>NC_138772.1:45734823-46204823 GCF_965119305.1 Pelophylax lessonae | reverse complement strand
TAATTACAGCCTAGCATGGTTCAACTAGTATTAGGAATTTTTTTTTTTTTTATAGTTCAATGATTTTTATTGAATTTTAAACATAACAAATCCAAATAGGAATTTTTTCTATACAAAAAAGATGTGTGTAAGTGCTTTCCAAACAATGCACTTTTAAAAATGTCTAAAAATAATTCACTAATCCTAGTTTTATATCAAATGTATAGTTTACAAAAACAGATTATTATGATGATGATGAAGTCACTATAATGGAGGGGTACACCCTGAACCCCTCAGAATTCCCCCTTCCTATAAAATAGTTAATTTGGTGTTTTAGGCCATATATGTTCCTTTTTCTTCTATCTTGTGACCTTCACTTTTTTAAAAAAAGGAATTTTAATCTCTTTTTTTTTTTTTTAAACATATAAATACCATAAGTCTGTATAAGAGCTCAAAACTTTGTTTACATGTATAGTTTGTATTTATCTCTGTACTTGGGTGGGTGCACTTTTTTAATCATTTTATCTCAATGGCTGTTTAATAATAAACAGTGTCTTGTAGGTTGGTGTTTTATAACTTTAATTTAATTTAAAATAAAAGGGGTAAAAAATATAATTTAGAAACCAGTGTTTACTAATTACATCCTAGCATGGGTAAACTAGTATTAGGAACTTCTTTATACAAAAAGTTTGTGTGTAAATGCTTTCCAAACAATGCACTTTTAAAAATGTCTAAAAATAATTCACTAATCCTAGTTTTATATATGTATAGTTTACAAAAACAGATTAATATGATGATGAAGTCACTATAATGGAGGGGTACACCCTGAACCCCTCAGAATTCCCCTTCCCATAAAATAGTTAATTTGGGGTTTTAGGCCATATATGTTCCTTTTTCTTCTATCTTGTGACCTTCACTTTAAAAAAAAAAAAAAAAAAAAAAGGAATTTTAATCTCTCTTTTTTTTTTTAACATATAAATACCATAAGTCTGTATGAGCTCAAAAACTTGTTTACATGTATAGTTTGTATTTATCTCTGTACTTGGGTGGGTGCACTTTTTTAATCATTTTATCTCAATGGCTGTTTAATAATAAACAGTGTCTTGTAGGTTGGTGTTTTCTAACTTTAATTTAAAATAAAAGGGGTAAAAATATAATTTAGAAACCAGTGTTTACTAATTACATCCTAGCATGGGTAAACTAGTATTAGGAACTTCTTTATACAAAAAGATTGTGTGTAAATGCTTTCCAAACAATGCACTTTAAAAAAAAATTCTAAAGACAATTTACTAATACTAGTTTTATATCAAACGTATAGTTTACAAAATTGGAGTATTATGATGATGAAGTCACTGTAATGTAGGGGTACACCCTGAACCCCTCAGAATTCCCCTCCTTATCAAATAGTCCTTTTGGGGTTTTAGGCCATATATGTTCTTTTTTCTTCTATCTTGTCACCTTCACTTTTTAAAAAAAAAAAAAATTTTAATCTTTTTTTTATTATTTATTTTTTTTTTTTAGACATATAAATACCATAAGTCTGTATAAATAAGAGATCAAAACTTTGTTTACATGTATAGTTTGTATTTATCTCTGTACTTGTATGGGTGCATTTTTTCATCATTTTATCTCATGGCTGTTTAATAATAGACAGTAATGCTTGGTAGCTCCAGAACATAAGTCTGCCCAGAATGGCTGCTTGGAACAATAGTATATTTTATTTTTTATTATTTTTATTTATTTTTTTATATCATAGCAAAAAAGTAGTTACTGTTCCATGTGTGGAAATTCTATTTTAAAATTGTTCTGCCAGTGGTAGTATCAAAAATTGGAACATTTTTGGCCTTAATGCCTTATTTCTGTTGTGAATCTCTGACTCTAGAGCCACAAGTACAGAATTCCACAGACTAGGGCATGAATGCAATAGGTAATTATTTAAAATGACTGTGTCCACATTGTATCCTGTATATTTTTAATTTGGATATTGCTAGAGTTGGCAGCAACCTATAACGAATTAAGGCAATGCAGCAAGTCCAAAGGACAACTTGAACAAGGCCCCAAAAGGTTCCAAAGAACACAGAGGAGGTCTGGCCCAGTAATATAGGCCCTATGTCATACAACAGTTCACTGGTTTAACAAAACAGGACCATTAGTTAGTGCCTAGATCCCTCATAAAGTAGTACATTTTAAATAAATAATGTGCAACACTGGACTTCTGAGCTCCTGACTCCATGCAGATTCAGCAGTAGTTATATGCCAGAAAGTATAAAAACAAGAAATTTGCCAAAAAGAATTGCTGCAAGCCTTTCCTTCTTTCAGAAAATATTTTCAGGATCTTCATGAGGATTAGAGAATTATGCAACCATCTGATTACGAAAACTAAAAGTGTTTTTTTTTTTTTTTTGTAATTTAAATTGAATATGTACATCCCCAAAGGCTAGTGGTATTTTATGCAATTAGCAGCGTACAGCAGAATATAGCCCTCTGTGGAACTAGCCTGCTCTGGGTCATATGGATTTGCCACTCCTACAGAAGGCCTTCTTGTCCCATACATTACTGGTTTCGCAAAACTAAAACATATTCTATTTTAGGCCTATGCTCCCATTATAAATGATACAGCGTAAGGGGAATTGTATTCCAAGAAAACAGTGCTTGGACAAGCTGGGGTAGATTTACTAAAACTGTAAAGAAACCAATCAGCTTCTAACTTCAGTTTGTTCAATTAAGATTTGCTAATAAAACCTAAAAGCTGATTGATTACTATGCACAGCTGCACCATATCCTGCATGCACCAGTTTTAGTAAATCTCCCCCACTATGTTTCACATAGTCCCACCAAATATTACAACAAAATATTCACTATGAGCACAATCATTTGGAACATTTATTTGCAACATTCATAGATTAACATCCAGAGTGCCAGTGCTATGTAGATTTTGACTTTCTGTGTGTCTATGCTTTTATTAAATGGAATAAATGGATTTTATTAAATGGACAACTATTTATTTACACTACTGATTACTGAGCAGGAGGAACATGCATTTGAAAAGTCACAAACATTTTCTGCAGTGTTTCTGAAACACAGTGACTTTGATTTACAGCTGTAATTGTATTTAAAAAACTTCTGTCAGCTACACAATAAATATTTAAATTTATATGAATTAAAAAAATAAAACATAAAATAATTATATATATATAATATTTAATACAATTTGGTATTGTATATATATATATATATATATATATATATATATATATATAAACAATACCATATATATATATATATATATATATACTGTATATATATATATATATATATATATATATATATAATACTAAATCATATTAAATATTTTAATCTTCTTTATATTAGTCTGTATGTATATAACTGGTTGCTACATAATAGTATTCATTTTTATATATGTATATATATACATATATATACTAACACACACACACACACACACATATATATATATATATATATATATATATATATATATATATATATATATATATATATATATATAGTGAAAGTCTTTCTCTGCATGCAGCATCATCCAAGTACAGAAAAGGGTCTACATAATAGTATTCATTTTTATATATGTATATATATATATATATATATATATATATATATATATATATATATATATAGTGAAAGTCTTTCTCTGCAGCATCACCCAAGTACAGAAAAGGGTCCAGAAATGTGACTTCAATCAACCAGTGAGCAATTTCAAAAGTGTCAAATATTTAAATAATGTAATAAAAGTATTTTTCTGCACTGACCCTGCCTGCTCTATGACACCATGATCCTGCCTTGTCTATAACAGATTCACTTTGAAGATGACGATTTTTCTTTTTTTTTCTAAGCCAACCCAGACTTTTTTTTTTATTTTCAAGGAGATGACATACTAAGGTATGACATTCATTTGACATTTTTTTTTAAACAGACTCAATGAACATGTGTCTGCTTCAAACAACCAATGAGATTTTTGAGATTCCATTAACTTGAGTGGAGGCTTGTTAGGCCAGTGCACAAATCATTCTGCTATAATCACAAGAGTGATCTATGCACCATCATAATATTATTTATTTATTTATTTATTTTTTCTTGCTGTTAGACTAAGAAGCTAGTATATTAAAGTAGTAATTCACATTGTAGCCTGTGTCCAATTTAACCCCACAAGTCAAGATCAGAAAATTAAAAAAAAAAAAAAAAGGATATTAAAATGCTCCCAGTTAGAATATTTGAATTGAATGTCAGCTGGGATTAAAGTCAATCCTTCAGTAAATGATAGCCCATGCAACACAAAGCAAAAGTTAAATGCACGAGCAATAACTATATGTATTTGCTAAGGTAATAAAGTCACATGCTTCTTATCAATGTAAAAAATTGACACAAGACCATTCTTGCATCCTTTCAACCAAAAAGGAGAAATTGTTTAAGTGTTAAATGATAATTTGATTTAGAATCTAGCTTTTGTCCAATTATCTAATTAAAGACAGTATCATTTTTTTTTGGGTTTACAAAAATATATATTTTTTTACAAAATACTTCAGCGCGATTGGTTCAAAAACAGGTTCAGTGGGATAGCATAACAAAACGACACCCTTTAGAAAATTATGTTCTTCAGGCCTCAGGACATGACACAAGGCAGAGTTCCCTGACTAAACTATTGTAAAAATATTGTTGAGTATTTCCAAACAGGACATGTCATGGTTGCACACTGCCTGGTACATCAATCATGTCCTATTCAGCTCCACCACACATGTGAACTCTTAGCAAAAATACACAGACTTCTAAACTGCACTCACAGCTTATACACTAAAAAAAAAAAAAAAAAAAAAAAAAAATGGAGCCAAAAAAAAAAAAAGCAGGGAAGATGCAAGGATGCATTCTTAAATAATTGTATTATTCTCCTTTGGACAGAGATCTGTTTTGAATTATCTCTAACAAACCCAAGACTTTGATTTGTGCCATTTTACATCTGATTGGGGGATAAGAGACTAATATTTTGCACATGTGCACACTGCAGACGTCTTGCGGTGAAATGTGGCGCATGGACGACTTTACTGATGAACTATAAACTCCAGCATTCAACGCAGAACAGCAGCTGCAGTGTTTTTACAGAAAAGAGCAAAAAATAAAGAAAGAAGTAAAATATGTGTTGCCCTTAGAAAACAGAGTTGCCAACTTTCTAAAGGGGTTTCAAAAATGAAAGTCAATCTGTAATGGGTTTCCAAAAACCAAAACACAGACACTTTAAATGCAAAATTGTCCCATTGAGGTCACCCATCAATATGACTCCTTACACATGACTAATATGCTACTCTGTCACAAAGTACTATTAGAAAAAAAAAAAGTAATATTTTTAAATAAGATATTTACAAAAAAAAAACATTACAGATAGATACAATGTTTCTCTGCAGAACTTAGCAGAGTTCTAGCAGATGGTGCAATGTGCAACTTTGTTCTCAGTTTTGGAAAACAATGCAAAGTTTCATATGATTTTTTTCTGGACACACAACATTGCATCATCTATACACAGCAATATCTATCTATCTATCTATCTATCTATCTATCTATCTATCTATCTATCTATCTATCTATCTATCTATCTATCTATCTATCTATCTATCTATCTATCTATCTATCTATTTGAGGTGCAATGTGCAACTTTGTTCTCAGTTTTGGAAAACAATGCAAAGTTTCATATGATTTTTTTCTGGACACACAACATTGCATCATCTATACACAGCAATTTCTATCTATCTATCTATCTATCTATCTATCTATCTATCTATCTATCTATCTATCTATCTATCTATCTATCTATCTATCTATCTATCTATCTATCTATCTATCTATCATTTTTTTTTAATTTATCCATCTATCATTTTTTTGTATAATTTTTTGTATCTTTCTTTCTATCTTCCTATTCAGTGGCAGAAGGTCCCAGGACCTGCCATGCTCTCACCTGTGTCTGTGTCAGTCCTAGGGAGGCCGCCAGCTCAGCTCTCTCCGGCAGCGCTAAGTATTGAGTCTTCTGAAATCTCCTCTGCAGAGCTGCCAGCTGGAAACTGGAGTATATCGTCCGGGGTTTTCTGATTTTCTTTGGTTTTCCATTGACCATTCTCACCTCCGGCTCCGACACTTCTTTCTCTGGAGGACAGACAGACAGATACCAGTCAGCCAGCAATTCTACATAGGGACAAAATGCTAAAAAACGCTATTAAACGTGTGTGCCACTATTATCCCACTAGTCTGGACTGGTTGTTTGCAAGGAGAATGAGTGAAAACATATTTATATATATATGTACATTGTAGTAAATGCTATATTAACAGATATACTTTTTTGGATTTTGTGTTTTTAAAAAAATAAAAAAAAGCGAAAATGTTATACAAAATAAACATATCTATATATCTATCTATTCATGCGACACTATTAAAACTCATTATATAATATTGATAATAATTTATTTACATAAATATTTATATATATATATATATATATATATATATATATATATATATATATATATATATATATATATATATATATATATATACACATATACACACACACATATATGTATATGTATATATATATATTGGAGAGAGAGAGATAATGTAGTGTATACTTATCTGTTTTTTTTACAAGCTAAGGAATTATAGAAAAATGTATACAAAACACACCACACCAATGTATCTATGCATGTGACACTATTACAATTTGTAATAATATTAGTAAGAGTTATTATTATTACTATTATTAATAATAATACATATTTAAATATATATAAAAATGATTTTTTTTTGTTTACTATATTGAAATGAATTGAGATAAATGAGATACATCTTACTACAGTAAGATATAAATATATGTCACTATTAAAATATACATATGTATGTATCATATACATACATATGTATATGTATACATACATATATATATATATATATATATATATATACACATATGCATATATAAATATATATATACACACACACACACATATATATATATATATATATATATATATATATATATATATATATATATATATATATATATATACACATAAATATATATATATATATATATATATATATATATATATAAAAAATATGAAAATGTTTATAAAATATATATTATGTTTTTTCGTTTACTATAAAATTAGATAAATGAGATAAATCCTACTACAGTAAGATATGAATATAGGCCACTATCATACATTATACATATAACATATATATATATATATATATATATATATATATATGTGTGTGTGTGTGTATATATATAAATGTAATTTTGTATGAATGTGTTAGCATAATATTGTACCATAATAATTCCCCCCTAGCATGGCAGTTGTTTAATTCTTAATGCAAACCCTTTCAAATAATTTAAAAACACTGCAAAATGTTAATTTCAAAGCAAAACGCAATGAAATGCTCAATAATAATAATGGTGATGATGATGACAATAGTAATCATTTTATTGTTGATGTTGTCATGGTGTCACTGGCTGATTGCGGTGTGTAGGGTGATGGTGATGTGGATGGCACTGGGCTCTGTGGTCAGACTGGGCAGTGGGCACGGGTGGCACCAGGCGCTGGGGATCGCTCCAAGGGAAAGCCCAGGCCGGGCCAGACACAGGAGGATCCACAGAGGAGCAGAGATCGGAGTTCAAAGCCTCCTCAGACTGGCTGCCCTGTAATTTATCCGTTCAGTGGTTAGAATGGTCAGGCCAGACAGAGACAGCGGTTCAGCCTAATGTAAAACTGGAGAGAAGGTTTCTGCTGCAAATGTCTCCGACTGCACCCCCCCTCCTCCACCACACACAATCCCAGCCAACAATGCAATAATCCCCCCCCCAAAAAAAAAAAAAATTCACCAGATTTCACAGGTAACCCCACCTGCACTTTATTCCCAAACTTTTCCTGGAAAGGGCCCGGTGACAACGTGACAACACCTGCTCAAAAATCACTCAGATCTATAATATTCCCCTCCACCTCCAAAATTCACAACCACCCAGAAAATAGCAGTATTATGGTAAGTCTATTTCCAAGATAAAACATGTGGTTTGTTTTTATTTGTATTTCTTTTTTTATTTTCCAAATGTAATGAATGAGCAGAAAGTGTCTCCAGTGTATGGAAATGTCACATCATCCAAAATACCCCAAATTCCCTTCTCACTGCACAGACTACAGAGGAATAATCAGATGTAAGAGCAACGAGGACTGCAGAATAATGGGGGGCACCATAAAAATAATTCGTGAAATACATTTCAAGTGTGCCTATATGAAAGGCAACATTAGATCACTTTCTCTGTCTTTCGCGTATATATGTATATATATGTATATATAAATGTAACAAAAGGGATCGGATGTTCCTTTCATATAGGCACACTTAAAATGTATTTCAATAAATATTTTTATGGTGCCCCACATTATTCTGCAGTCCTCATTGCTCATACATCTGATTATTCTGCTATAATAATTATTTTTAAATAGATACACACACATATGAAACTAAATATCTTTATGTAAACACACATATCAAATCTATATGCATGTATATAATACATATTTCCACAAACGCATAAAGCTATATACATGCACATGATATATTTAACACAGAAAATAAAACGACATACACATAATATACAATTTCACACAGGCAGAAAGCTACAGGCGTGTACATGATATATTTTATATTTTTACACATGCACACACATACATAACCCTATGCCTGTACATTATATATTTTACACACACATAACTACATGCATGTATATTATATATTTTACACACATACCTACATGCATGTACATTATATTTTACACACAAATACCTACATGCATGTACATTATATATTTTACACACATATCTACAGGCATGTACATTATATATTTTACACACATATCTACATGCCTGTACAATATATATTTTACACACACATAACTACATGCATGTATATTATATATTTTACACACATACCTACATACATGTACATTATATTTTACACACAAATACCTACATGCATGTACATTATATATTTTACACACATACCTACATGCATGTACATTATATATTTTACACACATATCTACAGGCATGTACATTATATATTTTACACACACATAAGTACATGTCTATACATTATCTATTTTACACACACATACCTACATGCATGTACATTATATATTTTACACACATACCTACATGCATGTACATTATATATTTTACAAACATACCTACATGCATGTACATTATATGTTTTATATATATATATACACACACACACACACACACACAAAGCTACATTCATGTACACATAATTATAATAATATGTATTTTTTCACACACATAAAGTTGTATAGATTTGCATTTACAGAACATATGTATAGACTTTGTTCCCTGTGTCTATATATAAACATATAATTATCTATACACAAATTAAAATAGTCCTTTTTTTATAGGTCTGTGTTGCAACACGCAGTATACACTATATAACTGCAGTTACAGTGAACTTACATCACTTCTACGTTATATATATATATATATATATATATATATATATATATATATATATATATATATATATATTTATATAGAAAGAAAGGAAGAAAGAAAAGAGTAGCAGGGATTTGGGGCACTCATAAGATTAAGGAGCCAAGTAGTAGATATAAGTATGGGTTATGTACATGGGGGTTGATTTACTAAAACTGAAGAGTGCAAAATCTGTTGCAGCTGTGCATGGTAGCCAATCAGCTTCCAGGTTTTATTGTCAAAGCTTAATTGAACAAGCTGAAGTTAGAAGCTGATTGGCTACCATGCCCAGCTGCACCAGATTTTGCACTCTCCAGTTTTAGTAAATCAACCCATTGTATCTGATACTATAGAGAAAACAGAGTGATCTCTATACTACTATTACTACTACTTCATCATCTCTGATTGCACCATATATATATATATATATATATATATATATATATATACACACACTATATATATGTATATGTATATGTATATGTATATGTATATATATATATATATATATATATATATATATATATATATATATATATATATATATATATATATATATATATATATAGTTGCTATATACTTAGGAGCCCTGGTTGCCCGCTGGCACTGCCCCCCCTAGTTGCTGCTTGCCTCCTCAGTCCTGCAGCCCCCGGTTGCTCGGGGCCCCTGAGCAGCCCTCATGCCCGGCGGGTGCATGAGACGTCTCTCTCTCTTGTGTCTCTATTCTGCTTTTGTTGTGTTTGTTCTCTTTGGAATGAGTTTTGCGGTTTGTTATGGTGCTGAGTGGCGGCGCCTGGGTTATAAATGGAACGGGGGAGATAAACCCATGGAGGAAGAGGCACAGACATGGTTTTCAGGACTGCCGGAGACGGCTGTAGACCGCAGCCACGAATAGCTGGCAGCCCAGACTCCAGAAAGGAGGGGGGGGGGGGTAAAGGCACGCGGGGGTCCCCCAAGACTCCGCGGCGCGGCCACTCTGGTACGCGGCGACCACCTTCCGCACCTTCCGCGTTATGCGGCGACCACTTTCAGCTGCGCGGCGACCACTTCCCTCACCTACCTACAGATGAGCTGAGACCACTTCCCGCACCTACAGATTAATTGAGACCACTTCCCGCACCTACAGATAAGCTGAGACCACTTCCCGCACCTACAGATGAGCTGAGACCACTTCCCGCACCTACAGATGAGCTGAGACCACTTCCCGCACCTACAGATGAGCTGAGACCACTTCCCTCACCTACAGATAAGCTGAGACCACTTCCCTCACCTACAGATGAGCTGAGACCACTTCCCTCACCTACAGATGAGCTGAGACCACTTCCCTCACCTACAGATGAGCTGAGACCACTTCCCTCACCTACAGATGAGCTGAGACCACTTCCCTCACCTACAGATGAGCTGAGACCACTTCCCTCACCTACAGATGAGCTGAGACCACTTCCCTCACCTACAGATGAGCTGAGACCACTTCCCTCACCTACAGATGAGCTGAGACCACTTCCCTCACCTACAGATGAGCTGAGACCACTTCCCTCACCTACAGATAAGCTGAGACCACTTCCCTCACCTACAGATGAGCTGAGACCACTTCCCGCACCTACAGATGAGCTGAGACCACTTCCCGCAGCTACAGGTGAGCTGAGACCACTTCCCTCACCTACAGATGAGCTGAGACCACTTCCCGCACCTACAGATGAGCTGAGACCACTTCCCGCAGCTACAGATGAGCTGAGACCACTTCCCGCACCTACAGATGAATTAAGACCACTTCCCGCACCTACAGTAACCCTGCAGCTTACCTGGCTGGCTGGTGGGTGGTTGCACCCTGTTGTATGCCCCTCCATACTGGTGGTGAGGGTGGTAGGGGCTCCCATAGCTATAGTCGGCGTAGCTCTTGGCAGGGTAAGTGGCTGCGGCAGATCCGTTCATGCCATGGTACTGGTACTGGTAGGCATTGAGAGCCTTCCCATAGCTGGCAGAGGTGGGTGAGCAGTAGCCATGGTGGGGGTGGCTGGTAGCCCCTCCTGGGCTGTAGTAGCCGGAGTCAGTGGCAGAGGACTCAGGTAAGGTAGGTGAATCCTGGGAAGGGTGATGCATGATGCTGGCAGCTTGGAAAGAAGAAGAAGAAGAGTAATCGTTGCTTCTGATGGTGGGAAGTCTCCTCTCATAGACTCCTGTCATGTCCTAGAACCAGAATTGTTTTCAGTTTTTAGGGTTCAGCTGTTTTGGGGTGGTAGGAGGGGGGTTGGGTCGTTTTTTTCAAGGAGCCATTCCACAGCTTGAAGCGTCCCTTAAAAATAGTGAGAGAGAGTGTGCTGAGGCTTCCTGAGTGCTGCAGCAAGTTCCAGCAGCAGGAGCAGGAGCAAAGTCAGGAGGAGGAGCAGGAGAGGAGGAGAGGAGGAGGAGGAGGGGAGGCTCTGTGACTGGCTGGCAATAGGAGACAGTGCTGGCTGCACATCACCATAGGCTTGGTTAAATCCCCCAATGCTCTCTTACGCACAGTAGGGTGGATCTGGTGCCATTGGCCAAGGCTCTGCGAAAGCGACAGCAACACCCTACAACCCGTCTGACTAGTTCACAACAACAAAGCTGTGTGCTGCAAGCTACAAGCAACCAGGCAGCATGAAAAAAAAAAAAAAAAAAAGATTCCCATTAAAAAAAAAAAAAAAAGTGAGTGCTGGAGCCTGAGCATGCAACCCAGCTGCTTTCTCATTGACTTAGAATGGGGGAGCTGCAGGGATACACAAACAGCCCCTGGCCATCCAAACATTGCCCTTTACCATGCTAACTAAGGACATAAAAACACAGCAGTCCTGTAATACTGGTTGTCTGAGGCGGCTTCTTTTCTTCTGCTGATAAAGGGTTAAATAAAGCTGAACTACCAGGCAAGGTATAACAAAGAGCAGCTCTGAGATCATTAATGTGTTACTAAACCCAGGAGCTTGCACTCACTATATCTGCTCTCCCACAGTATACAGAACATGGAAATGCAATTATTTTAGTAATTAAAAACTGCTAAATATCTTTTCTCCTAACGATTCCCCAACGATGGTTTGCAAAACACAGTGCGATTGGCTGAATCGCATGGTTGTGAACAACCAGGCGATCTGATTTCAGTGTGGCCAAAAAAACCGCAGGCGGTTCCCTGCACCGTATCAGCATGAACCGGTACTTGAAGTGTTACTAAACCCAGGAGCTTGCACTCACTATATCTGCTCTCCCACAGTACACAAAACATGGAAATGCAATTATTTTAGTAATTAAAAACTGTTAAATATCTTTTATCTTAAAGATGCCCCAAAAATGGTTTGCAAAAAGCACTGCGATTGGCTGAATCGCATGGGGGTGAACAACCATGTGATCTGATTTCAGTGTGGCCAAAAAAAAAAACCGCAGGCGGTTCCCTGCATCGCATCAGCATGAACCGGTACTTTAAGTGTTACTAAACCCAGGAGCTTGCACTCACTATATCTGCTCTCCCACAGTACACAGAACATGGAAATGCAATTATTTTAGTAATTAAAAACTGTTAAATATCTTTTCTCTTAAAGATGCCCCAAAAATGGTTTGCAAAAAGCACTGCGATTGGCTGAATCGCATGGGTGTGAACAACCATGTGATCTGAATTTAGTGTGGCAAAAAAAAGGTGCTTGTAATTTGGGTCATACAAAATGAATCGGCTCAAATCGCACTGAAAAGAATTGCATGGGTGTGAACAGCCATGTGACCCGATTTCAGCGTTGCAAAAAAAAAGGTGTTTGCGATTTGAGCGATACAAAATGAATGGACTCAAATCGCACTGAAAAGGATCACATGTGGTTTGATGAGAAATGCGGTGCAATTCCTGTCCGAATTACAGGCAGTTCCCTGCACCGCATCAGCATGAACCGGTACTTGAAGTGTTACTAAACCCAGGAGCTTGCAGTCACTATATCTGATCTCCCACTCCCACAGTACACAGAACATGGAAATGCAATTATTTTAGTAATTAAAAACTGCTAAATATCTTTTCTCTTAAAGATACCCCAAAAATGGTTTGCAAAAAGCACTGCGATTGGCTGAATCACATGGGTGTGAACAACCATGTAAACCCATTTCAGTGTGGCAAAAAAAAAAAAAAAAGGTGCATGTGATTTGGGTCATAAAAAATGAATGGGCTCAAATCGCACTGAAAAGAATTGCATGGGTGTGAACAGCCATGTGACCTGATTTCAGTGTTGCAAAAAAAAGGTGCATGCAATTTGAGCCATACAAAATGAATGGACTCAAATTGCACTGGAAAGAATCGCATGTGATTTGAAGAGGAATGCGGTGCAATAGGAATAATTGATTAATAGTCTATCCTATTTGATCAGTATGACACAGAGGAAAGTAGATTTCAGGTAATAGCGAAGATATGAAGGTTATAGCGAATTCATGAATTGTAATCAATCATTTATGCTCTGGCTAATTGATCCAGTTTGATCAAACCCATCGAAAGGGAAGTTATGTTTAATTAATTATTTGCAGATTCGATTGTTAGTATGTATGTCCAATCTCTGGCTGCTGCTATATAAAACAACATTTTTCACTTTCTGCTATATAACATTCTCAAAACAAAATGTAAAAATCAAATTTTTTCATCATTTGTATTCTGCTATATATTTTTGGTAAAAAAAAAATCCCAATAAGTGTATAAGGATTGGTTTGCACAAAAGTTATCGCATCTACAAACTGGGGGAAAGATTTATGTCGTTTTTATTTATTTATTTATTTTTTACTAGTAGTGGCGGCGATCTGCAATTTTTTTTTTTTTTTGTAAATGTGTTTATTGAAATCGAAATCATCACAAAAACATATAACACAAACATTTTAGCGATCAGCGTTTTTTTGCGGGACTGAAACGTTGCGGCGGACAGATCGGACCCCAACTGACATTTTTGACACTTTGGGGGGGCCAGTGACATTACTACAGTAATCAGTGCTAAAAATATGGACTGTTACTGTAATAATGACACTGGCAGGGAAAGGGGTTATCCCAGGGGCGATCAAAGGGTTAAATGTGAGCCTATGGGGTGTTTTCTAACTGTATGGGCGAGGGACTTGTGGAATCAACACAGAGACCTGTGATCCTAAATAGGAGGATCACAGGCGCTTTGTGTTCATTCCAGGGAGAACAACGATCTGCTGTGTTTACAACAGTTGACCTCCGTTCTCTCTCTACGGGGAGCGATCGCAGGTGCGTAACATGTGATTCGGACGGTTTAAAAAAGAGTCCTGTGCAATTTTGGGTTCGGTTGAGGTGCGACTTCAGGTAAAAATTTGCAGCTGAATCTCACCTGAACCAGTGAACAGACCTGCACTAGACTGCCGCGCTGAAACTGCGGCCGCATATGCATGAACCCAGAATTCTTAGGGCGCATTCACACTTCAGTGATCTGTTGCAGTGCGTTAGTAAGCGTTATGGCACATGAGAACATGCGTTGTTCTAAGGCAGCCTATCTATTATGAAAGAGTCACCAACACACAATAGATGATAAAATGTTCCTAAATGTTCCTATTTTTTATCAAATGCAGTGCGCTGTACACAGGAGTGCAGTGTGCTATGGTTCATTGGATTCAACTCTACAACGTGTCATTAACAATGAATGACACCGCAACACACAATATGTATTGCAAATGCATTACCATGCTTTTCAACAATACGTGTTAATGCATTTTTCATCATGTGTTAACTCAATGCATAAGTGTGAATGGGCCATGGGCAACTACACCCATAAAAGAACAACTACCCTTTCCGGTTTGAACAGAAAACAATCGTATATCTGAAAAGCTTCCCTGAAATCCTATTAGCTGAGTAAGGATCAATTGGCCAGGATGGATGTTCCCAGTCGAGTGCAGTTCTCCAGAAACAACCCATAGTGCTCCCCGTCCCAGCTCATTGAATTGTTTTTTTTTGGCCAGATAGAGAATTCAAGGCTCCCCACTATGTAGGCCTGTGGACACTATAAGGCAGTTTATGTAGGACTTCCCTATTGTCCTTCCTGAAATCCTATTAGCTGAGTGAGGATCAATTGGCCAGGATGGATGTTCCCAGTCGAGTGCAGTTCTCCAGAAACAACCCATAGTGCTCCCCGTCCCAGCTCATTGAATTGTTTTTTTTTGGCCAGATAGAGAATTCAAGGCTCCCCTTGTAGGCCTGTGGACACTATAAGGCAGTTTATGTAGGACTTCCCTATTGTCCTTCCTGAAATCCTATTAGCTGAGTGAGGATCAATTGGCCAGGATGGGTATTCCCAGTTGATTGCAGTTGATTTCCCCAGAAACCACCCATAGTGCTCACCCAAATGTTTAGTGGCCAGATAGAGGATGCCTGGCTTGCCACTATGTAGCTTGTGGACACTAGGGGGCAATTTTTATAGGACCTCCCTATTGTCTTTCCTGAAATCCCATTAGTGGAGTGAGGATAAATTGACCAGGATGGATATTCCCAGTTGATTGCAGTTGTTTTTTTCCATAAACAACCCATAGTGCTCCCCATCTTAGCTCACCCAATCATTTTGTGGCCAGATAGAGAATGTATGGCTCGCCACTACGTAGGCCTGTGGACACTATAAGGCAATATATGTAGGACTTCCCCATTGTCCTCCCTGAAATCCTATTGGCTGATTGAGGATGAATTGGCCAGGATGGCTATTCCCAGTCGATAGCAGCTTATTTTCCCAGAAACCACCCATAGTGCTCACCCAAATATTTAGTAGCCAGATAGAGGATGCATGGCTTGCCACTATGTAGCTTGTGGACACTAGGGGGCAATTTATATCGCACTTCCTTATTGTCTTTCCTGAAATCCTATTAGCGGAGTGAGGATAAATTGGTCAGGATGGATATTCCCAGTTGATTGCAATTGATTTCCCCGGGATCCACCCATAGTGCTCACCCAAATGTTTAGTGGCCAGATAGATAATGCATGGCTTGCCACTATGTAGCTTGTGGACACTAGGGGGCAATTTATATAGGACTTCCCTGTTGCCTTTCCTGAAATCCTATCAGCGGAGTGAGGATAAATTGACCAGGATGGATATTCCCAGTTGATTGCAGTTGTTTTTTTCCCAGAAACAACCCATAGTGCTCCCTGTCTCAGATCATCCAGCCATTTGGTGGCCAGATAGAGAATATATGGCTTGCAGTACGTAGGCCTGTGGACACTATAAGGCAAGATATGTAGGACTTCCCCATTGTTCTCCCTGATTTCCTATTGGCTGACTGAGGATGAATTGGCCAGGATGGCTATTGCCAGTCAATTGCAGCTGATTTTCCCTGAAACAACCCATAGTGCTCCCTGTCCTTATGTCTGTATAGGCTTTTCAAGTTTCCTTATCCGTATTTAGTCATTGCTCGTTGGAAATGGCCATTGTCTCTCTCCACATACCAACCTTTCTCAAGCTTTTCAACACAGAGGAACCCTTTAAATAACTCTCCGGTCTCAGGGAACCCCTGCTAATACTTACTATATCTACAACTGATGATATATTAGTGTGATGGTTAGTGGGAAGAATTCTCCTTACACTTGTGGTCATTGGCATGAATTACCCTCTTACAGAGAGCTTGAAAGATCAATGGTGTCATTGGGAACTTATCTGAGAGGCAGAAATCAGTCAAGGAACCCCTATCAAGGGCTGAGTGAAGGCAACATATCCTGTCTGGTTATTTTAAAACCTTTTCACTGCTGGTAAAAGAAACCTTCAAATATCCAACTAGCTGCAGAGAGAGACTTCTACACGTGAATGGAAACTGTTTCAAGTAATTGACTTCCTTTCCCCTTAGAGGTACACAGGTATTTCACAGCAACAGACCAAACCTTAAAGTGATTGTAAAGTCTCACTTTTTCTTCTCCTAAAATAACAAACATGTTATACTTACCTCCTCTGTGCAGTTGGTTTTGCACAGAGCAGCCTGGATCCTCCTCTTCTCGGGTCCCTCATTCCTGCTCCTGGCCCCTCCCTCCTATCGAGTGCCCCCACAGCAAGCAGTTTACTATGGGGGCACCCGAACCGAGCTGCAGCTCCATGTGTCCATTCAGACACAGAGCTGCCGTTCTGTCCTGACCCTCCACTCTCCTGATTGGTTAACTGACTTTCATTGACAGCTGCAGGAGCTAACGGCGCCGCGGCTGTGTCTCATCCAATCAGGAAGGAGAGTCCCCGACAGCCAAGGGACTGGTGGACATTGCTGGACAGAGATGGGCTCAGGGAAGTGATAGGGGGCTAAGGGAGGGCTGCAGTAATCTGTGGCAGAAGATTTTTTATCCTAATGCATTAAGATATAAAACCTTCTGACTTTACAACTCCTTTAACATTTTACATGGGGACATCTCTAAAGCCTGTAAAAACAGAACACATTGGGGTTGATTTACTAAAACTGGAGAGTGCAAAATCTGGTGCAGCTGTGCATGGAAACCAATCAGCTTCCAGGTTTTTTTTTTTTTTTTTTTTTGTCAAAGCATAACTGAACGACCTGAAGTTAAAAGCCGATTGGCTACCATGCACAGCTGCACTCTCCAGTTTTAGTAAATCAACTCCAAAGAAGCAAGGTTGGCGAGGAATACCATTAATAGCGTTATATTGCTACCTTGTCTTCTTTAGATTTTTATTGTTATTATTATTATTATTATTAATAAGAATTTTACAATTCCCTGGCCCAAAAAAGATATCTTCAATAGGATACATTTTATTTGTTTTTGTTTGGATTTGTTAAAAACATTTTAATTGTTTTATTTACTTATTTTCTTGTATTTTTTATTATTATTGTTATTATATTATATTATATTATGTTATGTTATATTACATTTCATTACATTATATTATATTATATTATATTATTTATTTATTTATTTAGGGATTGCAATTTATTTAGAACTGTATTTACTTATAGATTAAATGGATTCATCCTTGTTCTGATTGGCTGTGAATTAACATTAACTAGATGCTTCAGATTAGCAAAAGGTGTGCTCAGGGGAATTCTGACTCCTTGATCTCGCTACCGCCAACAAGCGCACGACTGTATATTGTATAGAGCTATAAGGGAATTCATTACATTGAATCTTCTTAATTAAATCTTCTTAACATTTTCTCTTCTTAATTAAATATTGGATGGGAATTGAAGTCATGCTAGGTTGAGTTGGATGTGAGGTTTCCATCCACAGAGCAAAAACTCACTCGCTGGAGAGAGGAAATTCATGGTTGTATAAGTGGCTTTCCTGAATGTCGTGGATTTAACAATTGCAATAAAGAGTCTTGACACCGACGGGTTGATTTACTTAAACTAGAGAGGACAAAATCTGGTGCAGCTGTGTATGGTAGCCAATCAGATTCTAACTTTAGCTTGTTCAATTAAGCTTTGACAAAAGAAAAAAAACCCTGGAAGCTGATTGGTTACTACGAACAGCTGCACCAGATTTTGCATAATCTGCACAGCGAAATTTGCTATAAAGATGCTTGTGGCATGCAATATTCAAGTTGTATTTAAGAATTTGGTCTACAACTTTTTAAACTTTGGTGATTGATTGATTTCTGGGTGCATGCAGTGTAAAATTAGCAAGAAAAATGCAATCTATAGTGGATCGTCCAAACACCCGATCAAGTCATCATCTATTTCATATTCAAAGAATGAGCTGGCATTTGTAGGGCATAGGAGTGTCCTATTCCCAATTTGTAAACACACAAGAAAAAAATTGCCCACGGGACTTTGCGAGGCACAACCACAAATGTAAAATGTACAAAAATGTATTGTTTAGACAGAAAACAAATACTACATATATATTAGATATATTATAGATATATTAGATAGAGAATAAATAGAATACATATTAGAATATATATTAGATATACTGTATGTACATGAATAGTCATAGTTACATAAATTATGATAAGACTGAAATTCCATAGGGTAAAATACTCATGTACTGATTTTTCTACGCGTTTCGTAAGGCAGCACTTGCTTCCTCATGAGAGGTACATATAGATATCTGAAATTAGAGACAAGGTTGTTTAGGAGAGAGAAAGAAAAAAAAAATATTACCTATGGGTATATGATTGTGTATATAGGATTGTATGATTTTTTTTTTTTTTTAGGATTTTTTCCCACCTTTTTTTGGTTGAACTAGATGGACTTGTCTCTTTTTTTCAGCCAGACTGACTATGTAACTATTTTGAAAACAATCAAATAATCATTTTAATTAAGCCAACGCATGTTCTGTACCTGGACGCCTTATTCGCTATTGGGGACTGGACAAACAGTTTACAGCGAGCGCAATTTAATCAAAAGTCAATGGTGTTTATGGAATGATGGTTCGTATAGTGATTGGCTGAAAAATCTAGTGGTCCCTGTCTTTTGTTCCAAGTGAACATTGGCAGTTTAATTGTAAAAACTTAATCAAAGTTGATTTATTATTACTTTATTGTGCTTCTACAGGGGGTATTGTTGGGTATTGGGCCAGCATTGGCCCTTCTCAGGTTATGAGGTATGGCTCCATAGAGGGTCCCGACCTTCCCTCTTATCCCGTTAGCTACTTATCGGTCTTGTGCCGCTTCTTGTATATTTTGTCTGTATATGCCCTTACCTCTGTATACTGTTTTGCTTTTCTGTTGGTTTGTTCATTTGTTTTATTGCAAATCAAAAATAAACACCTTTCAAAAAAAAAAAAAAAGTTGGTTTATTGTTGATATTGATTACTTTCTCTGTAGTTATCATAGAGAATACACAGTGAGATGAGATATTCCTACCTTACTTATCGCTATTCATTAAACACCTCTGTAGGGAATTATCACCGTGATTAGCTGTGCAAAGAGTTATCACCCGCTTTTCACAGTTTAATAAACGTTTACCACGTATTGAACTTTGTGTTGTCCTTTTTACCTACAACCATGCTGCGTGATTAAATAGGGAGGATTAGGCCCTATTCACACTTAGGGCTCTTTCACACGGGCGATCTGATCAGATCCGCCTGTCAGTTTTTTAGGCGGATCTGATCGGATCCTCCATGCAGCTCTATGGGGCAGCGGATGTCAGCGGAGACATGTCCGCTGACACCCGCTGCCATCCGCATCCGATCCTGTCCGTGAAATCTGGACGGATGGAAACCCTATTTTTCCATCCGTTCAGGGATCGGATCAGATCGGATCGGATGAGAGCGGACAGGCGGTCCGCTCTCATCCGATCCCCCATAGAGAGCAGCGGGAGCTGTGACACCTCCCTCTCCGCACTGCAAGCGGAGACGGAGCTGTCATCCACCGGCTCAGCGGGGATCGGCGGATCGATCCCCGCTGAGCAGCACGGATCCGCCTACGGAGGCGGACCGTGTGAAAGAGCCCTTAGGCGCCTTTCACACATACGGTGCGTTTGTCCATTTTTGATCCATCCGTTGACGGATGAAAAGCGGACATCAATGCATCTCTATGTAAAAATGGATGACAACAGATGATCATCCCTTAACATACGTTTTCATCCGCTTCCGTCAATGTCCGTTTTTTGGAACAGATAAATGCCCTATTTTTCATCCGTCCAACAGAAACAAAAAACGGATCGGAGGAAAAAGGGATGTAAATGGACAAACGGTCCTTTTTTCAGCAGTTTTTGCATTGGTAGTGGATGTAAAAAAAAGTATTAAAAACGGACGAATAACGGATGAAAAACGGATGAAAAACGGATGAAAAAACGGATGAAAAAACGGATACATTTTGACGTGACTGAACTGATGAACTGCACGGACCGTATGTGTGAAAGGGGCCTAAAGCTCACATGTTAATGCACAATATGGCACCCATAACTGTGTGTTACATTCAGACGGCACTATAATTATAAACGGGGTGCTAACAAACCACAATAGATAAAAAAAAGAAATGCATGACCTTTATTTTTTTTTACAATGCAGCACACCGCAGTGCATGCATCATGTGTTGTGGTGTGCCGCATTGTTGAAAAAAAAAAAAAAGATCACAAGCGTTTCTTGATTCGTTGTGGTGTGTGTTGGAGTCTACTGCACAATATGTTGGGGTGTCATTTTTATTTATTTATTTCAAGTACTTTTAGCGCCGTCAATTTACGCAGCGCTTTTTCACAATAATTGGTACCAAGGGGCATTGCCATGTCCTCTGCTCCCTCTCTATAAGCTAGTAATAAAAAACCCATTGCTTTATGATTTCGAAGTCATGATATTTGAATACCTTTTTGATACAGAGGAAGATTCTGTACTTTACATTGCATTCATGAAGAAATTTAGATTTTATAGGTTTTATATATTCTGATATCTTCTTATAGCTACAATTTGAATATGAAATCACTCTCTCTCTCCATGTTCTCTCTATGCTATATGATAGATAGATAGATAGATAGATAGATAGATAGATAGATAGATAGATAGATAGATAGATAGATAGATAGATAGATAGATAGATAGATAGATAGATAGATAGATAGATAGATCCTGAGGAAGACGAGCTTGTGCCTCGTCGAAACGTTGATTAAAACCATCATTGTGGATTTACCTTTCAAGACCCGTGAATGCCTCTCTCTTTTTTGGTTTATATGCGCTGCATTCTCTGCTGTGCACCCGGGCCCATTTTTCTATCCCTGATTTGTGTGCAGTGGCAGCCATTGGATATTATATATATATATATATATATATATATATATATATATATATATATATATATATATACTCCAAAGACATGCGGGTAGGTTAATTGGATCCTGTATAAAAAAAATAAAAAAATTGGCCCTACTGTATATTTATGTGAGTTAGGGACCTTAGATTGTAAGCTCCTTGAGGGCAGGGGCTGATGTGAATGTACAATGTATATGTAAAGCGCTGCGTAAATTGACAGCCCTATGTAAGTACCTGAAATAAAATAATAAATAAATATATATATACACACACACACATATATATATATATATATATATATATATATATATATATATATATATATATATATATATATATATGTGTGTGTGTGTGTATATGATAATAATAACAAGAACAATTATATAATAAAATATAATATTGTGTTGTGTTGTATAATATATTAATATAAATATAAATATATAAAAGCCATTGCCATAATAAAGAAATCTCTTCTATCACAGAGTCCCCAAAGCTTCACTTTGGGTCCAGTTGTCAAATAAAAGTTTTTACTTCCAGCTGGTGTTCTGCTCGCTGGGACTTGTAGTTCCCCAACTCTTGATAGACAGATCAGCTCTTTATGCACCATGGGTACAGAAGCCTGGCTGCTGCTCTCCTGATTAATAGCAGACAATCCCCAAGTTATTTCTGAAGTTCCTCAAACTTTTCTAGATTCCATTTCCTAATTTGCAGTCTCCTTATGGTAGCACATCCGGTGAGAGTCATCTTGTTGAAGAATTCTTATACTTTCTGCACTTTGCCTGGTTACAATGTAGCCATTGTCTGGCAGTCCTCTTTTTTTTCTCTTTTTTTTTTCTTTTTTTTTTTTAGGAGAAAACTTCAGGCCATTTGCAGAAAAGGGTCCTTGCAGTCTCATTGTGTCTCATTGTGACTGCTAGAAGCCAGTGCTATTTTCTCTGTAGAGGTAAAACTATCACTTCACCCTCCTTGTGTCATCTTGTGAGGGGGGAGGAAAAAAGTTGAAAATATTTCTGAATGTAATGTGGCAGGACTAGGAGGACTAAAGTGAAATTACAATGCAGCTAGAGTGCCATCTAGTGGACAAACAGGATCCAGATTTGTTTCTTTCCAACAGCACAGCTGAGTGCCTTTTATTCTCACTATATATATATATGTTTATATATATATATATATATATATACATACATACCATAGATATACCATATATATAATATATACTTTTTGTGTTAAGCCAGAGTTTAGTGTCATTTAACTGTTAGTGAGAATAAAAGGCACTCAGCTTTATATATATATATAGATGTTTTATATCTACATATATATATGTTATATGTATATATATATATATATATATATATATATATATATATATATATATGTGTGTGTGTGTGTGTTTTATATATATATATAAACACACTGCACAAATTTAAATTGGCCCCAAAGCAATGCCGCCAGGAGAGCAGTGCTGACCCATGATGAACACTGACCTCCTCTTGAAAATGCAAGTTGCCTGGCTGTTTTGATGAACAGCTGGAAGATCAGAAGCAGAGGATTAAATTGCTGGATGCCTGTTGTCAGAGAGGTTGGTTTCCAACAGAAAGCGGTTGTTCACCTAGCAAGGTAAATGCTCATTTGCACAGTGAATGGTAGTAAATAAAGGGAAGTTTTATGAGGCAATCATGTGCTAGCAAAAATGTTTTTTTTAAAACTTCCCCTTGCACATACATTATTGCGTATTCAAAGTGAATATAGCTTCTCCCTAAATCACCCTGCTCTCTCCTCCTATCAGCATATTCATTGCATACCTGGTTGGCTCCTTGTGCTATTTTCCATTTCCTAGTCTGAGCTCTGCTGCACAGACATTGCAAGAGGATACTGCCAGGTCAAATTCAGGTGATTGCACTGCTTACTATAAAATAAATCATTTATTGATGTATTAATGAATACAGAGCAGCCTTAACTTGGGTTTTTTTTTTTTTTTTTTTTTGTATCTGCCTGGAGTTCAGCTTTAATTGTAAAAATCCGTATTGTTTTATTTCTGAAATTTTACAGCTGCTCTGAAACAAAACTGACTTTTGGGCTTCTGTCATCTATCTGCAAATCAGATGTGTAAAAATGTTTAATTTGAGCCAGTGTGTAACCACTAATAATTCCCTGCTCCCCATCCCATGGTGCCATTACAGGTGTTTCTGCACTACATCAGCATGGGTTGTGCTGTCAGCATGATATAGTTCAGGGGCTGTGTTCAGTTATGATGTCATACAGATTAGCCCCCACATTATTATACAAAGCAGAATTCAAAGTAGACACCAAACCATTGTATACTTGTCTATTTTTTTTCAGTTGAATAGACTGGGAACAATAATGTTTAAGGACAACTGAAAAAGTTACAATAAGCACATTACAAGTTACACTATTCCACCATCTAATGGCCATTAGTGGTACTGCAGATTTTCAATGCATTGTTGACTAATGATGATGGCTATTAACCACTTGCTTACTGGGCACATATACCCCATTATACCCCATTATACCCCATTCTTGCCCAGGCCAATTTTCAGCTTTTGGCGCTGTCACACTTTGAGAGACGATTGCGCAGTCATGCTACATTGTACCCATATGAAACTTTTATCATTTTTTTCACACAAATACAGCTTTCTTTGGTGGTATTTAGTCAACACTGGGTTGAAAAAATACGGAAAATTTTGAAAAAAATTCATCAAAGTTTGCTATAATATTTTCCGAACAGGTAAATTTTCTCCTTCATTGATGTGCGCTAATGAGGCTGAATTGATGGGCACTGATAGGCTGCACTGATAGGCTGCATTGATTTGCACTGATAAGGCAGCACTGATGGACACTAATAGGTGGTGCTGATAGGCACTGATAGGTGGCACTGATGGGCACTGATGAGGTGGCACTGGTGGGCGCTGATCAGGAGGCACTGATAAGGCTGCACTGATAGGTGGTACTGATGGGCACTGATAGGTGGCACTGATTGGCACTGATAGGCAGCACTGAAGGGCACTGAAAGGCAGCACTGAAGGGCACTTAAAGGTGGCATTGATAGACACTGGTAGGTGGCACTGATAGGCAGCACTGATAGGCGGCACTAATGATGAGGCACTGATGGGCACTGATTAGCGGTACTGGTAGGTGACATTGGTGGGCACTGGTGGGCGCTGATCAGGAGGCATTGATAAGGCTGCACTGATAGGTGGTACTGATGGGCACTGATAGGAGGCACTGATTGGCACTGATAGGCAGCACTGAAGGGCACTGAAAGGTAGCACTGATAGACACTGGTAGGTGGCACTGATAGGCAGCACTGATAGGAGGCACTAATGATGAGGCACTGATTAGCGATACTGGTAGGTGACATTGGTGGGCACTGGTGGGTGCTGGTTAGCAGCACTAGTGGGGACAGCATGGGGCCGATGTCCCTTTTACAGAAGCTGGTGATCGGCTTTATTTTTTTCTCCGTGAGGAAAAAAAAAAGACTATGACCAGCTTCTGTTTACATCAAGTGATCAGCTGTCATTGGCTGTTAGCGTATCCCGTGGTAAAGGGCTAAGATCGGCCCTTTACTCTGATCTGTTATCATCTGAGTCCCAAGGACTCGGTGATCACAGAGTATGCCGCCGGCCCGCCTCAGGGGGCATGCGGGAAGCAGGAGAATGGGAGGAAGTCCAGGTACCTCCCAACATTTTAGGTCCACGCTGTACCCGTCTTTCGGCTATAGAGCGGGCATGAAGTGGTTAAGGGATAAGTTCACCTTTGTTAAAAAAAAATAAAATAAAAACACATCTTTTTGCATTTTTTGTTTACTAGGAGCCTGCAAAGCATTACACCCATGATCAGCAGATCTCAGGTGCCATGCAGGACTCCTGTATATTGTCTGTGTAAACTGTGTAAGCCGCAAAGGCTGTCAGTACTTGTAGTTCATTCATTCACAGTACTCTGTGAATGAATGATACAGTTTTGTGGGCGAGGCCCCAGACGTCCAATTCTTTATACAATTGTGACAGTGAGTTCAGGGAGAAGATCCCCAGCTCGCTGTCAATAGAGGCTGTGGGTTGGGGAATGGATGCAGCAGTAGGAACATGTCACATGTTACACCCTAAAAATGAACGGAACATGAAACATGTTCCCAAAGCAGAACTTATCCTTTAAGGAACAATCCATCAAAAGCCACAATTTTTCGTATTCCTCTGAATTTATACAGCAAAATGAAGATATGTGAATAAGGTGTGCTAATTGTCTAACATTGTAGGAGGAAGCAGTGCTGGACCAGTAAGTTATTTATAAGGTGACAGTGTGCGCATTATTAGGAGATGGAGGAGGAAGCAGTACTGGACTGATAATCTTTATATAAGGTGACAGTGTGCACCTTATCAGGAGATGGAGGAGGAAGCAGTGCTGGACTGATAATCTTTATATAAGGTGACAGTGTGCACCTTATCAGGAGATGGAGGAGGAAGCAGTGCTGGACTGATAATCTTTATATAAGGTGACAGTGTGCACCTTATCAGGGGATGGGGGAAGAAGTAGTGCTGGTCTGATAAGCTTTATATAAGGTGACAGTGTGCGCCTTATCAGGAGATGGAGGAGGAAGCAGTGCTGGACTGATAATCTTTATATAAAGTGACAGTGTGCACCTTATCAGGAGATGGAGGAGGAAGCAGTGCTGGGCCAGTAAGTTATTTATAAGGTGACAGTGTGCACCTTATCAGGAGATGGAGGAGGAAGCAGTACTGGACTGATAATCTTTATATAAGGTGACAGTGTGCCTCCAAGCCTGATCCTTAGCAACCAGCAACCAGGGGGAAAAAAAACACAAAACACATAAAAAAAGCATCAAAAATGCAACACTTGCATTTTAAAGGAAAAAAGGAACACAAAATGCAAAATGCATGAAAACTGCATACAAAAAAACATCAAAAATTGCGGGTTTAAAAGCGCAAAATGCACCATAAAACATGCCTGAAAAACACATCTGCAAAAAAGTGAACTTAGACTAAAGATGACAGTGTGCATTTTATTAGGAAATGGAGGAGGAAGCAGTGCTGGATCGGGAAGCTTCACTTCTTTGACTGATCCAGCTGTGTGTATAAAGTTCAGATTGAACTTGAGCTATTGAGTTCAGTGTGCTTTTTTCTTTCTGAAAAACAGTTAAGAATAACCTAGTAATATTATATATCATTTAGGAAAAATGGAGGAGGAAGCAGTGCTGGACTGTTAAGCTGTATATAAAGGTGAAAGTGTGCACCATATCAGGAATGAGAGGAGGAAGCAGTGCTGGATCGGTAAGCTGCACTTTGACTGATTCAACTTTGTGTGTAAAGCCCCGTACACACGTACCGATTGTCGGCCGAACGATCGGCCGTCTTTTGTCCAGTGCTGTCCTGTTGGTTGAAAAGTGCTCAAGACTGCATACGAATTTTGTCGGCCAACAACAACCAACTTCAGAAGTGATGTCATGTGATGGTTAACTTTCCGTGTGTTTTTTCTTCTCTGAGCATGCCCAGTCTTGCTCATCTGGCTTTTGTCGGCCGAAATCTGTACTGACTGGCGAACAATCGGCCGTTCTGGTGTTGGCCTACAAAAATTTTATAGCATGCAGACCAGATTTTGTTCGGCCGAAAAGTCGCAGTCGGTTGTTGGAAGCATCATACTAACAAGCCGACAATCGGCCGATCGGACGTTGGCCGAATATTTACGGCCGACAATCGGTACGTGTGTACGGGCCTTTAAGTTCTGATTGAACTTGAGCTATTGAGTTCTGTAAACAACAGGCTTTTTTCTTTCTGGAAAAACAATTAAGAATAACCTAGTAATATTATATATCATTTAAGAAAAATGGAGGAGGAAGCAATGCTGGACTGTTAAGCTGTATATAAAGGTGACAGTGTGCACCATATCAGGAATGGGAGGAGGAAGCAGTGCTGGATCGGTAAGCTGCACATTGACTAAATCAGCTGTGTGTGCAAAGTTCAGATTGAACTTGAGCTATTGAGTTCTGTAAACAACAGGCTTTTTTTCCTCCCTGAAAAAACAATTTAAGAATATCCTAGTAATATTATATATCATTTAGACAAAAAAAGTATAACAAAACATACATGCTCTAGTAACACAACTTGTTAAAGAGAAACTCCACCGAAACTAATTGATGTGACATAAGCAAGGGTTTGATATTCCACAGGTCCTCATAGTTGATCCCTCACCCTCTCCTCTGCATAGCCACAATGGTATAACAGCTCAGCTTTTGCCCCTGAGGAAGTGCAGGTGCCCTCTAGTGGCCTCTCTATAAGAATAGGTAAAAACCACATTCCTGGGACACCAGTGGTTTAGCTAAAAAGCCAAGTCCACACTTCACAGCCTGTCTTGATCTTGATAGAGGTGCATTGAAATCTCCGTGCTGAAGCTCTACACAACAATGAAGACCCCTCAGTGGCAGCTAGAACAAGCACTTAGGCTAAAATGCCAAAAAATGCAGCCTGGTACAAGAATGCTGGGGGTGGAGAAGGGATCAGCAATGAATAATCAGTGCACCAAGTCTGTGGTGGTCTGATCTGGGTAGAATTGCTCTTCAGTATTTTAACCACTTGCCGACCGCACGCCGCATGTATACTGCGGCAAGCTGGATCGGCTGAGCGAATTGCCGTACCTGTACGGCAGTTCGTGGGAGCGTTCCTGGGGACGAGTCGTGCGCGCCTGCCCCCACTAGGCACTAGGTAGCATTACAGGCCTCCCTGGACTACCAGCAGAGCACTGTGCAGCATTACAGTCCTACTCAGACAGACCACCATCCAGAGCACTGTGCAAGATTACAGGCCTACTCAGACAGACCACCGTCCAGAGCACTGTGCAGTATTACGGGCCTACTCAGACAGACCACCGTCCAGAGCACTGTGCAAGATTACAGGCCTACTCAGACAGACCACCGTCCAGAGCACTGTGCAAGATTACAGGCCTACTCAGACAGACCACTGTCCAGAGCACTGTGCAAGATTACAGGCCTACTCAGACAGACCACCGTCCAGAGCACTGTGCAAGATTACAGGCCTACTCAGACAGACCACCGTCCAGAGCACTGTGCAAGATTACAGGCCTACTCAGACAGACCACTGTCCAGAGCACTGTGCAAGATTACAGGCCTACTCAGACAGACCACCGTCCAGAGCACTGTGCAAGATTACAGGCCTCCTCAGACTGTCTAGAGTGGATAAATCTTTATCAGTGAGTTTGCTCAAACCTTAATACTATAAACATTAACATGATATTAGATTTCTTTTACTCCAGGAGTATATAATGAGTTTAGGAATTCTATAGAAATGCTTAAATAATGCATTACACTTTAACTAAACACATTCAATTTTAGTTGACTAAAATTATTTTATTTGACTAAAATGTACTGGACAGACCAAAATACAACTAAAACTATAACAATTGCGGATGATTAAAATGGGACTAAAACTAAAAGGGCATTTTAGTCAAAAGACTATGACTAAAACTAAATCAAAATTTGATGCCAAAATTAACACTGGTGGACATGCTGGGGCATAATGTGACAGTAGTAACACCGTTAACCACTACAACCAGGGCGGCTGTCCCTCCTGCCCCCCCCCCCTTGTCCCAGGCTGTCCCTCCTGCCCACCCCTTGTCCCAGGCTGTCCCTCCTGCCCACCCCTTGTCCCAGGCTGTCCCTCCTGCCCATCCCTTGTCCCCGGCTGTCCCTCCTGCCCACCCCTTGTCCCCAGCTGTCCCTCCTGCCCACCCCTTGTCCCAGGCTGTCCCTCCTGCCCACCCTTTGTCCCAGGCTGTCCCTCCTGCCCACCCTTTGTCCCAGGCTTTAGTGAAACTGAAAGTTTTATATTGCCTGAAATTTCTGTGAAAATTGAAACCGTTTGTCAAAATTTTGCTTTTTTGGTGGTTTTAAAATGTCCATTTGCCTTAAAGTGGAGTTCCGGCCTATTTTGCAACTTTAGTGATTCCTGGAGTGCTCGCTATGCTGATCAACAATTGGGCATTTAAAATTCTTTTCGGGGGTCCCTTACCTTATTTTAAGGGCATTTTTGATTGTACTTCCTCCTTCTCCCCCCTCTGTGGCCATGGCCACCGACATCACTTCCGCCTTTGCATTGCATCCTGGGAGCTGTTTGTCATCACTCCCAGGAGGCTTGAATCAGGAAGAAATCCCAGAACACTCCCTGGAATCAGGAAGAAGGACACAGCAGATTACACTGCGGCTTCAGATGCCCACATCCAAGATGGCCACGCTCAGACATTGTTTTTAAAAGTATGATTTTGACTAAAATCCAATACTGAACACCTTGTAAGTATGAGAATAGCGGTTCTGTAAAGGGCGATGGATTAGTATTATAGGGGTATTTTTAGTTAAAAAAGGTATTTGAGGCCGGAACTCCGCTTTAAAACGGCTTCTGTGGTCCAAAGCTCCTTTCTATACAATAAAAAATATATAGCAACAATAAACACATAACTGTCAGAATACATAAAAAGAACACTAAATAAAATAAAGGTATCTACTTTAGGCCTCTTTCACACAGGCAGCAAAAACTGGCGGTATGACTGTGTTCTTTGCAGTTCCCAGACCACCCACCAACTCCCTTCACTGATTTTAAAATAGGAAGTGGATAAACTTAGGTGATTTGGCTAACGTCACACCAAGGGTAAAATACTGCTGCCTGCAGAGTTGGGGCTCCTTTACACTTGCTTTGGTCTCTGAAGAGTGATCCGTGTTTGGATCGCTCTTCAGAGAGCATTTGACAGGTGGGGAGGAGGTAGTGCTTCGCCTCCCCACTGCCTGCTTTAACCTTTGAAACCGCATGCATTGCACAAAGTTTCCGGGCACTTGCTGAACAGCCCCTTTCACTTGAATGGGATGTTATCGACAGGCACTACGTCTGCCAAAAGCGACAGGGATAATTCCTGCTGTAGCCTCAAAGCAAAGCATTGTGGCTGTGGCATGTGTACACCCCTGGCTGGTTATGGGGTAGTAAAAGCGCAGCTCAACCACAGGACGGTACCGTCCCTTTAAAGATAGTGCTAATGTGCCGGTATGCAGGCGTTAAAGCTTCGCCACCACCATCTGTGACTTGTATTGTAGCTCGCCACAAAAGCATCATGCAGATCTATAGCGTTCCTTGACACAACTTAAATGCGTGCGTAATGCGTCCAACAAAAAAAATACAAATGTATAGATGAGACTTTAAATATGCCATCGGAAATCAGACAATCACAAAACTTTTTCAAAACAAAACTATTTTATTACAAATCGTATAAGACGTTCATAAAAAAAACAAAAAAAAAAAAACAATATGTCACATGTAGCGATCGAAATGTTGCAAGTTAATCCCAGCTAGACATTATATAGGATGATCAGGATAACATAGGTCATTCTACATGCTTCGTGGGCCATCTCGCTTTATCAGGACTGCATGTGTTGTGTTGATAAAGTTGTTCAATCGCAGGTACAATGATTTTAGGAAATATTACAGTTATTATATAGTAACAACAAACCAAAGGAAGATGTATAAAACATTTTTTTCTCCTGCTGGTGATGACAGTATTTTATGATAAGGTGTTTTAGCCACTTCTGGACTAGAAGATTTGCCCTCTTAATGACCAGGCCATTTTCTGAGACACAGCACTGCGTTCATTAAGTGGACAATTGTGCGGTCGTGCGACACTGTACCAAAAAAAATAGATGTCCTTTTTTCCCCCATAAATAGAGCTTTCTTTTGGTGGTATTTGATCACCTGTTTTAGTTTTTTGCACTATAAACAAAAAAAGAGCAAAAATTCTGAAAAAAAACCCCCAATATTTTTCACTTTCTGCTATATAACATTCCCAATAAAATAAAAATGTAAAAATCTAATTTTTTCATCCTTTTAGGCCAATTTGTATTCTGCTACATATTTTTGGTAAAAAAAAATCCCAAAAAGCGTATATTGATTGGTTTGCGCAAAAGTTATTGTGTCTACAAACTAGGGGAAAGATTTATGTATTTTTTTAATTAATTTTTTTTACTAGTAATGGCAGCGATCAGCGATTTTTAGCGGGGCTGCGGACAGATCGGACACCTAACTGACATTTTTGACGCTTTTGGGGGGACCAGTGACATTACTACAGTAATCAGTGCCAAAAATATACTCTGTTACTGTACTAATGACACTGGCAGGGAAGGGGTTAACTCAGGGGCAATCAAAGGGTTAAGTGTGAGCCTAGGGGGTGTTTTCTAACTGTGTGGGGGATGGGCTTGTATTGTCAATGCAGAGACCTGTGATCCTAAATAGCAGGAACACAGAGGCTCTGTGTTGATACCAGAGAGAGCAAACGGTCTGCTGTGTTTGCTGTTCTCTGTTCACGGGTGCCCAGTGGAAATCATGGGTACAGCGTACCCGGGAACCTGCTGACGTATAACCGTGGCGGCTAGTCGGCAAGTGGTTATTACATCTTCCTTTCATTTGTTGTTGTTACCATATAATGATTTTATTTTTTCTTTACAAACCATTGCGCTTGAACAACTTTAACAACATGATACATGCGATCCTGATGAAGCAGTGTGGCCCTTGAAATGCGTAGACTGACCTATATTATTTGGATCATCATATGAGCAGGATAACATAAGTCTGTCTATGCGTTTCACATAGAATTTCTCCTGCTGGTGCAGACATTATTTAAGTGTCCCCCCCCCCCCCCCCGAGAAAGAGAGAGAGAGTGTTTGAAAGAGAGAGACAGAGGGGGAGGGTTTGACAGAGAGATGGGGTGACAGAGAGAGAGAGGGGGGTGACAGAGAGAGAGAGAGAGGGAGTGACAGAGAGAGAATGGGTGACAGAGAGAGAGAGAGAGAGAGAGAGAAGGGGTGACAGGGAGAGAGAGAGAGGGAGTGACAGGGAGAGAGAGAGGTGGTGACAGGGAGAGAGAGAGAGAGAGAGAGAGGGGTGACAGGGAGAGAGAGAGAGGGGTGACAGGGAGAGAAAGAGGGGGATGACAGGGTGAGAGAGGGGGGGGGGACAGGGTGAAACAGAGGGGTGACAGGGAGAGAGAGAGAGGTCGGTGACAGGGAGAGAGAGAGAGAGGGGGTGAAAGGGAGAGAGAGAGAGGGGGTGACAGGGAGAGAGATAGGGGTGATAGGGAGAGAGTGAGAGGGGGTGACAGGGAGAGAGAGAGATAGTGACAGGGAGAGAGAGAGGGGGGTGACAGGGAGAGAAAGAGAGGGGGTGACAGGGAGAGAGAGAGAGTGACAGGGAGAGAGAGAGGTGGTGACAGAGAGAGAGAGGGGTGACAGGGAGAGAGAGAGGGGTGAAAGGGAGAGAGAGAGGGGGATGACAGGGTGAGAGAGGGGGGGTGACAGGGAGAGGGGGGTGACAGGGAGAAACAGAGGGGTGACAGGGAGAGAGAGAGAGGTGGGTGACAGGGAGAGAGAGAGAGGGTGACAGGGGGAGAGAGAGAGAGGGGGTGACAGGGAGAGGGGGTGACAGGGAGAGAGAGAGGGGGGGTGACAGGGAGTGAGAGGGGGTGACAGGGAGAGGGGGTGGCACAGAGAGAGAGGGGGTGACAGGGAGAGAGAGCGAGAGAGAGAGAGAGAGGTAAAAGGAAGAGGGGGTGGCAGAGAGAGAAAAGGGGGGGGGGTGACAGGGAGAGAGAGGGGGGATGACAGGGAGAGAGATAGAGGGTGTAATGGGGTGAGAGAGAGAGAGAGAGAGAGAGGTGACAGGAAGAGGGGGTGGCACAGAGAGAAGGGGGGGTGACAGGGAGAGAGAGGAGAGTGACAGCGAGAGAGAGGGGGGGTGAAAGGGAGAGAGAGAAGAGGGTGAAAGATAGAGAGAGAGGGGGGTGACAGGGAGAGAGAGGAGGTGACAGAGAGAGAGGGGGGATGACAGGGAGAGAGAGGGGGTGACAGGGAGAGAGAGGAGGTGAGAGAGAGAGAGGGGGGATGACAGAGAGAGAGAGGAGGGTGACAGGGAGAGAGAGAGGGGTGACAGGGAGAGATGGGGGGGGGGTGACAGGGAGAAAGGGGGGTGACAGGGAGAGAGAGGGGGTGACAGGGAGAGATGGGGGGTGACAGGGAGCATGGGCGCCACGAGGAGGGTGCGGGGGGGGGAACAGCACCAGGGTGTTGACCGGAGGGGAGGGTGACACCGCTCTGCCTCTGCCCAAGCTCCCGATCCTTCTCTTCAGAAAAGGGTGGACCCGGGGCGCAGAGCAGTGCACCCCGAGCTCACCCATTGTGTGACAATAGTGAATGAAAATTCGCTATTGTCACACGGATCCTCCTCCTGGCCAATCAGGAAGCGGGAACCGCTTCCTGATTGGCCGAAAGGCAAAACTATGTCATTGGCCGAGGAGGAGGCGGGAGGACTCGAGGAGACACTGGGGGACTGAAGAGAAGCCGCCGCCGCTGCAGGTAAGTGCACTGGTCTGGGGGGGGGCACGCTGGCATCTCTGCATTGAAAGGGGGCACGCTGGCATCTCTGCATTGAAAGGAGGCACGCTGGCATCTCTGCATTAAAAGGGGCACGTTGGCATCTCTGCATTGAAAGGGGGCACGCTGGCCTCTCTGAATTGAAAGGAGACATGCTGGCATCTCTATATTGAAAGGGGGCATGCTGGCATCTCTGCATTGAAAGGGGGCACGCTGGCATCTCTGCATTGAAAGGGGGCACGCTGGTCATTCTGCATTGAAAGGGGGCACTCTGGCATCTCTGCCTTGAAGGGGGGCACGCTGGTCTCTCTGCATTGAAAGGGGGCACACTGATCTCTCTGCATTGAAAGGGGGCACACTGGCATCTCTGCATTGAAAGGGGCACGCTGATCATTCTGCATTGAAAGGGGGCACGCTGGTCTGTCTGCATTGAAAGGGAGCATGCTGGGGGGGGGGCACGCTGGTCTGTCTGCATTGAAAGGGGGCAAGCTGGTCATTCTGCATTGAAAGGGGGCAAGCTGGTCATTTTGCATTGAAAGGGGGCACGCTGGTCTGTCTGCAATGAAAGGGGGCACGCTGATCATTCTGCATTGAAAGGGGGCACGCTGGTCTCTCTGAATTGAAAGGGGGCACACAGGTCTCTCTGCATTGAAAGGGGGCATGCTGGTGTCTCTGCATTGAAAGGGGGCACGCTGGCATCTCTGCATTGAAAGGGGGCACGCTGGCATCTCTGAATTGAAAGGGGGCACGCTGGTCTGTCTGCATTGAAAGGGGGCAAGCTGGTCATTCTGCATTGAAAGGGGGCAAGCTAGTCATTCTGCATTGAAAGGGGGCATGCTGGTCATTCTGCATTGAATGGGGGCACACTGGTCTCTCTGCATTGAAAGGGGGCACGCTGGCATCTCTGCATTGAAAGGGGGCACGCTGGCATCTCTGAATTGAAAGGGGGCACGCTGGTCTGTCTGCATTGAAAGGGGGCAAGCTGGTCATTCTGCATTGAACGGGGGCAAGCTAGTCATTCTGCATTGAAAGGGGGCACGCTGATCATTCTGCATTGAAAGGGGGCATGCTGGTCATTCTGCATTGAATGGGGGCACACTGGTCTCTCTGCATTGAAAGGGGGCACACTGGTCACTCTACATTGAAAGGGGACACGCTGTGGTCACTCTGCATTGAAGGGGGCACACTATACCTTGATTACTGAAGGCCCCTTTCACACTTTTGTGACCTCAAAATCACACAATTTTTTACAGCGTTTTTTGCCGCATAGCAATGCCTATTACATTTTTCTGTTTGCACCCCCCAAAAAATTTGAGCACCAGCCGCCACTGTGTGTACTGTCTGCCGCCTGGACTTCTCTCACTTGCTCCTCCTCCCGTGCCGCCCTGAGCCTCCCCTCCCTGCCCTTTCCGCTCCCTCACGTCCACGTGGGCAGGGGCGGAGCCAGTCATGGTGACGGCAACGCTAGGGTGAGGTGAGTAGTGAGGTCCGGGTGATTAATATATTGCAATTAAACATGCAGACAGATATGTGCTTCATAGTCCATCAGTATGTTTTATTTAGCAGATGCATCGTGCAGCAGTGCTTGTCTCACTCTCAGCAGTAAGTTTATTCACCCTTAGTGTCAGTGGGAATTTGATATTCCCCCTCCTCTGTGTGCAAGGGCCACTCCCCAGACAGATTCGGGCCTGCAAGGACCCCCTGCATTTTGAGTACAGTACAGATGTCCTTCTAGTGGGTCTCCCCTGTTTCATCTTTCATGCACTGGGGAGAGAAATATAAAAAAATCGCATCCAGACCGTCTCCCTGCGTTATTCCCAGCTCCTCTTTTGGGTATGTTTCTTTATGTCTGGATGTGATTTTTTATATTTCTCTCCCCAGTGCATGAAAGATGACACAGGGGAGACCCACTAGAAGGACTGATGAGGTCATGTGGGCGGAGGAGGAGCCCTGTGACGTGGGGAGCCGCCAATTCACGGAGCTCCGACACTGACTGTCGCCGCCTGCCTGACCCTGGACACAGAGAGCTGCGGCTTCCGGGATTGGAGCGGGGGGGGGGGGCACCAGCCGCTGTGTGTGCAGGCTGAATGGAGGAGGGAGGAGCGTCTGCTACACTACACTGATCGTTCTTCTCTCTCAGCGGGGAATGATCGCGGGTGTCAGGCAGCAATCGGAGACGCCTGACACAGGCATCGGCTTCCCCACTGCCGCACGCTCGCCCCCTAGCTTTCCGCGCGCGACCGACGTAGGTCTACGTCGGTTTGCGCAGGAGAGCTGCACTGCCGCACTAAAAAGGCGGCGGGTGGTCGGGAAGTGGTTAATAAATCTTCCTTTCATTTTTTGATACTATATAATGATTGCATTTTTTCTTTTTAGTACAAATCACTGTACCTGTAAATGAACAACTTTATAAACACAATACTAACGGTCCAGATGAAGAAGGCTGGCCCACGAAACACGTAGACCAACCTATGTTATCCTGATCATCATATGTGATATCTAGCTGGGATTAACTTGCACCATTTTGATTGCTACATGTAACATATTATTTTTACCAACTTTGTTTATTGTTTAGGAACCTCTTATATAAGTTATAATAACATTCCCAAACTACTGTATGTCACATGTAGTGATTGAAATGGTGCAAGTTGATCCCAGCTAGATATCACATAATGATCAAGATAACATAGGTTGTCTATGTGCTTTGTGTGCCAACCCGCTTCATCAGGACAAAATTATTGTTTTTAAAGTTGTTCAGTCCCAGGTACAATGATTTCTACCAAAAAGAAAAAAAATACAATTATTATATTGTAACAACAAATGAAAGGAAGATTTATTAAATATCATAACATAAAATACTGTCTGCACCAGCAAGAGAAAATCCTACGTGAAACGCATAGACAGACCTATGATGTCCTGATCATATGAGGATCAGAATAACATAGGTCAGTCTACGCGTTTCAAGGGCCACACTGCTTCATCAGATCGCATGTATCGTGTTGATAAAGTTGTTCAATCACAGCTACAATGATTTGTAAAGAAAAAATGCAATCATTATATGGTAACAACAAATCAAAGGAAGATGTAATAAACATATTATCGTAAAATACTGTCCTCAACAGCAGGAGAAAAAAAAAACATTTTATACATCTTCCTTTCCTTTGTTGTTACTATGTAATGATTGTATTGTTTCTTTTTAGTACAAATCATTGTGCCTTTGATTGAACAACTTTATAAACATGTTTAGGGCCGGGAAAAGGGGGTGGGTAGAAGGGACAGTTGCCCTGGGAGCAGTGAAGCAAAGGGGCAAACAAAAATGGATGCAGGGTGGTACACCCATGTATTAATAGTGGAAGCGGAGGGCACAATTCCGGATCCTTGCCCTGGGAGCTGAATGACCCTGTCCTGGAACTGAACAGGATACATACAGTCCTGATGAAGTGGGGCAGCCCACGAAACATGGAGACCAACCTATGTTATCCTGATCATGTGATATCTAGTTGGGAGCAGCTTGCACCATTTTCGATCGCTACATGTGACATATTATTTTTATTAATTGTTTGATTTTTGTTTATGAATATCCCTTATGAATTGTAAAAAAATGATTTAGTTTTTAATAAAATTTATGATTCCCTATGGCATCTATACACGTTTTTTTTTTTTTTTTTTCTGTATGATATATACGGGATAATGCCTCTAGGAGTCTTAAGTTAGGTATAATTTATGCTCCATTCGTATTCTTTAACTAGTTCTGGACCGGAAGGATTTGCCCCCTTAATGACCAGGTCATTTTTTGCAATTCGGCACTGTGATACTTTCACGGACAATTGCGCAAATGTGTGACACTGTACCCAAATATAATTGATGTCCTTTTTCCCACAAATAGAGCTTTCTTTTGGTGGTATTTTATCACCTCTGCAATTTTTATTTTTTGTGCTATAAACAAAAAAAGAGCGACAATTTTGAAAAAAGAAAAAAATAAATAAATATTTTTCCCATCCTGCTATATAACATTCCCCAAGAAAAGAAATTGTAAAAATCTAATTTTTTCATCCTTTTAGGCCAATTTGTTTTCTGCTACATATTTTTGGTAAAAAAAACTGCAATAAGCGTATTTTGATTGGTTTGCGCAAAAGTTATCGCGTCTACAAACTAGAGGAAGATTTATGTCATTTTTATTTATTTTTTTGTTTTTTACTAGTAATGGCGGCGATCTGCGATTTTTATCGGGGCTGCGACATTGCGGTGGACAGATCGGACACCTAACTGACATTTTTGACACTTTTGGGGGGACCAACGACATTACTACAGTAATCAGTGCTAAAAATATGCACTGTTACTGCAATAATGACACTGGCAGGGAAGGGGTTAACCTAGTGGGTGAGCAAAGGGTTAAATGTGAGCCTAGGGGAGTGTTTACTAACTGTGGGGGGAGGAGCTTGTGAAATGACCATAGAGACATGTGATCCTATATAGAAGGATCACAGGCGCTCTGTGTTCATTCGAGGGAGAAGAACGGTCAGCTGTGTTTACAACAGCCGGCCGTCCTTCTCTCTCAGAGGGAAGCGATCGCGGGTGCCCGGCAGCAATCGTGGCCGCAGTGGCATAGCGTGGGTTGTCAGCGCCCGGGGCAAGGGAAGTAATTTGCGCCCCCTACAAAAACCTACTAGACCATTACATAGGCCACTACACTGACCACTACACAGACCTACCTGACCACTACACAGACCTACCTGATTACTATACTGACACCTACACTGACCTAGCTGACCCCTACAGAGACCTACCTTATTCCTACACTGGCCTACCTGATTACTGTACTGACACCTACACAGACCTACCTGACCACTACACAGACCTACCTGATTACTATACTGACACCTACACTGACCTACCTGACCACTACACAGACACCTACTCTGACCTACCTGATCACTACACTGAGCTACCTAATTACTATACTGACACCTACACTGAACTACCTGACCACTACACAGACCTACCTGACCAATACACTGACCACTACACTGACCTACCTGTATCCTGTACTAACCTACCTGATCACTATACTGACACCCACAGATACCTATCTGACCACTACTCAGACCTACCTGTTTCCTGTACTAACCTACCTGATCACTATACTGACACCCACAGATACCTATCTGACCACTACTCAGACCTACCTGTATCCTGTACTAACCTACCTGATCACTATACTGACACCCACAGATACCTATCTGACCACTACTCAGACCTACCTGTTTCCTGTACTAACCTACCTGATCACTATACTGACACCCACAGAGACCTATCTGACCACTACTCAGACCTACCTGTTTCCTGTACTAACCTACCTGATCACTATACTGACACCTACAGAGACCTATCTGACCACTACCGAGACCTACCTGATTCCTACACTAACCTACCTGAACACTACACAGACACCTACACTGACCTACCTGATTCCTGCACTCATCTACCTGATCACTACACTGAGCTACCTAATTACTATACTGACACCTACACTGACCTACCTGACCACTACACAGACCTACCTGTTCACTAAACACCTACACTGACCTACCTGTTTCCTGCACTAACCTACCTGATTCCAAGACTAACCTACCTGGTCACTATTCTGACACCTACACTAACCTACCTGACCACTACACAGCCCACTACTCTGACCTACCTGTTTCCTGCACTGACTTACCTGATCACTATACTGACACCTACAGAGACCTATTTGACCACTACAGAGACCTACCTGATTCCTACACTAACCTACCTGATTGCAATACTGACACCTACAGAGACCTATCTGACCACTTCACAGATCAACCTGATACCTGCACTAACCGACCTGATCACTACACTGACCTACCTGATTCCTGCACTAACAGATTGATCACTACACTGACCTACCTAATTACAATACTGACCCCCCTACACTGACACCTTCACTGACAACTTCACTGACCCCCTAAACTGACCCCCCTACACTGACACCCCCTACACTGACCCCCCAATACACTGATACCTATACTGACCCCCCTACACTGACCCCCCATACACTGACCCCTACACTGATCCCCCCTACATTTCCACATCCACTGACCCCCCTACACTGACCCTCCATACACTGACCCCTACACTGACCCCCCTACATTGACCCCCCTACGCTGACACCCCCTACACTGACCCCCCCCCCATACACTGACACCTACACTGACACCTATACTGACCCCCCTACACTGACACCCCCCCTCCACTGACACCTATACTGACACCCCCTTCACTGACCCACCTCCCCCCCCTCCACTTCCTTGGGCCCCCGGGGGCAGGCAGCACATCACTTACCTTGTTCTGTGTCCAAACACTGGCAACTCAAGGAGGCGATCCAGAGCGGAGGGGAGAGACAGCGTGTCAGCGGCTGGCAAGGACAGCAGGGGGAGACTCCGGAAGCGGTGCTGCACATGCATCGAGCCACAGAGCATCTTCACCTATGACCAGCCACGCCCCCTGGCCGCACGTGACACCTTCAGCGGTCCACGGCTCGTCCTGCACAAAGCGGCAGTCACGGAGCCAAGAGGTGGAGTGCGGGCAGGCGGGCCGCCGGACACTATGATCCCGCGGATGGCAGGTGTGGGATGCGCCCCCCTAAATGTTGCGCCCGGTGCCAGTGGCCCCCTCAGCACCCCCCACGCTACGCCACTGCGTGGCTGCCAACCCTGTGCATCGGCATCCCCGCTCGCCCCCCAGCACCTGCATTGGTAGTACTACATCGGTTTGCGCAGCCGAGTCAGCCTGCCGCAGTAAAACTGCGGCGGGCGGTCTGCAAGTTGTTAACCATTATCTATGTAACCCATCTGAAGTGCATATTAACACTATAAGTGCATTAACCAGTTGCTGACCTCCCTAAAGCAGACTTGCTGCTACAGGGCGGCTGCGCAGGATCACGTACAGTATATATACATGAATCTATATTTCCGGGTATCGCCCGTGAATGTGTGCCGCCGAAGGCGCTGTCGAATGCCGCCGGCCCTGCCTATCATTCTGTACAGAGGCAAAACGGCGGTCTGTCTATGTTAACAAGGCAGATCGCCATTCTGTCAGTAAGGAAGGCATTGATCCTGTGTTCCTGCAAAGCAGAGACACTAATCTATCCCTTCCCCTAGTAAAAGCACCTCCCCCACAGTACACAAACTTTGGCTAGGCACACAGTTAACCCTTTGATCATCCCTGATGTTAACCCCTTCCCAGCCAGTGTCACTAGTACAGTGACAGTGCATATATTTTTTAATACTGATCATTGTCTTAATGTCATTGGTTCCCGCAAAGTGTCAAAAGTGTCTGATTTGTCCACTGCAATATCGCAGTCCCGCTATAAGTCACTAATCGCCGCTACTGCTAGTAAAAATAAATAAATAAGTAAATAAATAAATAAATAAAAATTCAATAAATACAGTGCCTTGCGAAAGTATTCGACCCCCTTGAACTTTGCGACCTTTTGCCACATTTCAGGCTTCAAACATAAAGATATAAAACTGTAATTTTTTGTGAAGAATCAACAACAAGTGGGACACAGTCATGAAGTGGAACGAAATTTATTGGATATTTCAAACTTTTTTAACAAATAAAAAACTGAAAAATTGGGCTTGCAAAATTATTCAGCCCCCTTAAGTTAATACTTTGTAGCGCCACCTTTGGCTGCGATTACAGCTGTAAGTCGCTTGGGGTATGTCTTTATCATTTTTGCACATCAAGAGACTGAAATGTTTGCCCATTCCTCCTTGCAAAACAGCTCGAGCTCAGTGAGGTTGGATGGAGAGCGTTTGTGAACAGCAGTTTTCAGTTCTTTCCACAGATTCTCGATTGGATTCAGGTCTGGACTTTGACTTGGCCATTCTAACACCTGGATATGTTTATTTGTGAGCCCCGGTTCACACTTATGCGAGTGCGGGGTTCGCATGTAATGTCAGAGCGCACTGCTCCTTCATTACATGCGATCGACTGTGCGGTGCGAGTTTAGCCATACACTTTGTATGGCTAAATTCGCACTGCAGCCTCAGCAAACACGCACAGGACCCTTTTTGGAAGCCGCATCAGGATCGGATCGCACAGCGGTTCACACTTGTGCGATCCGATCCTGTGCGAACTGCACGATCGCACTGCGATATGCGATCAAACTGGGGGTGTCGTTAAGATTACATTGACACCCCCAGCGTATCGCATATGGCAGTGTGAACTGCCGGGGGTGCGTGTGCGATGCGGGAACAGGCTGCGGATTCGCAGCCTTCCCGCATCGCATAAGTGTGAACCGGACCTGAACCATTCCATTGTAGATTTTGCTTTATGTTTTGGATCATTGTCTTGTTGGAAGACAAATCTCCGTCCCAGTCTCAGGTCTTTTGCAGACTCCATCAGGTTTTCTTCCAGAATGGTCCTGTATTTGGCTCCATCCATCTTCCCATCAATTTTAACCATCTTCCCTGTCCCTGCTGAAGAAAAGCAGGCCCAAACCATGATGCTGCCACCACCATGTTTGACAGTGGGGGATGGTGTGTTCAGGGTGATGAGCTGTGTTGCTTTTACGCCAAACATAACGTTTTGCATTGTTGCCAAAAAGTTTGATTTTGGTTTCATCTGACCAGAGCACCTTCTTCCACATGTTTGGTGTGTCTCCCAGGTGGCTTGTGGCAAACTTTAAACAACACTTTTTATGGATATCTTTAAGAAATGGCTTTCTTCTTGCCACTCTTCCATAAAGGCCAGATTTGTGCAGTATACGACTGATTGTTGTCCTATGGACAGAGTCTCCCACCTCAGCTGTAGATCTCTGCAGTTCATCCAGAGTGATCATGGGCCTCTTGGCTGCATCTCTGATCAGTCTTCTCCTTGTATGAGCTGAAAGTTTAGAGGGACGGCCAGGTCTTCGTAGATTTGCAGTGGTCTGATACTCCTTCCATTTCAATATTATCGCTTGCACAGTGCTCCTTGGGATGTTTAAAGCTTGGGAAATCTTTTTGTATCCAAATCCGGTGTTCCGTGAGAATTACCTACCCGTGAGAAAAACCTACCCTCGTCACTTCCGGTTCACCCTCAGTGTGTGTAACGCGGCGGGTACATTAAAACAGCTGGACTACAATACGAGTCATCTCTGCTCCTGTCCCTGTGACTTCGCTCATCTCGGCAAGTAAATATAAAAGCGGCGGCGGGTGTATGAAAACATAATTCACTGACCCGCCAGCCGCTTTTATATTTACTTGCCAAGATGAGGGAAGTCACAGGGACAGGAGCGGAGATGACTCGTATTGTAGTCCAGCTGTTTTAATGTACCCGCCGCGTGGGTAGGTTTTTATCACGGACACCATCATCAATTCATGCTAGTGCGCATGCGCAATACACAGCTCCTCATCTGTTCCTATAGGTATCCGGGTCTGTGAGCATGCGCACTGCTGCGCTGCTCAGCTGTTCCTGGCCGGAAATGACGAGGGTAGGTTTTTCTCACGGGGTAGGTAATTCTCACGTTACACCGGCTTTAAACTTCTCCACAACAGTATCTCGGACCTGCCTGGTGTGTTCCTTGTTCTTCATGATGCTCTCTGCGCTTTAAACGGACCTCTGAGACTATCACAGTGCAGGTGCATTTATACGGAGACTTGATTACACACAGGTGGATTCTATTTATCATCATTAGTCATTTAGGTCAACATTGGATCATTCAGAGATCCTCACTGAACTTCTGGAGAGAGTTTGCTGCACTGAAAGTAAAGGGGATGAATCATTTTGCATGCCCAATTTTTCAGTTTTTTATTTGTTAACAAAGTTTGAAATATCCAATAAATTTCGTTCCACTAAGAGCCGGTTCACACTGGGTCGACTTGTCAGGCGACTTGGTCGCCTAACAAGTCGCAGTGGGTCGCCTGCCATAGATTAGCACAGGACCGGTTCTAATAGGAGCGACACAAGTCGCTCTGACTTAGAAAAAGGGTCCTGTACTACTTGGGGGCGACCTGGAGCGACCTGCATTGACTTCAATGATATGAACTTCACAGGTCGCCCCGGCAAGTCGGATCGCCTCAGTGTGAACCGGCTCTTCATGATTGTGTCCCACTTGTTGTGGATTCTTCACAAAAAATTACAGTTTTATATCTTTATGTTTGAAGCCTGAAATGTGGCAAAAGGTCGAAAAGTTCAAGGGGGCCGAATACTTTCGCAAGGCACTGTAAAGGATATATATTCCATAGTTTGTAGACGCTATAACTTTTGCACAAACCAATCAATATACGCTTATTGAATTTTTTTTTTTTTTTTTTTTGCCAAAAATATGTAGCAGAATACGTATTGGCCTAAAATGATGAAGAAATTCGATTTTCTACATTTTTTTATTGGATACGTTTTTTTAGCAGAAAGTAAACATTTTTTATTTTTCTTCCAAAATTGTTGGTATTTTTTTGTTTATAGCGCAAAAGAATAAAAAATGCAAAAGTGATCAAATACCACCAAAATAAAGCTCTGTTTGTGGGAAAAAAGGACATTGGGTACAGTGTTGCACGACTGCGCAATTATCAGTTAACACCTATAAGACATTTACATCGGCAGGCTGGCTCTCTTGCACGAACCGACGTTGGTCGCGCACGTGGTGCTGGGGGGCAAGCGGCGCGTTCCTGCCCCCACTAGGCAGCGGGGAAGCCAATCCACGGGGCCAGCGGCCACGATTGCCGGCGATCTCCCGCGATCGCTCCCCGCTGATAGAGAAGGATGGTCAGCTGTTGTAAACACAGCTGACCGTTCTTCTCTCTGAAATGATCACAGAGCGCCTGTGATCCTTCTATATAGGATCACAGGTCTCTATGGTAATTTCACAAGCCCTCCCCCATACAGTTAGAAAACACTCCCCTAGGCTCACATTTAACAATTTGCTCACCCACTAGGTTAACCCCTTCCCTGCCAGTATCATTATTACAGTAACAGTGCATATTTTTAGCATTTACTGAGTAATGTCACTGCTCCCCCCCAAAAGTGTCAAAAATGTCAGTTAGGGGTCTGATCTGTTCACCACGATGTCGCAGTCCCGCTACAAATCGCAGATCGCCGCCATTACTAGTAAAAAAATTTATAAATAAATAAAAATTACATAAATCTTTCCCCTAGTTTGTAGACGCGATAACTTTTGTACAAACCAATCAATATTATTGGGATTTTTTTTACCAAAAATATGTAGCAGAATACAAATTGGGCTAAAAGGGTGAAAAAATTAGATTTTTTTCTTTTGGGGGGGGGGGGTGTTAACCACTTGCCGACTGCCGCACAACTATTTACTGCGGCAGTCAGCCCCTCACAGGCAAAGTGACGTAGTACTACGTCGCTTGCCTGTGAGGCTCTAGGGAGCGAGCGTGCGCCGCCGGAGGCGCGCTCCCGCTCCTGCTCGCTCACGGACCCCCCCCCCCCGCGCGTGTGAACGGCGGACCCGATGTCCGCCGCTCACTCGCGATCGCCGGTTATACCGGGAGAAAGGCAGGCGGCTAATTTAAACAAAGCCGCCTGTCTTTCTCCCCTGTGTAACAGCACAGATCATACGGTCCTGATATGTAGGACCGTAGATCTCTGCTGTTACACACATAGCCACATCCAATCACAGTTAGAAGCACGCCCCTAGGGACACACTTAACCCCTCCCTCTCCATTACAGTTAACCCCTTCCCTGCCAGTGTCATTTTTACAGTAACAGTGCATATGTATAGCACTGATTACTGTAGAAATGTCACTGGTACCCCCAAAAGTGTCAAAAATGTCAGTCAAGGGTCCGATCTGTCCGCCGCAATGTCGCAGTACCGCAAAAAAAATCGCAGATCGCTGCCATTACTTGTTAAAAAACAAAACAATAAAAATGACAAAAATATTTCCCTTAGTTAGTAAACGCAATAACTTTTGCGCAAACCAATCAAAATACGCTTTTTGCGATTTTTTTTACCAAACATATGTAGCAGAAAACAAATTCGCTTAAAATGTTAAAAAATTTTGATTTTTACATTTTTTTGGGGGGGGAATTTGATATAAAAAAATTTGAAAAATATTGTTATTTTTGCAAAATTGTCACTCTTTTTTTGTTTATAGCGCATGATCAAAAAATCGCACAGGTGATCAAATACCACCAAAAGAAAGCTCTGTTTGTGGGAAAAAAAGGACGTCAATTTTATTTGGGTACAGCGTCGCACGACCGCGCAATTGTCCGTTAAATTCACGCAGTGCCGAATCGCAAAATAGGCCCTGGTCAGGAAGTGGGTAAAATCTTCCGGGGCTTAAGTGGTTAAATAGCAGAAAGTGAAAAATATTGCTTTTGTTTTTTTTTTTCCAGAAATTTGTTTATAGCGCAAAAAATACAAAATCACACATTTTTGTGGGCTCTATTTGTGGGAAAAAAAGGACATCAGATTTTGTTTCGGTATAGTGTTGCACGACCGTGCAATTCACCATTAAAGTAACGCAGTGCTGAATCGCAAAAATTGGCCTGGTCATTAGGGGGCAAATCCTTCCGGTCCAGAACTGGTTAAAGTAACGCAATGCCGAATGGCAAAAAATGGCCTGGTCATGAAGGGGGGTAAATCTTGCCTTGGTTAAGGGCAGTGTTTAACCACCTCCCACCCGGGCCATAGTACATATACGGCCGGGTGGGAGTCTCGTCCTTCTGAATGGACGTTCCGGAACGTCCTTCAGAAGGAGAGAGATCGCGCCGCCGCGGGCACGTGCAGCGGCGCGATCTTGATGTGCCTGTGTCCCTAGGACACAGAGCAACAAGACTCGGCAGGAGGGCCCTGTGATTGGCCCTCCTGATCACATGACAGCTGTGACCAATCAATACAGCCGTTGTAACGGCTTCGATCTCTTCTCCTCCTGACAGATCCTGTCAGTGAGGAGAAGAGCAGAGGATCGATACTGCAGATGGGGTGATCAGTGAGTATTTCTAATTACTCACTGATCACAGGGGGGGTCTGTGCTGGTAATCAGATGATTGATTACCAGTGCAGCCCTGGGGGGAGGGGATGCCACTAGAGCCACCAGGGATGCCCACCCATGACCACCAGGGATGCCCACTATGGCCACCAGGGATGGCAAACAGGGCTCAGATAGCCTGCCAGTGGTGCCCCCCTATCAGTGCTGCCCACCAATGCCATCTATCAGTGCTGCCCACTAGTGCCTGTTATTGCCATCTATCAGTGCCGCCCACCAGTGCCCATTATTGCCCACCAGTGCTGCCCATCAGTGCCCCCCATCAGTGCCGATCAGTGCCGCCCATCAGTGCCACCCATCAGTGCCACCCATCAGTGCCGCCTATCAGAGCCCATCAGTGCCGCCGATCAGTGCCCACCAATGCTGCATATCAGTGCTATCTATCAGTGCCACATATCAGTGCCCATCAGTGCTGCATATCAGTGCTACCTATCAGTGCCCATCAGTGCTGCATATCAGTGCCACCCCATTAGTGTCTCCTCATCAGTGCCTGTCAGTGCGGCGTCATCAGTGCAGGAAAAAACGTATCTATTTACAAAATTTTATAACACTTTTTTTTTTTTTTTCAAACTTTTCGGTCTTTTTTTATTTGTGCACCAAAAAAGAAAAAAACTGGTGGTGATCAAATACCACCAAAAGAAAGCTCTATTTGTGGGGAAAAAATGACATCAATTTGGTTTAGGTACAATGTTGCATGACCGCGCAATTGTCATTCAAAATGCAACAGCGCTAAAAGCTGAAAATTGGTCTGGGAAGGAAGGGGGTTTAAGTGCCCAGTATTGAGGTGGTTAAAGTCAATTCCTGTGTAAACTTAGCCTTAAAGCAGACCTTCTTCAGCGACTTTCTATTTTCGCAATTGGATATTCTTTTTTTTTTTTTATTGTAAAATACTTTTTTTTGTGGGACCCAACTTTTTCACCTAGGAGAGAATGATGTACTCCCTCCTCCCCCACCTGAAGGCTCTGTTAAAAATCCAAAATGCCATCCAACCAGTATATTCTCTAATTCATATCGGTGTGGCCATATTCCCAGACAGACAGTTATCCCTTGTTTACCTTTTTGTCTGGTAACATTATAACGAGTTTTCAAGTGATAAGATCTTAAGACGATAATTAATCGGGGATTATTCCCTTACCACTTTAATACTGACAAGGTTTATCTCCTGTCAGATTAAACCATACAGAACAATGTACAGCTTGCTTCTGTATCAATTGCCAAATAAACATTAACGTTCGATTAATTATACTGTGCAGGTCTTTTGTTCAAAGTTTATAGAAAAAAAAAAAAGTAAATATTACCAAAAGTATTGGGACGCCTGCCTTTGCACACACATGAACTTTAATGGCATCCCAGTCTTATGCCTCGTACACACGCATCGATTATTGGCCGGGAATTTTCGGCCAACGTCCGATCGGTCGATTTTCGGTTTGTTAGTATGATGCTTTCGACAACCGACTCCGACTTTTCGGCCGAAAAAAATCTGGTGTGCAGACTATAAAATTTTTGTTGGCCATCAACACAACGGCCGATTTTCCGTCAGTCAGTACAGATTTTGACAGACAAAAATCTGATGAGCAAGACTGGGCATGCTCAGAGAAGAAAAAACACACGGAAAGTAAACCAGCACATGACATCACTTCTGAAGTAGATTTTTGTTGGCCGAAAAAATTAATGTGCAGTCTAGGCACATTCCAACCAACAAGACACCACTCTGGACAAAAGTCAGACGATCGGTCGGCCGATAATCGTTGCGTGTGTACGAGGCATAAGTCCGTAGGGTTCAATATTGAGTTGGCCCACCCTTTGCAGCTATAACAGCTTCAACTCTTCTGGGAAGGCTGTCCACAAGGTTTAGGAGTGTCTATGGGAATTTTTGACCATTCTTCCAGAAGCGCATTTGTGAGGTCAGGGACTGATGTTGAACGAGAAGGCCTGGCTTGCAGTGTGCACTTTAACATATCCCAAAGGTGTTCTAAGGGGTTGAGGTCAGGACTCTGTGCAGGCCAGTCAAGTTCCTCCACCCCAACTCGCTCATCCACGTCTTTATGGACCTTGTTTTGAGCACTGGTCCAAATCATTTGGTTTAGGGGGGATTATGGTGTGGGGTTGTTTTTCAGGGGTTGGGTTTGACCCCTTAGTTCCAGTGTCCAGTTGGGACAATTTCATGCTCCCAACTTTGTGGGAACAGTTTGGGATGTCCCCTTCCTGTTCCAACATGACTGCGCACCAGTGCATAAAGCAAGGTCCATTAAGACACCCCAAAATCGCTCATCCATGTCTTTATGGTCCTTGCTTTGTGCACTGGTGTGCAGTCATGTTGGAACAGGAAGGGGCCATCCCCAAACTGTTCCCACAAAGTTGGGAGCATGAGATTGTCCAAAATGTCTGGGTATGCTGATGCCTTAAGAGTTCCCTTCACTGGAACTAAGGGGCCAAGCCCAACCCCTGAAAAACAACCCCACAACATAATCCCCTCCTGATCTCACCCTGACAGAAAACCCTTGGGATGAATTAGAGCTCAGACTGCGAGCCAGGCCTTCTCGTCCAACATTCCTGCCTGACCTCACAAATGTGCTTCTGGAAGAATGGTCAAACATTCTCATACACAATCCTAAACCTTGTGGACGGCCTTCCCAGAAGAGCTGAAGCTGTTGTAGCTGCAAAGGATGAGCCAACTCAATATTAAACCCTACAGACTAAAGCCTCGTACACACGCGTCGAAAATTGGCCAGGAATTTTCGGCCGACGACCGATCTGCCGATTTTCGTCTTGTTAGTATGATGCTTCCGACAACCGACTCCGACTTTTCGTCCGAAAAAAATCTGGTGTGCAGACTATAAAACTTTTGTCCGCCGTCAAAACACGGCCGATTTTTGTGCAATCAGTACAGATTTCTAATGAAAAATCTAATGAGCAAGTCTGGGCATGCTCAGTGAAGAAAGAACACAAAGAAAGCAAACCATCACATGACATCACTTCTGAAGTAGAATTTTGTCGGGCGAGAAAATTTGTGTGCAGTCTAGGCACATTCCAACCAACAAAACACAACTTGGACAAAAGTCGGACGATCGGTCGGCCGATAATCGTTGCGTGTGTACTAGGCTTAAGACTGGGATGCCATTAAAGTTCATGTGCGTGTAAAGGCAGGCGTCCCAATACTTTTAGTAATATAGTGTATATATTTTTTTTTTAAAGCAGAGGCCCTAAAGAACAAACTGATGGGTTTTGCAATTTTTTAAGTCACACTGTATTTGCACAGCGATTTTTTAAACGCAATTTTTTGGGGAAAAATACACAATACACTTTTTTTTAATTGTAATGCAAAAAAAAAAAAAAACACAATACATAACTAAATTTTTTTGGAAAATGTAAAAAATTAAGTTACACCGAGTAAATAGATACCAAACATGTCACGCTTTAAAATTGCAATTTTCCTTAAAAAAGTGTATTGTGTATTTCTCTCAAAAAATTGCGTTTAAAAAAATCGCTGCGCAAACACCGTGTGACATAAAATATTGCAAAACCCATCAGTTTGTTCTCTAGGGCCTCTGCTTTAAAATAATATACACTATATTACCAAAAGTATTGGGATGCCTGCCTTTACACGCAGTTACTGGCATCCCAGTCTTAGTCTGTAGGGTTCAATATTGAGTTGGCCCACCCTTTGCAGCTATAACAGCATGGTGTAAAATCATAAAAATGTATAACACACGTAATAAAATTACACTTACATCAATGATGTTTTTAAATCACCTTAAATGATAAAAACCCGTCCTTCTGGGACTCGGGGGTATCAGTGACGTCAGCGCTAGTGACCTCCTGTAGTGGTGAGGTCCATGTGAGTTGGTAAGCGAGCTTTTTAGCCTTTGGTGGTGGTATTGATGCACAGATCACGTGTCAAGGTGGTGGATGGTGGAGACATACACCAGGAATAATTATCACATCACTTGTAGACATTTCATACCTTTTTTTCCTTTAATAGGGCAACTCTGTAAAGTTATACAATTTGAACTGTGTTTATATCTCACATGAGAGTTGCTGCTTGTTATATTTGTTCATGATTTTATGTATTAGCACATTTTTTTACATTTTTTTCAGAAAAAGGTATGTGGGTACTCTTTATGGAGAGGTCTGGGGTCTATAAGACCCCAAATCCCTCCTCTGCACCTAAAAGCATTCAAAACACCAAGATCTGTGTATCTGAATGCTTCAGATTTAAAAAAACTGGCGCCCATGGGTGTCAGCTCCTGTCCTCTTGACTCCCTGCCCGAACTCCTCAATCTCCCAAACATAGTCCACGAATTATCCATGGGGGGGGTGCCACCTAGTGGCCAAACAGGAAATAGTACCAACACCCCCTTACATGTGCCCTTATTCAGGAGATTCACCCTCACTTCTGTTACAGAGAATGCTGTCAATGAATCAAAAAAATAAAGGAAACTCTCCAATAGGAGCACAGACAGCAATGAAAACTTGACTGCAGTTCTAACTGCTCGCCACACTACTCAAACCAGAATTTGGTTTGGGCTGGAGTTTTTTTTTCCCACCACATTCTCCACATTGGAGAGATATTCCCTCACTTCCAAACCATCATCACCGAGTAAGGAAAATTGCTCCCCACTCTACTGAAAATAAAGGAAAAAATTACACATAGTTGGGGTTATGTTAACATTGGGGGTTGGGGAGTCAATGGTCAAAGGCCAGGTGTTAGAGAAAGGTAATAGTTAATTTTTGGTTTTGGTGTTGTAGTTACCGTTAGGTCCTCCAGACCCCCTTGCCACTGTCAATAAAATAAATAAAGAAAGAAACAAGATTCATGCTTCCTTCCCAGAGATGAATTTTTCATGATCCAGTCTAAACAGCCATTTAGCGCCTCTGCCTCACACGGATCATTTCTTTGGTCACAGCTTGGGAGTGTAGGTGGTAGTGAAGCAGCTGCTGGGTTGGACTCCAGGTGACCTCAATCTGTATAAAGAGACAAGTATTTTGGTATCATTTAGGCAGTCACAGCTCCAACTCATTCACGTGTGAAAATTTCAGCTTGAGCTACTGAGCAATGTAAGCAACATGCTGTGTACAATAGAAGCTAATAACTTTTTTCAAAGCCTTAAGCTCCAGCAACTTCCAAAAAATTAGAATACAATATAATAATATGCAATCATGTTTGCCTAACAAAAAAACAAAAATTATATATTTTTTAGACTTTTTTTTTTTTTTAGTCCTGACTTGTGATGAATAAATCTGGTAGGGCCCGGTTGCAGGAAGATTCAGTGAACCCAGCAAAAAAAAAAAATCTACAAACTGTGAAATTTAAAGCGGTAGTAAAGCCTGCTTTGTTATTTTTACCTACATGTAAGCCTATAATAAAGCAGGTACATGTAGGTAAAATGGATAAACGTGGACCGTTTTGGAGATATTCACCCTCCATGCAGCCGCTGACATCACTGGCGCTTGCACTCTGAAGCCCCGGCATACCGCATGAGTGATATCATCGCGGCTCCGGCCACTCACATTGTTGGAGCCTGCGAACCCGGAAGAAGGGCTGGGGGAAGATGTCAGCCGTCTCAGTGGTGACCGGGCGCTGCTGGAAGGGCTTCGTTCTAAGCTAAGTTTTTTATAATGTGCTAGTACGCGATGCATACCAGCACATTACCGCATTGTCTTAGCAGATTTCTCGGCAATGGCACGGTATTGCAGCAGCAGATTACTTGGAAATGGCACAGTTTTGCCGCAGCAAATTATGCAGCAATGGCTCAATATTGTCGCAGCAAATTACTCGGCAATGGCACAGTATTGCAGCTGCAGATTACTCGGCAATGGCACACTATTGCAGCAGCAGATTACTTGTGTAGCACCCTACAAAGTAGGTGCTAAGTAACGTATAGTGGGCCCTGGCTGCCTAACAGCAGGGCCATGATTTTCAGCTGGGCTGTCATGTCTCCCAGGTGTAGCTGTTGAGACTGGGGAGTCTCTCTATTGTGCTCCATGAGAGATTTCTCATTGGGCAGTGGAGGAAACCCAGCCAATGGTGCACCCAGGCCTGTATCTACCCCAGAAAGGCAGCATTCTGGGAGTGGGTATAAGTTTGAGGGGAACGCATGACGCAGTGTCTTTGGCGGGAAGCAGAGTCCCAGGAGGGAGAGTATGGCTGTCTCTCCTCCTGTCAGAGGAATCAAGTGTCCCAGGTGGCTTGCCAGAGGGGGCCAGAGGGCTGAGCTGAGCTGCAGAGAGGATCTGGTGTGCCAAGGACCAGCGGAGCTGAGAGAGGGTCCAGTTTCAGGAAGCATTCCCAATTTGTGAGAACTGCAAACTGTCCCTAGGGGTCTGCCTAGAAAGAGAGGGGACCACTCCGGTGAAGGTTGTGGGGATCCAGGAGCTAGCTAGCCGAAGCAGGAGCAAGAGTAAAGGGGGTGCCAGTGTTGACCCTGAAGAGAAGTGTAAAGAGGGTGCCAGTGTGTGGACCCTGAAGTGTAGAAGGGGTGCCTAGTGAGAGGACCCTGAAGTGTAGAGGGGGTGCCTAGTGAGAGGTCCCTGAAGTACAGAGGGGGCACCAGCGGTTGGGCCCTGAAGTGTTAAAGTGTACAGCGTGCAGTGTACAGTGTTGAGAGTTGCAGGAGCACAAGCAGTTACAGAGAGCTACCTCAGTCAGGAGAGAGCTGTTTCCAGGACTTTTGAGCTAATCAGAGCATCAGGAGTCAAGTCTCAGTGCAGTCCAGGACTTTTGAGCTAACCTGAGTGTCAGAAGTCAAGTTCAAGTACAGTACCGCAAGTCAGTGTTTTTCAAGTGCCAGCAAGTGTTGGTTGGCATCCAGCCGGTGTCGAGACAGCGCTGAAAGGCATTGTTCTTCAAAGTGTCTCATTAGTACCTAGTTGAGCCAGAGGAGTATCCCACTCATTCCCTTCTCCCATCCCCAATATCAAATAAACAAAACAAACCAAAGATGCCGGAATGGTCATTGTCTCCAATCTCACACTTGGGTATTCAGCTAAAAGGGGCTGCTGGTGTTTCCGGTAACAATGGCAGACCCTCATCAGGCCCAATGCCTGGAAAACCTGATACACTTGGCAATGACACGGTATTGCAGCAGCAGATTACTTAGCAATGGCATAGTTTAACAGTGCCATTTCACCCAGTAGTAGTAGTAGTAGTAGTAGTAGTAGTATTGCAATAACTTTAAGGCAGTATTAAAGAAATAGCCTAACATACCAGAAGATGGCTTCTGCTGGAAAGGTGGTGGATAGTAAGATAAGGCAGCAGCAGAGATACCAGAATGCTTATAGAGAAATCAGATGTGCCTCTGCACTGTCCCTACACGACCAGGAGCCTGTCCCTGCACTGATACTCTCCCTAACATACAGGGTCTCTGTCCTTCACCTACACTTACTTCAGATGTGCCCAAATGATGTTGGCACCCCAGTCCCACCAAGGTGGCAGTCAGGGGCCATCAGAAGTTGCAGTGTCCAATCAGACAGCTGCAACCTCTGTGACAACTATGGGATGTTTCAGTGAACACTCTTCTTTTAAAGATTCCACTTCATTAGTATAGAGACACAGTGCTGAAGGGTTAATGGTGTTTTCATGCTGTATATTCCTCTCTATTTCTCATGTAGCTATCCTTGATTCATAGTCATAACATCTTGTTTGTTCAGATATGTCTGCCTCTGCAGAAATAGTTTCATATGAGAATATAACACATCATAAAATCAAGATTCTATTATTACAAGTGTATAAACAATGGCAAAAGTGCGAAATGCACAAAAATGTGCAAAAAGTCCAATAATGCTTCCACCTTTCAATGGGAACTGAATGAAGAGCAAATCTTTCAAACTAAATAAATAAGTCAAAGTGTCCAAGTCTGAATGATATATCCTTATGAAAAAGAGGTAAATCTGTGTTCCAAGGTAGAAAAAAGGAAAAGACACCACCAGTGCTCCAATCACCAAATAAGAAAACTTGGGAGCGCTTACCAGAAATAGTGGACTCTAATTACCATATGGCAAAAAAGTCGCATACGCTTTGGGTATATAAACTTGCTGAAACGACCCTTGATGTGTACTCCCTATTTTGATGGCTCAGATGCTCAAAGAGATAAAGAAACTCCACATAGGGTGATAACAGCCAAAATTTGACATTTAAAGAAAGGTAAAAAAACATACATTTTCCACAAGAATGACAAGCATAAAAACACATGGGTCTTGAATGGGCGCAATATCGAAAAGAAAGCCCACTGAAACCCAACGTCCATTTCGTCCTCTTGGTCTTCATCTGGGGTATGGCCAAGAGGATGAAACGGACGTTGGGTTTCAGTGGGCTTTCTTCTCCTTCTTCGCGATCTCAAGTTTTCTTATTTGGTGATTGGAGCACTGGCGGTGTCTTTAAAATTTTTCTACCTTGGAACACAGAATTACCTCTTTTCCATAATGATATATCATTCGGACTTAGATACTTTGACTTATTTATTTAGATTGCAAGATTTGCACCTTATTCGGTTCTCATTGAAAGGTGGAAGCATTATTGGACTTTTTGCACATTTTTTTGCACTTCGCATTTTTGCCATTGTTTATACAATTGTATATATAAAATTTATTAATAGAATCTTGATTTTATTATGTGTTACAACACATGTTTAATCTTTTCATACCAATTTTAGCGCAACACTTTTTATATATATAGAGAATTTAACAATATTGTTTTATTGTAGTGCCAGCAGCTGATTTTGGAATAGTTTTTCAGTAAGCGCAATTATTCCTTTATATTTACATATGAGAATATAAGTCTTTTGTGGGAATATTCTAATTTGGGTAGTATACCAAAAAGTATCATATGATCGCGAGTCATACTGAAGCCAAGCCCCTTATTGCGAAATACATTTTCCCGGTGTTCTAACTGTATATATGCTCGGGACATTTCCTGAAATAAACGAACATGCTCTGACTCTACCCTCGTGTATGTCTCTGTGTGCTCCCGAATATTCATAGGGAGTCCATCTAGCTGTCCGGTTCAAAAGCTCCTAACAAGTGCCACCTGCTGAGTGGAGGCCAGGTTGCACCTGCCTACAAACTGGCCTGACTTTGCTAAAAAAAGGGCTGAAAGCTCATCATGGCTCTATAGGCCAAGGCCATGGGATGCAATTTTAGTAACCACTGTGATGGCTCTGAGTATATGGGATATTTTACCCATGGTGTGGGACATAGAGAGCTTTAGCTAGACTGGTTTGGAAGGCCACTGCTCCTGGTGTTTAAGAGTCCATAGGGACCAAAGTAAGAGAACAGCCCCCCAAATTATGCACATGCACCAATTAATGTCTATTCTGCAGAAGTTGTTTTATGTAAAGCCTGCACTATATACTTAGTTCTTGTAGCCGGTTACCAGCTGGCTGTGTGGATTTATCATTTCTTCCTCACCACTGGCAGCTACCTGCTGGGCTAAAAGGGCCGCAGCACCATATTTGTCAAAATGGGGGGCTAATAGATTGCACAAGTGGCTGCACCTATAGGAGGAGAGCTTCACAGTTTTCCCAGTCAATCTGATCCAGATCAGGGACAGTCTAGAGAGGAGAGCAAAGGGTACAAATTGTTAGATTCTGTGCCCTATATATGAGAGACCAAAGCCAAGGAGCCAAGGAAAGACGCTGAGCGGACCTCTACCTGCATCAGTGAGAGGGGACTGACCTGCTTCCAAGTCTGCCAAGCTGCCCAGAGACTGAGCAAGAGAGAGAGAGAGAGAAAAAGAGAGTTGTTGCATTTCCAGGACAGGATACAGGCCAACAGACTGAGCCTCCGGGACCTGATGTCTGGAACCTGCTGACTGCCAAGCCATTGGGAACACATCTTAAAGTCCTGCCCACAAACAGTCAATGCCATAGAGACTGCTCATCACCACAAGCACTCTTAAAGGGACAGTGCACCGCCTAAAGAAGGGCCCCACCGAAAGCTGGCCAACATTGCCTATTAGGCGCCAGGTACTTTACACCACCTTCAAGGGGTACCCCATACACTAGGAAAGCAAACTCTCACTTGCTGCTGGGTTATATGCATTGTGTGCACACAATGCATTTTGTTTTTTTTAGTTTGTTAACCTCCCTGGCGGTATGATTCTTTTGGATTTTAGGTGCTGAAAGCGGTACCATTATTTTGCATGTAATTCTTGTGAATGAGCAGCCCAAACCAACTGTATACATTTATTATATATATTATATATATATATATATATATATATATACATATATATATATATATATGTATGTATACATATATTATATATATATATATATATATATATATATATACCTATATACATTATATATATATATATAATGTATACACTTGGTTTGTGCTGCTCATTCACAAGAATTACGTATATATATATATTATATATACATATATATATATACGTGTATACTTGTATATATATATATATATATATATAATATATATATATATATATATATATATATATATATATATATGTATATGGATATAGATATATATATATGTAGATATATATATATATATATATATATATATATGTAGATATATATATATATATATATATATATATATATATATATATATATATATATATATATGTATATAGGTATATATATATATATATATATATATATATATATATATATATATATATATATATATATATATATATATATATGTGTGTGTGTATATATATATATATATATATATTTACATAAAAAGTACAGTAAAACTGCAGGAAAGGGCACTGGGGGGCAATGCAATGTGAATTTTTTTTATTTTGAACGGTATCAGTGTGTTTGGTGTGTTTTACATTTGAATTTGCCGCCGGTTCCACCCCCCTGCGAACGTCACGTCGCCGGAGACGGAAGCCGGGGTTCGCAGACGATCGGGAGGAAGCTCTGCTGCCGCATACCGCCCGCATTCTTCGCTGGATCCCGGAGAAAAGGTAAGTAAAACCTCTACCAGGATCCAGTGATCTTCCTAGCGGTACCCCGAGTCACGCTCGGGAATACCGCTAGGAAGGTTAATGCAGTTCTAGATCCTCTAGTTGCACCTGTTGTGTTCAATATAACTTTAAGACAGTCCTTTAAGTGCCAGTTAGTGGGTCTTTGACTGTTCACCATTAATATCACTCTTAAGTCTGTGTAAATACGTGTTTATTGATTTACCCCCTGTTTGTTTGTATTGCCTTAATACTTTTCATTAATTTACCTCCGAGTTGCTGTGGTCTAATTTCAATTAATATATCAGAGGCGTAACTAGAACCTTCAGGGCCCCGATGCAAGAAACCATGAAGGGCCCCCCAGTCCCCTGGCCGGGGCCCTTCCCTTCAAGCCCGGGGCTCTTCCCACTAATCCTGGGGCTCTTTACTCTCGTTGCATGGCCTTTTATTATGGTCCCGCAGCAGGATCCTTTCACAAGTTCTGCAGTGGGCCCCCTTCCTGCAATCTTGGGGCCTCCCCACAGTGGTGCAATGCCAGGGCCCGGTCGCAAGTGTGACCTTTGAGATCCTGGAAGTTCACCCACTGGTTTGCTACCGGACCCCTGGAGCATGGGGCCCGGTAGCAGTTGCAACCCCTGCAACCCCTGTAGTTACGCCCCTGTAATATATAGTGGTGGCCTACTAACTCTTAAGTTACATAGGTGTAAATGGCTTTTAGTCTACAACCATGTATGTCAGAGGGGATCGAGCAGTTCAGAGAGCCAAGGCAGAACTGAGAACCCACCATTATCAGTGGCTCATGCAGAGGTAAAAACTACATTATTATGACATCTGTTCAATACATTATATGATAATTTACTTTTTTTGGTAAATATCCTAACTCCAGGATTGCTTGCGTTTAGATCCCCCCAAAGGTATTGGAACCAAAACTAACCTACCTGTCTCTATAAGAGTAGGTCAATGTAATGGTCCATTAGGATAGGCCCTTAGCTGTTCAGGGAATGATTTATTGTAAATTATTCTTTAGAGTTGGTCTTTAAGTCGGCTGGAAAAGAGGCAAAGGGAACACGGAGAAAATGTTTTTATGAAATATATGCTTGTCCATTCAGAACTACGTAAGTGGAAAGAATATATAGAAGCTAGGGAGGATATTGTCTTTCAATACTGAACGTCCCCTTAGCTTGTTTAATTTTAATCCTTTGCCTATCAGAATACTTACATCTGTGCAGATGTCTTTCACACCCCGGTGACAATCTTAATACAGGACAAATGAATGCCGTTCAGACTCTGGGCGTCCATACAATGGCGGGCTTTAGTCGTCTTTTGTGTCCGCCCCACACATCCCTCACAAAATCGGGCCTCTCGCAGGAGATAAACAGGATTATATAATATGACTCTACTTCTTTGCAAGGAGGAAATAAAGAGCGCAGTCTACGCGGACAGTTCAAGTTACCGACACCTCTGAAAGCTTCGGGATGGGATTCTTCAGCCTATAGACATATTTCTCTCTCTCTCTCTCTTCATACCTTTGCTCAAACAAAATCCTTTTAGCGTTTTGACAGCTCGTCTGATGCGAGAAGCGGGATCTGTTTACACTCTTGCGGAATAAGAATGCCTGTTCTTGATTTATTTCATGACACAGTGTAAAAAAATGGTTCAAGAATTCAACTTTGTGATGGTGGCTTAACCCTCCCAGATGAGGAAAGGGATGCTCCAAGAAACATGGCAGTTATGTATTTAAAGTGGACCTAGTATCAATCACAGTACTCCCCCTGACAATGCTTTTCTCTCCAGAAAGACAGTACCATCTTTGTTCAGACATCATACAGGGTCACCATCTACTTCCTGGACCGAGATGCTGAGGATCGCAAAGGTCACACTTGCAACCAGGCATTCCACCACCACCATGGGGTGGCCCCAAGATGGCAGGAAGGGGGCCCACTGCAGAACTTGAAAAGGGTCTGCTGCGGCCCCGCAACGAGAGTAAAGGGCCCCAGGATCAGTGGGAAGAGCCCCAGGCTTGAAGGGAAGAGCCCTGGCCAGGGGCACAGGGGGACCTTCATGGTTTCTTGCACTGGGGCCCTGAAGGTTCTAGTTATGCCTCTGACTCCTACCTAAAATCTAGTGGAACCAATTGCCTTCAGAAGTCACCTAATTAGTAAATAGAGTTCACCTGTGTGTAATTTAATCTCAGTATAAATACAGCTGTTCTGAGAAGCCCTCAGAGGTTTGTTAGAGAACCATAGTGAACAAACAACATTATGAAGACCAAGGAATACACCAGACAGGTCAGGGATAAAGTTGTAGAGAAGATTAAAGCAGGGTTGGGTTATAAAAGAATATCCCAAGCTTTGAACATCACACGGAGCGCTGTTCAATCCATCATCCGAAAATGTAAAGAGTATGGCACAACTGCAAACCTACCAAGACATGGCCGTCCACCTAAACTGACAGGCCGGACAAGGAGAGCATTAATCAGAGAAGCAGCAAAGAGGCCCATGGTAACTCTGGAGGAGCTGCAAAGATCCACAGCTCAGGTGGGAGAATCTGTCAACAGGACAACTATTAGTCGTGCCCTCCAAAAATCTGCCCTTTATGGAAGGGTGGCAACAAGAAAGCCATTGTTTAAAAAAAGCCATAAGAAGTCAGTTTGCAGTTTGTAAGAAGCCATGTGGGGGACACAGCAAACATGTGGAAGAAGGTGCTCTGGTCAGATGAGACCATAATTTAACTTTTTTGCTTAAAAGCAAAACACTGTGTGGCAGAAAACTAACACTGCACATCACCCTGAACACACCATCCCCATACCCTGAAACATGGTGGTGGCAGCATCATGTTGTGGGGATGCTTTTCTTCAGCAGGGACAGGAAAGCTGATCAGAGTTGATGGGAAGATGGATGGAGCCAAATACAGGACAATCTTAGAGGAAAACCTGTTAGAATCCGCAAAAACCTTGAAACTTGGGCGAAGGTTCACCTTCCAGCAGGACAACGACCCTAAAAATACAGCCAGAGCTACATTGGAATGGTTTGGATCAAAGCATATTCATGTGTTAGAATGGCCCAGTCAAAGTCCAGACCTAAATCCAATTGAGAATCTGTGGCAAGACTTGAAAATTTCTGATCACAGACGCTCTCCATCCAATCTGACAGAGCTTGAGGTATTTTGCAAAGAAGAATGGCTAAAAAATGTCACTCTGGTAGAGACATCCCCAAAAAGACTTGCAGCTGTAATTGCAGTGAAAGGTGGTTCTACAAAGTAATGACAACTCAGGGGGGTGAATACAAATGCAAACCACACTTTGCATGTATTTTTTGTAAAAAAAAAAAAATTGAAAACCATTTATCATTTTCCTTCTACTTCACAATTAGGTTCCACGTTGTGTCGGTCTATCACATAAAATCTTATTAAAATACATTTACGTTTTTGGTTGTAACATGACAAAATGTGGGAGATTTCAAGGGGTATGAATACTTTTTTTTAAGGCACTGTATATACGTATTAAACTTGCTGAACTTCTACTGTCAGTGCAATGTAGCTACATAGAGAAATATGAACATACTTTTACATACCCATAGGATGGAAAAAACTGAATATTTCGTGTTGGCTTCCTGAACTGCAGACAAACTCTAACCTCTGTGTGGGAGGTGGGAAGTGGAAAGGGCGCTGTTTTTATTTAATAAAGCCAGGGCTTTTTTTCTCAGAGAATAGGTGCAGGAACTCCCCCCTTATAAGTCCCCCCTTGTCTCTGCTCCCCACCCCTCTCCAAGAACCGTCCCTTGGTTTCACCCCCCTACCCACCACAGCAGTACTGCCCCAAGTATCAATTTATTGTGCTAAATAATTTGTATGGAATTTGTTCTTGTCTAATAACAAGAAAAGCAGTTAAATAGATCCCCTGGAGCCAGCAACAATAGATCCCCCAAGCAACAATAGATTCCCCCAGAAACATTAGACCCCACCCCAACAACAATAGATCACTCACACAACAATAGACTCCCCCAGCAACAATGGACACCAACCCAGCAACATTAGGTCCCTCCAGGAACAATACATTCCCCCAGAAACAGTAGACCCCACCCCAACAACAATAGATCACTCACACAACAATAGACTCCCCCAGCAACAATGGACACCAACCCAGCAACATTAAGTCCCTCCAGGAACAATACATTCCCCCAGAAACAGTAGACCCCACCCCAGCACCAATAGATCACTCACACAACAATAGACTCCCCCAGCAACAATGGACACCAACCCAGCAACATTAAGTCCCTCCAGGAACAATACATTCCCCCAGAAACAGTAGACCCCACCCCAGCACCAATAGATCACTCACACAACAATAGACTCCCCCAGCAACAATGGACACCAACCCAGCAACATTAGGTCCCTCCAGGAACAATACATTCCCCCAGAAACAGTAGACCCCACCCCAGCACCAATAGATCACTCACACAACAAAAGACTCCCCCAGCAAAAATAGACCCCACCCCAGCAACAATAGATCCCCCACAAGCAATAATAGACCCTCACACAAAAACAGATCCCCACCAGTGACAATAAATCCCCCAGCAGACAGCATAAATAGACCCTCCAGCACACCCCTTGCTTTTATATACATTTAGTGCTGGAGGTACCGGAACTGCGTTCCCCTGCGTTCCCGCTGAAAAAAAAAGTCCTAAATAAAGCCCAATACCATCATGCAAAGCTTCTTCTCCTAGTGAGGTGGGAGAATTTAGCCACATTAATGGGGGGGATCCTAATATATCAATCAAGTGATCATGTGCCGAATGTGCAATTCTAATTAATATATATGTCTAGTAATACCTCCATAAAACCAATACTTAAAATCTATATAAGAATATACTGTAGGTACCCACTTGATGTTTGTGCAATTCCATCGCTGCAATAAATTCCTTAAAAAAATAATAAAAGTGACAAGTGCTATAACTCCCAATTGATTATGGTGACAAAACTCTGTAATTCATATAATCACAGTGATATTTGCCTAAACATAAAGCAATACTTTGGACATTCAATGGTATTAGAATTAGTTTCGTAATGAATCTAAATTCGCCCTAATTTTGCATCTTTCGGACACTCGGAGGCATCTGAATGTCCGAAGAAAAAAAATAACGAATTTCCACTAATACGAAAGAAATCATAACGAAAATAACATGTTAACCGGTTACCGACCGGCCGCCGCCTTTTTACTGCGGCAATGTGGCTCTGCTGCGCAAATCGACGTAGGTCTACGTTGGTCGCGAGCAGGCAGCTAGGGGGTGAGCGCGCGCCGCCGGCGGCATGCTCCCACCCCCCACTCGGCAGCAGGGAAGCCGATGCACTGGGCAGGCGGCTCCGATTGCTGCCTGACACCCACGATCGCTCCCTGCTGAGAGAGAAGAACTGTCAGCTGTTGTAAACACAGCTGACCGTTCTTCTCACCGGAATGATCACAGAGCGCCTACTTCTATATAGGAACACATGTCTCTATGATAATTTCAGAAGCCACGCCCCCCCCCCCCCCCCCCACAGTTAGAATCACTCCCCTAGGCTCACATTTAACCCCTTGATCACCCACAATGTTAACCCCTTCCCTGCCAGTGTCATTATTACAGTAACAGTGCATATTTTTTTTTATCACTGATTACTGTAGTAATGTCACTGGTCCCCCCAAAAGTGTCAGAAATGTCAGTTAGGGGACCGATCTGTCTGCCGCAATGTCGCAGTCCCGCAAAAAATCACAGATCGCCACCATTACTAGTAAAAAAAAAAACAATAAAAATGACATAAATCTTTCCCGTAGTTAGTAGACGTGATAACTTTTGCGCGAACAAATGAAAGTACGCTTATTGCAATTTTTTTTACCAAAAATATGTAGCAGAAAAAAAATTGGCCTAAAATGTTAAAAAATTTTGATATTTAATCTTTTTTTTTTTTTTGAGAATGTTATGTAGAAGAATATGAAAAATATTGTTTTTTTTTTTCAGAATTGTCGCTCTTTTTTTGCTTATAGAGCAAAAAATAAAAATCGCAGAGGTGATCAAATACCACCAAAAGAAAGCTCTATTTGTGGGAAAAAAAGGACATCAATTATTTTTAAGTACAGCGTCGCACAACCGCGCAATTGTCCGTTAAAATAACGCAGTGACGAATCGCAAAATAGGGCCTGGTCATTATGGGGGAAAATCTTCCGGTCCAGAAGTGGTTAATCACTTACAGACCGCTCGCCGCAGTTTTACGTCACTACTTTGGTGTTAAATACTGGGATTATGGCAGTAGATACCTGTCATAACCCCTGTATTTTTTTACAGGGTGGGTGGTCCTCTTTCACATAAATGTGGTCCCAGCAGCGGATTCAGAACACTTTTATGGGCAGCAGGAGAGGTGCCCCCCCCCCTCCCGCCGCTTCCCGGTCGTTTTCCCCGCTAACTGAAGCCGTCGGTATCGGGGAAAACAATCCGCTCCTCTCCCCTCGTTGGCAGCAAGCTGGCCCCCACCCGACTTTATGATCTTGGAGGACCGGAGCAACCTCATATGTCGCTTCGTCCCAATGACCCTAAAGGGCCCATTTTTTTCATGATGAAAAAAAATGACATTTTTATGTTTATATTTGTTTGCTTTTTAGTGTAGACATGGGCATCCGCAGAACTTTTTTCAGGGGGGGGGCAAATTTTAAGGTCACCCATGCTCCGCCTCTTTTTGACAATGTCATGAAGGGGAGGGGCTTAGTCATTATCTCATAAAGTGCAGGCATGCAAAGGTTTGAGAAACCTGATGCAAAAGCTTAATAGAAGGATCAAGCTACAAATTGTCTGATTAGCAGTTTCTAATCTGTTTTTATGTTTACACTATTGAATGCACCACATTATTCATACACACGTTAAAGGCATTACAACTGTATCATAAAAAAAAAAAAAACACATGTTTAGACACAGCAGGAGGCAGGCTAGGGGAGGAGGCGGCTCGATCGCTGCCGGCCTCTTGCAATCGTCAGTGACACTGACAGGATAGCCGCCTTGTATGTAAACAATACAAGGTGGCTCTCCTGTCAGACAGGCAGAGAGGGATCTGACTATTCAGTGAAGTTGAATTACCGATCTCTCTCTGCCTGTGTTCTACCCATCCCCCACACAGTAAGAAAACACACTAGGGACACACATTTAACCCCTTGATCACCCCCAGTGTTAACCCCTTCCCTGCCAGTGTCATTTATACAGTAACAGTGCATATTGTTTAGCACTGATCACTGTATTGGTGTCACTGGTCCCCAAAAAGTGTCACCCTGTGTCAGATGTCTGCCGCAATGTCGCAGTCCCGATAAAAATCGCTGTTAACCACCATTACTAATAAAAAATGTAAAAAAATGTAAAAGTCCAAAAATCTATCCCGTAGTTTGTAAACGCGATAACTTTTGCGCAAACCAATTATTATAAGCTTTTTAGGATTTTTTTTACCAAAAATATGTAGAAGAATACAAATTGGCCTAAATTGATAAAAAAATTGATTTTTACTATTTTTTTATTGGGAATGTTTTATAGCAGAAAGTAAAAAATATAGTTTTTTTTTTTTCAAAATTGTCGCTCTTATTTTGTTTATAGCGCATAATTGTCACAGTTGTCAGTTAAAGCAACGCAGTGCCGTTTTGCAAAAAATGGCCTGGTCATTAAGGGGGTAAAACCTTCCGGGGCTGAAGTGGTTAACCACTTCTGGACCGGAAGGATTTGGCACCTTAATGACCAGGCCATTTTTTGCGATTCAGCACTGCATTAATTTAACTGACAACTGCGCAGTCGTGCAATGCTGTACCCAAATAAAATTTATGTCCTTTTATTCCCACAAACAGAGCTTTCTTTTGGTGGTATTTGATTTCCCGTGCGTTTTTTTGATTATGCGCTATAAACAAAATAAGAGCAAAAATTTTGAAAAAAAAAATATTTTTTTATTTTCTGCTATAAAACACATGCAATAAAAAAAAATTTTTAAAATCAAATTTCTTTAGCAGTTTAGGCCAATTAGTATTCTGCTACATATTTTTGGTAAAAAAAAATCCCAAAAAGCGTATTATAATTGGTTTGCGCTAAAGTTATATGGTTTACAATCTATGCGACAGATTTATGGACTTTTTATTTTTTATTATTTTTATTAGTAATGGTGGTGATCAGCAATTTTTTGCAGGATTGCGACATTGCGGCTGCCAAATCTGACACTAAGTGACACTTTTTGGGGACCATTGACACCAATACAGTGATCAGTGCTAAATAATATGCACTGTTACTGTATAAATGACACTGGCAGGGAAGGGGGTAACATCAGGGGCGATCAAGGGGTTAAGTGTGCTCCTAGGGAGTGCTTGCTTACTGTAGGGGGAGTGGACTGACTGCAGGAAGAGAGAGATCGCTGTTCCTGATTACTAGGAACACACAATCTTTCCCTTCCTGTTTGACAGAACAGCCGTCTTCCTTGTTTACATAGGCAGACAGCAGTTCTGTCAGTCTCCTTGACAATCACGGGTGGCCAGGGACCATCAGCTGAACTGGCACGATTTCAAGCCGGTGTTTTAGTCTGACTTCAGTGGCGATTTCATAGACATCTGTGCGGGTTCCTGCACAGATGTCTATGGAAATTTCTCCCCAAATCGCCAAAAGCAGTACAGAAACTACTTTTGGGAATCGGTATGGCGCCGCAAAGTCCGCATCGCACCGATTCCTCCGATGCCATTGCCGGCAATTGGCTCCAATTTGACATGCAATTTGACATGTCAAATTGCATGTCAAATTGGACCAATGTGAACGTAGGCTGAGGCAGGGGCAGCGTTAAGAGTGGACAAGGAAAGTCTCTCCTCCTGCCTCTGGTGCATAAGCAGTACTCCTCCTGCTTTCTCTGGCCTGGTGCATAACATAACCCACCAAATTTATCCCATTTCATTCCCTAGGGTTAATATCCTTCCCTGGCTTCAAATCAACATGTTGTGAGTCAGGGCCAGGGGCAGTCCTCTATTCACTTTTAACCCCAGGGAATGGAATGGGATGAATTTGGTGGGATATTATGCACCAGGTCAGAGGAAGCAGGAGGAGTACAGATACAGCCAGGACAGGGAAGTGCAGCGCTCTATTCATCATGCCATCCAATTGAAATTCTCCTGTGAGTGACTGAGTGACAGTGACTTACTTGCATTTCTCACCGGTCTCTCACAGTCACTCATTGCCAGTCTCACGCGGCGCCTCACTTGTGTGTCTGTGTCTCGTCCCGCCGCTGCCTCTCTCTCCAAGTTCTCCAGGCTCCTCTCCTCTGCGGGCCTCAGCTCCGCCCTCCAGACTTCCATCCTCGGCCCGGCCCACCCCCCTACAGCTGTCGGACTCAGAAGGGAGAGGAGGACAATAGAGAGGAGAGGAGAGGAGGGAGTCGGCTCAGCCGCGGCTGCGGATCACTTGGCAGCGATCGGCTGCATTGCACGGCGGCAGGCACAATTAAAACAGTGCACTTCTGGAGACTTCCAGGGGGGGGCACTCGCCCTCCCTTGCCCCCTCCTGCGGACGCCCATGAGTGTAGATGTGAGTTCTGAGGTCTTTTTGACCTCAGTCCCCAGATGTCACATTAAAGAGGACCTGTCCTGCTTATTTCTGTTACAAGGGATGTTTACATTCCTTGTAATAGGAATAAAAGTGATCAAAAAATTTTTTTAAAGGAACAGTGTAAAAATAAAAGGTAAAATAAAGAAGAAAAAAAAAAACGAAGCGAACGCATACGCAAGTCGCACCCACATATGTAAACGGTGTTCAAACCACACATGTGAGGTATCGCCGCTGTAACGTGAGAATTACCTACCCCGTGAGAAAAACCTACCCTCGTCATTTCCGGCCAGGAACAGCTGAGCAGCGCAGCAGTGCGCATGCTCACAGACCCGGATACCTATAGGAACAGATGAGGAGCTGTGTAGTGCGCATGCGCACTAGCATGAATTGAAGAGGGTGTCCGTGAAAAAAACCTACCCACGCGGCGGGTACATTAAAACAGCTGGGCTACAATACGAGTAATCTCCGCTCCTGACCCTGTGAGTTCCCTCATCTTGGCTAGTAAATATAAAAGCGGCTGGCGGGACCGTGAATTATGTTTTCATACACCCGCCGCCGCTTTTATATTTACTTGCCGAGATGAGGGAAGTCACAGGGACAGGAGCGGAGATCACTCATATTGTAGCCCAGCTGTTTTAATGTACCCGCCGCGTTACACACACTGAGGGTGAACCGGAAGTGACGAGGGTAGGTTTTTCTCACGGGTAGGTAATTCTCACGGAACACCGCGATTAGAGCGAGAGCAATAATTTTAGTCCTAAACCTCCTCTGTAGCTCTAAACTGGTAACCTGTAGAAATTTTTAAAACGTCGCCTGTGGAGATTTTTAAGTACCAAAGTTTGTCGCCATTCCACAAGCGTGCGCAATTTTGAAACATGACATGTTGGGTATCTTTTTACCTGGCGTAACATTATCTTTCACATTATAGAAAAAAAACCGGGCTAACTTTACTGTTTTCATATTTTTGTGTGTTTTTTCCAATACAATTTGCGTTTGTAAGACCGCTGCGCAAATACAGTGTGACATAAAGTATTGCAATGATCTCCATTTTATTCTCTAGGGTCTCTGCTAAAAAAAAAAAAAATAATGTTTGGGGTTCTAAGTAATTTTCTAGCAAAACATACTGATTTTATCTTGTGAACAACAAATGTCAGAAATAGACCTGGTCCTTAAGTGGTTAATTTGGCATGATTCGTTAATTCGGTAAAGGTCTAATGAAACAGCAGGTGACTAAGTAAAGTAGAGTAGAGAAAATCTTACAGTCCAATCAGCTGATTCATTTTGTGCTGGAGGATGGGTTACTGGCAAAGTGAGAAGAACTCAGTGAGAAGGGTGCTGTATTTGAGCAGAGGAGGCGAGTTTTGAGAAGCAGCAGAAGAGATATTGTGTGTGCGTGTTAATAGAATTAAGCTCTAAATATCAAGTTCCTCCTGGTACCAGCAGCAGTGACACAGCACAACCACTGGCAAAGTGCATTCCTGAGAAGGGTCTTATATTGTATTTGAGCAGAGGAGACGAGTTTTGAGAAGCAGCAGAAGAGACATTGTCAGTGTGTGTGTGTGTTAATGGATTCAATAAACAAATGACTTTCAGAATTACGAATCGTTATATATACATAAATAAAGAATTATCCGCAAACTAAACAATTAAACAATAAAACGAATCGATTTGTTAGAACGAATATCTATACGAATTATCCGAAAACGAAATAATGTAACATAACGAATATAACAGAATTAAATTATGTATCTTATGAATGAAAACGAAAGGAAATTTTCCACCGTGCACAAGTCTAAGTGTTATGCGGTTGATATAAATTTAGTTACAAATTCAAAAAAAGGTGCTAAAGAACATAAAAGTGACAAGTGCTTAACTAGTTCACGGATTATAAATCCATATTAAAGTGCTATCTAGGTGCTTTAATATCAGTGCGTGTTTCACAAGGACATGCGGTGTGCCAGTGTCTCCAGTGGGGCTCCCCCTCCTTTACCGCACTCACCGGAAAGCTCTTCCCACCAAGGGGGTAAACGGCATCTACAGCCCACAATAGCTGAAATGAGGTCCCAGATACAGAAATCATATGTCTCTCCTTCCTCCTCATTTCCTCTCCTCCAGCCATCTCATACACATGTTGAAATGACAAAAGCGAACCCCATAGTATATTTCCGTATGGCAGTTTAATATAAAAGTGTTTAAAAGGTGAAAAACCAAAAAATACAGTGGGTACGGAAAGTATTCAGACCCCCTTAAATTTTTCACTCTTTGTTATATTGCAGCCATTTGCTAAAATCATTTAAGTTCATTCTTCTTCCTCATGAATGTACACATAGCACCCCATACTGACAGAAAAACACAGAATTGTTGACATTGTTGCAGATTTATTAAAAAAGAAAAACTGAAATATCACATGGTCCTAAGTATTCAGACCCTTTGCTGAAAGACGCAACAAGTCTTTCACACCTGGATTTTGGGGATCCTCTGCCATTCCTCCTTGCAGATCCTCTCCAGTTCTGTCAGGTTGGATGGTAAACGTTGGTGGACAGCCATTTTTAGGTCTCTCCAGAGATGCTCAATTGGGTTTAAGTCAGGGCTCTGGCTGGGCCATTCAAGAACAGTCACAGAATTGTTGTGAAGCCACTCCTTCGTTATTTTAGCTGTGTGCTTAGGGTCATTGTCTTGTTGGAAGGTAAACCTTCGGCCCAGTCTGAGGTCCAGAGCACTCTTGTCACGGAACCATGAACCAGACGTACAACAACAGATAAGTGAAAATAAGAAGGCTTTATTGAAAATCAAGCTGAAAAGCAAAAGTCCAAACGGATGGCGAAACCGAGGCAGAGTCCTTGCGAGGCCAGAGGTCAGGAACCAGGAGGGTAGTCAGACGAAGCCGGGATCAGGAACCAGCAGGGTAGTCAGACGAAGCCAGGATCAGGAACCAGCAGGGTAGTCAGACGAAGCCAGGATCAGGAACCAGCAGGGTAGTCAGACGAAGCCAGGATCAGGAACCAGCAGGGTAGTCAGACGAAGCCAGGATCAGGGACCAGAAGCAGCAGCAGTCTTAGAAGCATGACCTCCTATATATATGAGCTAGGCATCCAGCTCCTCCCAGTGGGAAGGAGGAGCCGCAGGGTGGGAGGCTACAAGAAACCCAGAAACCAAGATGGCCGCCAGCACATGTCAAACGAAGGAGAACAGCAAGAAGGTAAGACCATGACAGTACCTCCCCCTCAAGGGCCCCTCCTCCGCGGAGTAAAGAACGGTTTCTGAGGGAAGCGTGCGTGGAAGGCTCGGAGCAAGGCAGGAGCATGGACATCTGCGGAGGGAACCCAGGAACGCTCTTCTGGACCATAACCACGCCAATGAACCAAAAACTGCACCCGACCGCGGACCAGGCGTGAGTCCAGGATATTGCTCACCTCATACTCCTCACGATTGCCCACTTGGACCGGACGAGGCCGAGGAACCGAGGAAGTGAAACGATTACACACCAGTGGCTTCAACAGGGAGACATGAAACACGTTGGAGATCCGCATGCCAGGAGGAAGCGCAAGGGCATAGGCTACCGGGTTTACCCTGCGAAGCACTCGAAAGGGACCTACAAAGCGAGGCGCCAGCTTGGGAGTGGGCACTCGAAGGTTGAGGTTGCGGGTGGACAACCATACACGGTCTCCGGCCTGGTAGGAAGGAGCAGGCGCTCGTCTGCGAACAGCCTGGAGTCTCTGGCGCTGCGCAGAGACCTCAAGGGACTTCTGGATCTGTACCCAAGAAGCACGTAAGACGGAAAGGTGATCCTCCACAGCCGGAATATCCTGGGGAGAGAATACCTCCGGTAACACGGCAGGTTGGAACCCATAATTGGCCATGAAGGGAGACGTCCCAGAGGAAGAGTTCACCGCCGTGTTCCTGGCAAACTCAGCCCAAGGCAGGAGGTCAACCCAATTGTCTTGGTGATCGGAGACATAGCAACGAAGGAATTGCTCCAAGGCCTGATTGGATCGTTCTGCGGCCCCATTGGACTGAGGGTGGTAGGCCGAGGAGAAGGAGAGATGAATCCCCAACTGGGAGCAAAAGGCGCGCCAGAACCTGGACACAAACTGACTCCCCCGATCCGACACAATCTCCTTGGGCAAACCGTGCAACCGGAAGACCTCCCTGGCAAAAATCGTGGCCAACTCCTGTGCAGAGGGTAACTTCTTGAGAGGAACACAGTGGCACATTTTGGAAAATCGATCCACAATCATGAGAATGACCGTATGGCCTCGGGATGCAGGGAGGTCCACAATGAAATCCATCCCCAGGTGTGACCATGGGCGCTCCCCGGTGGCTATGGGTTGCAGAAGGCCCAACGGAAGGTGCCGAGGGGACTTACTCTGGGCACAAACGGAGCATGCCGCTACATATGCGGCGATGTCGGAACGTAGGGAAGGCCACCAGAACAGACGTGAAACAGCCCAGGACAGCTGATTCTTTCCAGGATGCCCCGCGGTCTTGGAGTTATGGTAGGTTCGCAACAACCGAGTGCGCAACTCCTCAGGCACAAAACATCTGCCGTTGGGTCTCCCAGAGGGAGCACCAGATTGAGCCGCCAAAATCTGCTCACCCAGGGGAGAGATCAGGCTGGTGCGAATGGCGGCCAGGATCTGATTCGGAGGTATGACCGAAGTCGGAATCGACTCCTCCCTGGACAGGTCGGAGTACTGCCGTGATAAGGCATCTGCCCTGATGTTCTTGGAACCGGGTAGGTAGGAGACCACGTAATTAAAACGTGACAAGAACAGAGCCCATCTGGCCTGACGTGGTGTCAATCTCTTGGCCTCAGAAAGGTAGGTCAGTTTCTTGTGGTCCGTCAGGATGAGGACCGGAACCACCGAACCCTCGAGCAAGTGCCTCCATTCTTTAAGGGCCTGCACGATGGCCAATAACTCCCTGTCACCAATCTGATAGTTGCACTCCGCGGAAGACAGTTTCCGGGAGTAAAACCCACAAGGAAGCAGATGACCCTCTGGTGTTCTACGCTGAGACAGAAGGGCGCCTACTCCCGTCTCAGACGCGTCCACCTCGAGGACAAAGGGCAACCCAGGGTTGGGATGCGACAGAATCGGAGCCGACACAAAGGTGGACTTTAGAGCCTCAAAAGCTCGGATGGCCTCGAGCGGCCAGACCTGGGAATTACTGCCCTTCCTGGTCAGATCCGTGAGAGGCTTGGCTAGCATGGAAAAGTCCCTGATGAACTTCCGATAATAATTGGCGAAGCCCAAAAAGCGCTGCAGGGAGCGAAGACCACTGGGCTGGGGCCACTGTAAGACAGCCGAAACCTTCTCAGGATCCATGGAGAACCCCTCAGCGGAAATGATGTAACCTAAGAAGGTTACCTGGGATCGGTGAAATTCGCATTTCTCAAGCTTACCGAACAGCTTGTTCTCTCGTAACCGTTGCAACACTCGTCTGACATCCAGAATGTGGGTCTCCATGGATTCAGAATATACCAAGATGTCATCCAAATAGACCACCACACACTGCTGCAACAGGTCACGGAAAACATCGTTAATGAATTCCTGAAAGACTGCGGGCGCATTGCACAACCCAAAGGGCATAACCAAGGATTCATAATGACCGGTCCTGGTGTTAAACGCGGTCTTCCACTCATCGCCCGCCTTGATCCTTACGAGGTTATATGCCGCCCTCAGGTCGAGTTTGGTAAAGACCGTGGCCCCTTTAAGGCGATCGAACAGCTCGGAAATCAAGGGTATCGGGTAAGCGTTCTTGATCGTGATGCGATTGAGACCCCTGTAATCGATGCAAGGCCTCAACTCACCGCCCTTCTTTTTCACAAAGAAAAATCCAGCCCCTGCCGGGGACGAGGATTTGCGAATGTGTCCGCGTGAAAGCGCCTCCTTCACGTACTCCTCCATGGCCTCATTCTCCGCTACCGACAGTGGATAGACCTTGCCACGAGGAGGAACGGCACCAGGTTGTAACTCGATGGCACAATCGTATGGGCGGTGCGGAGGTAGGGCAACCGCGCGCACCTTATCGAATACATCCCGGTACTCCTCGTATTTAGGAGGCAACAGAGAGTCCGAGGAAGTACACAGCAACTTGACAGGCCCATGGATGCAACTAGCCCCACACTGCGGTGACCACGAGAGGATCTCGGCCGATCTCCAATCGAAAGTCGGATTATGCTTCTGGAGCCAGGGGTACCCCAAGACCACCGAGTAGTGTGGAGATGAAATAACCTGGAAGCAGACCGACTCTCTGTGAACGGCACCAATGGCTATCCCCACTGGAAGGGTCTCATGAGTCACGTGTGGCGGCAGAAGGGGTCTGCCGTCTATCGCCTCAAGAGCCAGTGGAGAACCTCGGGCCTGCAGAGGAATGGAATTGGCGGCAGCGAACACACTATCAATGAACAAACCACCAGCACCAGAGTCCACCAACGCCTGGGTCGTCACTCAGCCCCCGACCCAGGAGAGGACAACAGTGATCAGTGGTTTGTCAACATGGGAAACCGGGGACGAGGAGACTCCACCCAAGATCTGCCCCCGACAGGATCTCAGGTGCAAGCGTTTCCCGGACGGTTCGGACATGCCAACCGAAAATGCCCACCGAGACCACAGTACATGCATCGACCCTCGCGTCTTCGGAGTACCCTCTCCCCCTCGGACAGGCGAGCAAAGCCCAGCTGCATGGGTTCACCCCCAGCCAAGTCATCCCCAGGAGGCGTGGGAGGAGAGGGAGGCACGGGTGGGACAGCAAAGGTAGGCGCCAATCTGTTAGGAGGCCTCCGCAGACTCTCCTTAAAAGGAAGGTCTCTCCCTGAGTCTGGTGTCAATCAAAATCAAGAAAGAAATAAGAGACTCGAGCTCCACTGGTAGGTCCTTAGCTGCAACCTCATCCTTCAAGGCATCCGAGAGACCATGAGAGAAAGCAGCGACCAGAGCCTCATTATTCCAGCCCACCTCTGCTGCCAGGGTACGAAACTCAATGGCGTATTCAGCTACGGATCGTGAACCCTGTCTGATGGACATAAGGAGCTTCGCAGCAGAGGCAGCACGAGCCGGCACATCGAATACCCTCCGAAGAGAAGCAACAAAACCGGAAAACTCGGCAACCACCGGATTGTTGTTCTCCCATAAAGGGCTGGCCCAGGCCAAGGCCTTGTCCGAGAGCAGCGAAATTAAGAAGCCCACCTTTGATCTCTCAGTAGGAAAGGCATGTGGCAGCAACTCGAAATAAATGCCCACCTGGTTAAGGAAACCTCGGCACTGAGTTGGCTCTCCCCCAAAGCGCTGTGGAAGGGGGGCAGAACCGGTCATACCCCGAAACACCGCAGGCGCAACAACAGGTGTCGGGGTAGACTCTGGCGCAACAACCGGAGCGGCAGTAGGAGCGGGCCCAGGAGCGACAACCGACCCATCGGCAACGGGAGCGAAATGAGCCGTGCGTTCAAGCAGGGTTTGCAACGCCACGGCGAACCGACCCAACAGGTGATCCTGCTGATCAAGTCTGGCAACCAGCGTGGGTAGCGAGGATGGCCCTGTACTGTCAGAATTCATGGCTTGGTCCTAATGTCACGGAACCATGAACCAGACGTACAACAACAGATAAGTGAAAATAAGAAGGCTTTATTGAAAATCAAGCTGAAAAGCAAAAGTCCAAACGGATGGCGAAACCGAGGCAGAGTCCTTGCGAGGCCAGAGGTCAGGAACCAGGAGGGTAGTCAGACGAAGCCGGGATCAGGAACCAGCAGGGTAGTCAGACGAAGCCAGGATCAGGAACCAGCAGGGTAGTCAGACGAAGCCAGGATCAGGAACCAGCAGGGTAGTCAGACGAAGCCAGGATCAGGAACCAGCAGGGTAGTCAGACGAAGCCAGGATCAGGGACCAGAAGCAGCAGCAGTCTTAGAAGCATGTGAACACAGGAGGACCAAGCAAGGAACTGAAGCCACAGACCTCCTATATATATGAGCTAGGCATCCAGCTCCTCCCAGTGGGAAGGAGGAGCCGCAGGGTGGGAGGCTACAAGAAACCCAGAAACCAAGATGGCCGCCAGCACATGTCAAACGAAGGAGAACAGCAAGAAGGTAAGACCATGACAACTCTGGAGAAGGTTTTTGTCCAGGATATCCCTGTACTTGGCCGCATTCATCTTTCCCTCGATTGCAACCAGTCGTCCTGTCCCTGCAGCTGAAAAACACCCCCACAGCATGATGCTGCCACCACCATGCTTCACTGTTGGGACTGTATTGGACAGGTGATGAGCAGTGCCTGGTTTTCTCCACACATACCGCTTAGAATTAAGGCCAAAACGTTCTATTTTGGTCTCATCAGACCAGAGAATCTTATTTCTCACCATCTTGGAGTCCTTCAGGTGTTTTTTAGCAAACTCCATGCGGGCTTTCATGTGTCTTACACTGAGGAGAGGCTTCCGTCGGGCCACTCTGCCATAAAGCCCCGACTGGTGGAGGGCTGCAGTAATGGTTGACTTTCTACAACTTTCTCCCATCTCCTGACTGCATCTCTGGAGCTCAGCCACAGTGATCTTTGGGTTCTTCTTTACCTCTCTCACCAAGGCTCTTCTCCCCCGATAGCTCAGTTTGGCCGGACGGCCAGCTCTAGGAAGGGTTCTGGTCGTCCCAAACGTCTTCCATTTGAGGATTATGGAGGCCACTGTGCTCTTAGGAACCTTAAGTGCAGCAGAAATCTTTTTGTAACCTTGGCCAGATCTGTGCCTTGCCACAATTCTGTCTCTGAGCTCTTCAGGCAGTTCCTTTGACCTCATGATTCTCATTTGCTCTGACATGCATTGTGATCTGGAAGGTCTTATATAGACAGGTGTGTGGCTTTCCTAATCAAGTCCAATCAGTATAATCAAACACAGCTGGACTCAAATGAAGGTGTAGAACCATCTCAAGGATGATCAGAAGAAATGGAAAGCACCTGAGTTAAATATATGAGTGTCACAGCAAAGGGTCTGAATACTTAGGGCCATGTGATATTTCAGTTTTTCTTTTTTAATAAATCTGCAACAATGTCAACAATTCTGTGTTTTTCTGTCAGTATGGGGTGCTATGTGTACATTCATGAGGAAGAAGAATGAACCTAAATGATTTTAGCAAATGGCTGCAATATAACAAAGAGTGAAAAATTTAAGGGGGTCTGAATACTTTCCGTACCCACTGTATATGTGTCGCGCTACTCTTCTCCAAAATATACCGTGACAAATTACTGTGATCCCCAAAAACAACTCATGTGTATAAACAATAAATTACTGGCATCCCAGGCTTCTATTACTTATACTTCATAATATTAGCAACTTTTAAATATAGAATGGTTCAAACCCATCGCTGTCTCAAAACAATATGATTCCCTATATATATACAGAAAAACACAAAAAGGAAAGATGGGGCTTTCTAGGCCGATTGGGAGGAGGACGATCAAAAACATCAACCAATTGTATAAAAAATATGTTTATTTAACACATATTAAAAACATGTATGACACAAGGGCATGAATCCCATACATAGATACAAAGAAAAATTAAAAAACACAAGTGCAGAAATACTTTCCCATATAGGGGTGTCGAAACCCAATTAAGATGTTATAGGGTCTCTGGTGGAATGCGGTCTAGGGGTCCCAGCAAGCCAACGCGTTTCGCATGGGGCTTCCTCAGGGCCAGAGAGACCAGAGCAGACCGGTATTTCTGCAATAGTATATGTACAACAATCAAAATTAGTAACTATAACAACTATGAAAAACAAATGAGGAACAAAAGAATACAATGTGATATATATGAGCGTGTGACTTATACTGACCCCACTGTATATAGGACCGTGATGGGTGGACAGGACCGACAGACCACTGGATTGACGAATGCAACGGTAAGGACCGTAGGTTGTATTAATCGAGAAGTCTCCGGATGAGAGAATATTCCTCTACATACTTATGCTCATACGGGAATTCTTCTCCTTTTGTGCTGTTAGGGATTATGCGGTTGCTATAATTAAACAATAGTGACTAAATCAGTATATAGATACTAAAGTGGTTGCATTTATAGCGTAGGTGACAAATATGTTGTGTCAAACCCATCGCTGTCTCAAAACAACATGATGTAAACATATGAGATCATCTCTCATCACCAGCTCTCCTTCCTCACACAGAGACTGCAGTGTGAGGAAGAGGAGAGCCAATCAGCGGTAAGCTGACACAGAGGAATCAAATCAGGGCACTGATCACCAGTGCCCTGATTACACAAGAGGGGAAAAAAATGCCATAACTGCCCACAGTGCCCACCATCAGTGCCCCCCCATCAGTGCCCATAGTGCTGCCAGTCAGTGCCCATCAGTGCCTGCTCATCTAGGCACTGATGGGCACTGACTAGCAGCACTATGGGCATTGAGTGTGGGCACTGATGGTGCTGCCCATCAGTGCCGCCCATCAGTGCCACCCGTCAGTGTCCATCAGTGCCACCCGTCAGTGTCCATCAGTGCCACCCATCAGTGTCCATCAGTGCCGCCTCTCAGTGCCCATCAATGCCGCCTCTCAGTGTCCATCAGTGCTGCCCATCAGTGCCGCCTCTCAGTGCCCAGCAGTGCCACCTCTCAGTGCCCAGCAGTGCCGCCTATCAGTGCTCATCAGTGCCGCCTATCAGTGCCACCGATCAGTGCTCATCAGTGCGGCATATTAGTACCTCCTCATCAGTGCCCATAAGTGCCACCTCATCAGTGCCCATCAGTGCAGCCTATCAGTGCCCATCAGTGCCGCCTCATCAGCGCACATCAGTGAAGGAGAAACATTTATTTATTTTCAAAATTTACTCACAGAAAATAAGAAAAACTTTTTTTTTTTCAAAACTTTCTGTCTTTTTTCTTTTTTTTTGTAAGAAATAAAAAACCCAGAGGTTATTAAATACCACCAAAAGAAAGCTCTATTTGTGTGAAAAAAATGATAAAAATGTCATATGGGTACAGTGTAGCATGACCGCACAATTGTCATTCAAAGCGTGACAGCGCTGAAAGCTGAAAATTGGCCTGGGCAGGAAGGGGGTAAAAGTGCCCAGTAGGCAAGTGGTTAACATGTTTTTAGTGACTGTGGTGTTGAAACATGACCGGACGAAGGATTTTGAGCTGTTTGGGCATTCAAAGTGTTTCTTTAATATGCCAAGAAAAAAGCACTAAGCAGTTTTGTTAATGTTGAAAATAAAACAAAACCTTTCCTGACCACTGACTTTTAACTGATTTAAAGGTGAAAATTGGGGTAGATCAGTATTTTGACTTGATTTGTGACTTGACCAAAATAAATGACTTGACTTGCTTGACTTCTAGCAGGGACTCGACTTGACTTGCTTGCTTTTCGCCACAGTAACTTGGGACTTGCTTGAGGCAATATTTTTTGTCATGCGGTATATGCGCAGCGGTCTTTCAAACGCAGTTTTTTGAAAAGAAAACTAAATTTCACTAAATTTAATAACAACTAGACAGTAAAGTTAGCCCAATTTTTTTGTATATTGTGAAAGATGATATCATGCCGAGTAAATAGATACCTAACATGTTATTGTTTAAAATTGCGCACACTCGTGGAATGGCGACTAACTACGGTAATTAAAAATCTCCATAGGCGACGGTTTAACATTTTTTAACGGTTACCAGTTTAGAGTTACCGAGGAAGTATTTTTCTAGAATCATTGCTATCACTCTTGCGATCACAGCGATACCTGATGTGTGGTTGGAACACCATTTTCACTTGCGGGCACGACTTACGTATGCGTTTTCTTTCGTGCGCGAGCTCACGGCGACGGGGGCACTTTAAATTTTTTTCTTCATATTTATTTTATTTATTTTCATTTTTAACACTGTTTTAAAAAATAAATAAATAAATCTGATCACTTTTATTGCTGTCACAAGGAATGCAAACATCCCTTGTGACAGTAGTAGGCAGGGACTCTTTATGGAAGGATCGAGGGTCTATAAGACCCAAAACCCCTCCTCTGCACTTCAAAGTATTCAAAATGCAAAAATTGGCATTTTTGAATAGTGACAGTTTTTTAAAATCGGTGCCGAGTAAACTGGAAGTGATGTTACGATGTTGCTTCCGGGTTACTACATCAGAGACACGATCAAGGCCGAAACTGGCTTAGTTCATACTCCAACCAGCCAGTGGATGTGCGGGCTGGTTGATCGGGTCCTGGGCAGAGCCGCGGAAGGTGGCGGGAGGGGGGGACATCCCCTCCTGCTCACTGGGATAACGGCCAAGCGGATGCTGAGCCGCATCAGCTCTTATCTCCTGAAAGACGACTGCCGGCTCTAAAAAAACGGTACTGGGTTGATGCCTACACCTGCATATCATCCCGGTACAACCACTTCTGCAAGCCGGCGTACAGGTATGTTGGTTTTCGGGAAGTGGTTAATGTATTTTAATTAATAGAATTATGCTGTACACCAGTGACGGCCGGTGTGTTGGGGGTGCAGGGGCGCCGCCCCCCCCCCCCCCATCCATGCGTCCGGCCCCCAAATCTACATGCGGGGCGCTGGACGCATGAAGTTCAATGGGCGTTTTCTTTTTCCATCACCTGATTAGTGTCAGAGGCTCTATTAGGCTTCAGGAAAGGGTGGACCCGGGGCGCAGAGCAGTGTGCCCCGAGCCAACCCATTGTGCGACAATAGCGAATGAAAATTCGCTATTGTCAAACGGATCCTCCTCCTGGCCAATCAGGAAGTGGGTCCGATGCGTGCTTCCTGATTGGCCGAAAGGCAAACCCCATGCCATTGGCTGGGGAGGAGGTGGGGGCCGGGAGGACTGAAGAGAATCTGCCACGCCGGGGAACTGAAGAAGCCGCAAGCCGCCGCTGGATCAAGAGCTCACCCAGAGTCTGGCCACTGTCATCATCCATGTCGGTAAGAAGAGCAGGGCGAGGCAGGAGACAGACACAGAGCAGGGTGTGAGGTAAGTGCACTGGTCTCGCGCGGGGGGGACATGCTTACGCTGGTCACTCTGCATTGAAAGGGGGCATGCTGGCATCTCTGCATTGAAAGGGGGCATGCTGGCATCTCTGCATTGAAAGGGGGCATGAAGGCATCTCTGCATTGAAAGGGGGCATGAGGGCATCTCTGCATTGTAAGGGGGCACGCTGGCATCTCTGCATTGGAAGGGGGCACGCTGGTCTCTGTGCATTGAAAGGGGGCACGCTGGTCTCTGTGCATTGAAAGGGGGCACACTCATCTCTGTGCATTGAAAGGGGGCACGCTATACCTTAATTACTGAAGGCCCCTTTCACACTTTTGTGACCTCAAAGTCACGCAATTTTTACAGCATTTTTTGCCGCAAAGCAATGCCTATTACATTTTTCTGTTGCGCCCCCCCCCCCCCCCAAAGATTTTGAACACCAGACGCTACTGCTGTACACACAGTGGTAAATGACAAACACTGGACGTGACGTGGAATTATGTGATGGGGAGGGAATGCACAGCATAGAAACTCACTGAAAACTGAGCATGTGCAGAGTTGCCAGCATCGCTCTGCAAAATCCCCAATTGCATTGGGGACATGATCAAAATGGGGAGATAGAGAACAGCAGAACCAACAAGGGTTTTTTTTGCAAAATACAGAAAACGAATCTCAAAGTGAATGAATATGAACAGCGTGTAATACACCATTTATTGATCTTTTTTTTTTTATTACTGCTTTTGATACTGAAAATTAACCCCCGAGCCACACTAGGGAATACCGCTAGGGGGGGTTAATGCTGTCTGTGCCCCTGTTAAGGAGATTCATCCTCTCCATTGGTCCTGTTTACCATTATTATTGAAAGAGAAAGTAAAAGTAATTACCCAAATTTTGGGTTGTCGCCAGAAAAGTAATAGTGAGGAAATCTTGGGTATACTATTGCTGGTGACTTGGGGGTCCCCAAAAAATTCCCTTGATTTACAGGGATTTCCTGTCATTTCCTGTTTGGCTATGGGATAGGAAGTGAAGGGAAATCTCCGCGATGGGACACAGAGGGTGAAAAAAATATATAAAAAAAGAAAAGGAAAAAAGGAAAGTATATATCCACTAAGAATTTATATAATGACTATGAAAACCCACTCGCTCATATATAACAGAATAATTAAATGAGCAGTACTCAAATGGCAAAAACAGCATACAAAAAATAAGGACAACAAAGGAAAGGAAAGGAACAGCACCATACATATTAGAGTTACCGGGGTATAATTGGTTAGAGTTTTTCAAATAAACAAAACATGAATCATAAGGAACACATGGTAATAAAAAGAACAACCTTCCACCTCACCACTAAAAATAGTGACCACGTGGTCTTTAAAAGTAAACACACACGCATGGGTCTGCTGCACCCCCCATAGGAGCAATAATTCAATACAATAAAAATATATTCAAGGATGGATATGAGAAGATCCACCAAATCAAGATTTAAATAGTAAAGGAGCAACAAAAGTTCAGCCGGATGTCATAGAAAACAGGGAGCCGGCCAATGTATTACCGACCTCCGATTATGAGGCACTCGGGCTGAACAGGGAGCTAAGCAATATAATCACCAGTAGGCGATGCCAGAGAAACAACCACACATGAGCTGACAGTCCCGGCATGCAGCTCAATTAAACACATTGTAGCCTCATAACTCATACAGAGGGTTCCGCCAGCACCGCCATATTGTATAGAGGCTGATGAATGACAAATACCCACAGAATCAAATGGCCACAGATTAATTAATCTGAGTGTAAGATCAAGTGTGATAGTTCATTTATCTGTGCCCCAAAACATTGCAAAAGTATAAAAAAATGCAGTATAGCAATCTTAGGTGTTCAATAGCATAATGTTAAATTTAGAATGCAGGTAAAATCCTCCACACCACCCGATAGACAGTATAATGGTTTGTTTAAAAGAAATAATAATCAATCCGGGGGTGGCAGAGCCGTTGAGTATTTTCTCTCTAAATATTACCCAACTATGGCCCACCAGAATGAATTTGTTCTGGAGATTTTGGCGTTTGTCCTCCAGAATAACTTCTTTCAGTTTGATGGTAATTATTACCAACAAATCTCTGGGACGTCTATGGGGGCACCGTGAGTGCCGGACTACGCGTGCCTCCATTTGGGAATGTGGGAGAAGAAACTAGTCTATGGATTACCTGACTTCATGGACTCAGTGGCCCTTTGGGTACGCTATATCGATGATATCCTGGTGGTCTGGAGGGGTCAGGAACAGGATCTTCATAGATTTATTGATAGACTGCAACAAAATGACTGTACCATCAAGTTAACGTATCAGTTTAATCAGGAAAAGATCTCTTTTCTTGACCTCCAGATCACCAAGAATGCTGGTCATCTAGTAACATCTACTTTCCGCAAGCCCACAGCAGCTAACACATTATTATGGGCGGATAGTTTTCATCCACCCTCTTTGATCCGGGGGATCCTGGTTGGGCAGTTCCTTCGAAGTCGAAGGAACTGCTCAAGGGAAGATGATTTTTCTCAAGGTGATATGGTCTGTAGATTTAAGGAGAGGGGTTATTCTAACAAAGTCCTCAGGGAAGCTAAAAAGAAGGCATCTCAGAGAGACCGTAGTTCTCTCCTAGCTAAAAAGGAATACACCAAGGTAGACAATGGTAGAAGTGAGCCCACTCAGTTTATTACACGGTATGGAGCCCAGTGGGGTAAAGTGAGAGGGATACTGTCTTCTCATTGGCATATTTTACAACAATGCCCGGTGTTAAATAAAATTGTGGGCGACTATCCCCCCCAGATGGTAGCTCGAGGGGGGCTCCCAATCTGGCAGATAGACTCACTCAATCTGAATATACCTGCTCACGTTGCTCTCATCCATCCCTAGGATGGTCGGGATGTTCTCCTGTGGCCACTGCCAAATTTGTCCCTATGTGGATAGAACAGATAGATTTTCTGACTCGGGAGGTAACAACTCTTTCTCAATTAAAACCCTAATAAACTGTGCCACTGCGTGTGTCATATACAGTATTACTTGTCCATGTGACAAGATATATATTGGTAAAACAAAAAGACAATTGTGTGTGGGCATAGGTGAACATCTAAGGGATATAAAGAAAAAGAACCTGAGACTCCCCTTGCCCAACATTTCTTGGGATTTCATGATTCTAGGACAAAAGGTCTTAGAGTTAAAGGCATTTTTGCACTCAAGATAAGCCCCGGTAGGGGTGACTTTGACAAGACTCTTTTAAAAAAAGAAAAATTTTGGATTTATAAGCTGAATACATTGTGTCCCTTTGGCCTGAATAAAGAAATTAATTTACAGGTTTTCCTAGACTGAAAGATTTATACAAACCCTTTTCTCTTTTTTTTTGTTCTCTTTGCTTCAAAATAAGCCCTTAGGTAATTCTCTATTTTTATTTTTATTTTTATTTAGGTATTTGTATGACACACATATTTGCTCCATCTGGTTGGGTTGTCTCCTTTAAATATGTTGATGCCTTTAATTGATGAGTATATTTAAGACAACCATCAGCTAGGTGGCGCTACGTCCTGACGAAGCTGATTGGTCAGCGAAACGCGTAGGCGTCACGCTATCTGGCTCCTGTGACTCGTCTGAGCTGGAGCTAAGGAGCTGAGCAATCTTTCCACTTAATGCTTTGAGCCTGAATTTTATGCGAGCTTCCAGGTCAATTCAGTGTATGTGGGCCCTGGACATGGACATGAACGGCATGAAGTGAGGTTCAAGCACAGGCTGACCATTTAAATACACCCTGCTTTCCTTTGCGGGATATGTGATGGCTGCAAGGTGTCCGATGTGTGCAGTCACTTCTATGTGATTCACCTTGTCAGGGACTTCATCTGGATATCGGTCCCCTGCAGGTGTACTGGTTGCAATATCTCTGCTGCAGACTATACATTCACCCTCTTTACAGACTATACAACTTTTGGATTATCAGTCGATAATTATCTGACTGTCTGGAGTGTCGGATGATTTGGCGGCAGTTTACCAGCACTCTAGTGTAGGTTTCATGATATGAGTCAGCTGGAAGTGGATTACTCCCTTCGCTAATCATTTGTTACGCTGCTTGCTCGGCAGTAGTCTCCATCGGCTTGCTACAAGTGTAACATCTTGTAATACATCAGAGGACATTCGGTATATTGTGAAGGTATGGATATCAGAAACTTTTTTGCTACATGAATGTTACTCACAAGCCTATGGTCTTCCATATCCTTTTGTAGCCACTTGCCAACCCATTTGAACTTTAGTTACTAAGGTTTAGCAGACATGTCCTTTCCATGATGATCTATAGTCTGTTTATCTGGTCATCGGCTAATCAATGGGACTGTGAGGTCCGAATTGCTATATGAAAGTTTGCAACCTCTCAGCTTTGATATAACACAGATTATCTTCGCCCTACGGGGAATGGACTCATTTATCTGAAATTGCCTTACTATGCATCGGAGGGTACTGTATGACTATCAACAGTAATCTTCTATAGGGTCAGCCCAGTGATGTGCTATCTCACATTAACCTCAGCTCAGTGGAATTTGACAGGAGCATCCTTTCTATGTCGGGGTGATGACAGTAGGGCCATTGCAGGTGTGGGAGGTGATAGGTTTCCAGTAAGGAATGCTATAAAGCACGGGTGGCAGACACAAGGCCCGCGGGCCGAATCTGGCCCGCCAGGCCTTTTCATGCGGCCCGTGTAGCGGGCGCTGCCTTCCACCTCTTTGTCACTCTCTCGCAAGCAAATACATCATCCGGCGCCGCCTTTGTTTGAGCGCATGCGTGGCCGGCTGGCCGGTCTCCAAGGAGACATCTCACGCTCTCTCTGTCCTTCTAGTGGCGCCGGCTGATTGAGCTGAGCGCATGCCCGGCCGCCCAGTCTCCTGCTCTCTCTCCTCAGTCCTCAGTCCCTCTAGCGGCGCCGGCTATTACCCACTCTGTACCCAGCGCACTCCTGAACTCTGCACTCTATACTCAGCGCACTCCTGAACTCTGCACTCTATACTCAGCGCACTCTTGAACTCCGCACACCGTACCCAGCGCACTCCTGAACTCCGCACTCCGTAACCAGCGCACTCCTGTACCCGCACTCTCGCACTCTGTACCCAGCGCACTCCTGAACTCTGCACTCTGTACCCAGCGTACTCCTGAACTCCGCACTCCATAGCCAGCGCACTCCTGAACACCGCACTCCATACCCAGCGCACTCCTGAACTCAGCACTCATAAACCCCATACTCCATACCCATCTGACTCCTGAACTCTGCACTCCGTACCCATCTCCCTGAATAAACCCCGCACTCTGTACGCAGCACACTGACGAACCCCGCGCTCCATACAACCAGCCCTTTGAGGGCAACTATATTGCTGATGCGGCCCCCAATAAATTTGAGTTTGACACCCCTGCTATAAAGGTTGACTTGAATTTTTCCAATATTGATATTTTTTGTATGATGTGGGCTTAACACCTATAAGACATTTACTGCAGCGGGCTGGCTCCCACGTTGCCCTACGTAGCCCTACGTTGGTTGCACGCGTGGTGGTGGTGGTGGTGGGGGGGGGGGGGTAGCCTGCCGCCAGGGCACCTGCGATCGCTCCCCGCTGAAAGAGAACACCGATCAGCTGTTGTAAACACAGCTGACCATTCTTCTCTCTGAAATTATCACAGTGCGCCTGTGATCCTTCTATATAGGATCGCAGGTCTCTATGGTCATTTCACAAGTGCCTCCCCCATACAGTTAGTAAACACTCCCCTAGGCTCACACTTAACCTTTTAATCACCCCTAGGTTAGCCCCTTCCCTGCCAGTGTCATTATTACAGTAACTGTGCATATTTTTATATGTGTATATATATATATATATATATATATATATATATTTATATCAGTGTCAAAAAAAGGGTCCGATCTGTCCGCCGCAATGTTGCAGTCCTGATAAAAATCGCAGATCGCCACCATTACTAGTAAAAAAAATAAATAAATAAATAAAAATGACATAAATGTTTCCCCTAGTTTGTAGACGTGATAACTTTTGCGCAAACCACTCAAAATATGCTTATTGTGATTTTTTTTTTTTTACCAAAAATATGTAGCGGAATACAGATTGATGACAAAATTTGATTTTTACATTTTTTTTTTTTTTTGGGAATGTGAAAAATATTGTTTTTTTTTTTCAGAAATGTTGCTCTTTTTTTGTTTTTATAGAGCAAAAAATAAAAATCGCAGAGGTGATCAAATACCACCAAAAGAAATCTCTATTTGTGGGAAAAAAGGACATCAATTTTATTTGGGTACAGCGTTGCACGACGGCGCAATTATCAGTTAAAGTAACGCAGTGCCGAATCGCAAAAAAATGACCTGGTCATTAAGGGGGTAAATCCTTCCGGTCCAGAACTGGTTAATGACACTTTCAACTGTAGAACGTCTACTTCTATCCACCCTACAACCATGGAACCCCTTGAAGTGAATCCTCAAAGTATTTGCTGTGAACTTGTCTAAGCTAATTTTTAACTAAGCAGAGATGACTTTTTCTTCCCTGCCTGGGACAAGTTTGGATTTATGCGTGTAGTTATTCCTGTGGTTGGCAGCAGTTGGTGGCCCTTGTGTAAAAGAATTTGTAAAAAGGAAGTTGTGTTTACACTCTAGAAACGGTGGATGTTGGTAATGTTAGCAGGGTGATTTAGAAGCTCCAGCGAGTTTAAGACGTAGCCAGTCCTGTGTTGTTTTAGTTGTGGTGTTTATTGGCTGGGATGGGGTAACATACATTTCGCAGTAAGGGTTTTCTTTTTTCGGGGATGTTTATTTAGCGGAGAACACGTACAGAGTCAGCAAGCACAATTCTCCAAACATTGCAAGTACAAAGTCACCTTTATGTAACATGCAAGGCAGAGCCTTAAAGGGACATGACACAAAACGGGACAGTAAACAGAAATTGCAAGTAAGTTTTATGTAAAAATAGGTTTTATTCATGTTCAAAAATGAAAAAAAAAATGGTGTATGGTGTACTGAAGAAAAATTTCTGCCAAAATAATGTTAATTTCCTGTCTGATTATTTTACAGAAGAATTTACATTATGGTGTTTCCTTTTGCCTAACATGGTCAACGATTGGTACCCAAGGAGCTGCACAGCAGTTGCATTTGAAATTCCTCAAACTCTGTGCTGATGGGTGCAATTCCAAGAAATCTATATATCAAATTAGTGAACACCACACTTGTAATGAAGAAACACTAGCAGCACAAACAGTAACATATATATATATATATATATATATATATATATATATATATATATATATATATATATATGTGTGTACCAAAAAAAAAAAAATTATATATGTATATATATATATATATATATATATATATATATATCTATAAATAATGTGAGACCAAAAACAATAATAAAGTAAAAGTCCAAAATTATTAATATTGCACAGTCCCGTAAATGAAAACCATTTAATTCAGTGGATCATCAAATAAAAGTGAGTCCCGTAAATAGAGGATGATTATATTAACAAAAATCCACCACCATTGTGAACATCCAGTACTGCTCCCATCAGATGGACACTCACCACTTGTATACAGTGACTTGCGAAAGTATTCGGCCCCCTTGAACTTTTCTACCTTTTGCCACATTTCAGGCTTCAAACATAAAGATATAAAACTGTAATTTTTTTGTGAAGAATCAACAACAAGTGGGACACAATCATGAAGTGGAACGAAATTTATTGGATATTTCAAACTTTTTTAACAAATAAAAAACTGCAGAATTGGGCGTGCAAAATCACTCAGCCCCCTTAAGTCAATACTTTGTAGCGCCACCTTTTGCTGCGATTACAGCTGTAAGTTGCTTGGGGTATGTCTCTATCAGTTTTGCACATCGAGAGACTGACATTTTTGCCCATTCCTCCTTGCAAAACAGCTCGAGCTCAGTGAGGTTGGATGGAGAGCGTTTGTGAACAGCAGTTTTCAGTTCTTTCCACAGATTCTCGATTGGATTCAGGTCTGGACTTTGACTTGGCCATTCTAACACCTGGATATGTTTATTTGTGAACCATTCCATTGTAGATTTTGCTTTATGTTTTGGATCATTGTCTTGTTGGAAGACAAATCTCCGTCCCAGTCTCAGGTCTTTTGCAGACTCCATCAGGTTTTCTTCCAGAATGGTCCTGTATTTGGCTCCATCCATCTTCCCATCAATTTTAACCATCTTCCCTCTCCCTGCTGAAGAAAAGCAGGCCCAAACCGTGATGCTGCCACCCCCATGTTTGACAGTGGGGATGGTGTGTTCAGGGTGATGAGCTGTGTTGCTTTTACGCCAAACATAACGTTTTGCATTGTTGCCAAAAAGTTTGATTTTGGTTTCATCTGACCAGAGCACCTTCTTCCACATGTTTGGTGTGTCTACCAGGTGGCTTGTGGCAAACTTTAAACGACACTTTTTATGGATATCTTTAAGAAATGGCTTTCTTCTTGCCACTCTTCCATAAAGGCCAGATTTGTGCAGTATACGACTGATTGTTGTCCTATGGACAGAGTCTCCCACCTCAGCTGTAGATCTCTGCAGTTCATCCAGAGTGATCATGGGCCTCTTGGCTGCATCTCTGATCACTCTTCTCCTTGTATGAGCTGAAAGTTTAGAGGGACGGCAAGGGCTTCGTAGATTTGCAGTGGTCTGATACTCCTTCCATTTCAATATTATCACTTGCACAGTGCTCCTTGGGATGTTTAAAGCTTGGGAAATCTTTTTGTATCCAAATCCGGCTTTATACTTCTCCACAACAGTATCTCGGACCTGCCTGGTGTGTTCCTTGTTCTTCATGATGCTCTCTGCGCTTTAAACGGACCTCTGAGACTATCACAGTGCAGGTACATTTATACGGAGACTTGATTACACACAGGTGGATTCTGTTTATCATCATTAGTCATTTAGGTCAACATTGGATCATTCAGAGATCCTCACTGAACTTCTGGAGAGAGTTTGCTGTACTGAAAGTAAAGGGGCTGAATAATTTTGCACGCCCAATTTTTCAGTTTTTTATTTGTTAACAAAGTTTGAAATATCCAATAAATTTCATTCCACTTCATGATTGTGTCCCACTTGTTGTTGATTCTTCAAAAAAAAAAAAAAATTACAGTTTTATATCTTTATGTTTGAAGCCTGAAATGTGGCAAAAGGTTGAAAAGTTCAAGGGGGCTGAATACTTTCGCAATGCACTGTATGTGTACCAAAAAAAAAAAAAAAGAAAAAAAAAAAAAAAAAATATATATATATATATATATATATATATATATATATATATATAATGTGAGACCAAAAACAATAATAGAGTAAAAGTCCAAAATGATTAATATTGCACAGTCCCGTAAATGAAAACCATTTAATTCAGTGGATCATCAAATAAAAGTGAGTTCCTTAAATAGAAGATGATTATATCACCAAAAATCCACCACCATTGTGAACATCCAGAACTGCCCCTATCAGATGGACACTCACCACTTGTATATATATATCTTCTATTCACGGGACTCACTTTTATTTGATGACGCACTGAATTAAGTAGTTTTCATTTACGGGACTGTGCAATATTAATAATTTTGGACTTTTACTTTTACTTTATTAATATTTTTGGTCTCATATTATATATATATATATATATATATATATATATGTGTAGCAAGGTTTCCAGGCCTATGGCCTGATGTGGGTCTGCCATTAGTACCGGAATCCTCTCCAGCCCATGTGAGCCCCCAGGTGCGACAATTGAGACAGTGACAACTCCGGCATCTTTGTTTGTGGTTTTTATTGGAAATTAAGGGGTTGGGAGAAGGAAATGAGTGGGATACTCCTTTCGGCTTGAACTAATTACAATTGGGACTTGATCCTGGAAAATGCCCGTTGGCGCTTCCTTGACGCTAGCCAGCGCCAGCCAACACTCACTAACTCTAAGAACACTCTGTAATACCAAGAAAGTGTTGAATCCCCGACTTAAAGTCCTGTAGATCCAAGACTGAAAACTGTAGAACTCCTGATACTGTTGTGCTGTGTAAGCCACCAAATACTTTATTCATTAAAATTCCAAGAAATGATTGTTATTTTTTATTGGATTATAGAAGGGTAGAGTTTTGAGTTTTTTTGTCGTTGCTTCCTTTTAACAATTTCCCCCCTTTCCTGTCCTGGTGATCACCAACAGTGAGGGCAAATTTCGCTGATAGGGAAAATACTTGAGCAAGAAGAGAGGATCACCTGATGTCCAGAATAAGAAAATTCTTGATGAAGAATATAATCCTTTATTGAAGGTAAAACATGTACAGATAGAGCCAATGTGTTTCGGAGGAATTGCCTCCCGCTTCTTCAGGGCTGTTGGTACATTCTACGGAGATGGGCAGTGCTTTAAGTGGCCCAAAAGAGGTGCAGGTACTCTATTATAGCCTATACATTTTTTTTTATATCAGGGCCCCCACAGAGCGCCCCACCTCACATCAGGGTCCCCACAGAGCCCCCCCACATCAGGGTCCCCACAGAGCCCTCCTTACATCAGGGTCCCCACAGAGCCCCCTCCTCACATCAGGGTCCCCACAGAGCCCCCCTCACATCAGGGCCCCCACAAAGCCCCCCTCACATCAGGGTCCCCACAGAGCCCCCCCTCACATCAGGGCCCCCACAGAGCGCCCCCCACCGCACATCAGGGTCCCCACAGAGCCACCCCACATCAGGGTCCCCACAGAGCCCCCCTCACATCAGGGCCCTCACAGAGTGCCCCTCACCCCACATCAGGGTCCCCACAGAGCACCCCCCTCCTCACATTAGGGTCCCCACAGGGCCCCCCTACCCCCTCCCATTCCACATCAGGATCCCCACAGAGCACCCCCCCTCACATTAGGGTCCCCAGAACTGCTCCTACTGACGTTTTTAGGCTGAGGGCGGCTGACACACAGGACTCACTGTGCTGGCCTGGATTGGCTGGAGGGAGGAGGTGGGTGGAGCCAACACTCCACTCGGCGCGCAGCAGAGGAGGAAGGAGGCTCCGCAGTGCATGCTGGGGCCTCACTCTCCTCCTCCTCAGATGACATCACTGGTTGCTAGATGCCGAGTGGCGATAGCAACAAGTGCACTGCAGTACAGGCCAGCAGCATGGCAGCTCTGCCGCCGCTGCTGGCCTGGGCTGGTACTCCGGAGCCAGGGGGACTCACTGGTGGTGACTGGTCTGGCGCAGATGTCCAAAATGAGCGTACCGGTACGCTAAGGCGCACGGAGAGGTGGCGGTACCCTCAAGAGCCATATTTGGAAGTGGCAGTACTGAGTACCGGTGCGTACCGGCCCACTTAAAGCACTGTCTGGTATGGATCTTTGGGGGGATCCCAAACGTTTTTTTTTTTTATTTATTTTAGTGTTGGGTTCTCCTTAAAATCCATATCAGACCACGCTGGTATTTTTTCTCCACTTCTTTATTGCCGGCAATGTTTTTTTATTTTTTAATTCAGCTGTCAGCGGGGAAGCTCATTGACAGCTGATGACTCATCGGTTGTTAACCACTTCCACACTGCTCACTAGAGCTGTACTGCGGCAAAGTGGCTCGATAACGTCTGGCGATGTAGTACTACGTCACCAGACATTCCCCTCACTCGGCGGCGCGCGCGCGCCGCCGGAGGCTCGCGCGCGCCGCCGGAGGCTCGCTCCCTCTGTATTCAGTCACAGCGGGAGTCAGGCCAGGGGAGGAGCGGCGGCGATCGCCGCTGCTCTTCCCCGATCGTCGGGGAATCGAGTCTGGAGATCCGCCCGCTTGTGTAAACAGAGCGGGCGGATCTCCTAAGTGACAGGCAGGGACAGATTGTAGGGTTCAGCATAGCTGAACATGCGATCTGTCCCTGTGTCACTCAGTCACCTCCCCCCACACACGTCAGTAAGCACCAGGCATACATTAACCCTTTGATCACCAATAAAAATTAACCCCTTCCCTGCCAGTTGTCATTTTTACAGTAACAGTGCATATTTATAGCACTGATTACTGTAGTAATGTCACAGGTACCCCCAAAAGTGTCAAAAATGTCAGTCAAGGGTCCGATCTGTCCGCCGCAATGTCGCAGTCCCGCAAAAAAAATCGCAGATCGCCGCCATTACTCGTTAAAAAAAAAACCACCAAAAATGACATAAATCTTTACCTTAGTTAGTAAACGCAATAACTTTTGCGCAAACCAATCAAAATATGTTTATTGCAATTTTTTTTACCAAACATAGGTAGCAGAAAACAAATTGGCCAAAAATTAAAAATAAATTTTGATTTTTACATTTTATTTTGGGGGAATTTCATATAAAAAAATGTGAAAAATCTTGTTATTTTTTCAAAATTTATGCTCTTTTTTTGTTTATAGCGCAAAAAGTAAAAATCGCACAGGTGATCAAATACCACCAAAAGAAAGCTCTGTTTGTGGGAAAAAAAGGACATAAATTTTGTTTAGGTACGGCATCGCACGACCGCGCAATTGTCAGTTAAATTTGCACATCGCCGAATTGCAAAAAGTGGCCCCGCTTATTAACAACCAGCTATTCACTGCGCCCAACTCCAATGGAGAAGAATGTGCTCATTTGAAGTGGAGACTGAGTTGGTGGTGATCTAATCTGTAGCTAAAAGGTTGTGGACAACTGACCACCACAACTAAATGAGCTTGTTGGACATCTAATTCCAAAAACATGACCATTATTATGGAATTGTTCCCCACTCCTTTGCTGTGATAACATTCTCCACTGTTCTGGGAAAGCTTTCCATAAGATGCTACAGTCAGTGTTTGTGGAAACTTGTGGGAATTTGTTTTAAAACATACTAGCAAAAGATCCCCATAGTGGTCCCAAAGTATGATAGTACCATACTGTATATACACTCACCGGCCACTTTATTAGGTACACCTGTTCAAACTCTTTGTAACACAAATTTCTAATTAGCCAATCACATGGCAGCAACTCAATGCATTTAGGCATTGAGACGTGGTGAAGACGACTTGCTGAAGTTCAAACCGAGCATCAGGAAGAAGATAAGGGAGTTTAAGTGACTTTGAACGTGGCATGGTTGTTGGTGCCAGACAGGCTGGTCTGAGTATTTCAAAAACTGCTGATCTACTCGGGTTTACAGAGAATGGTCCGAAAAAGAGAAATTATCCAGTGAGCGGCAGTTGTGTGGACGAAAATGCCTTGTTGATGTCAGAGGTCAGAGGAGAATGGGCAGACTGGTTCCAGATGATAGAAAAGCAACAATAACACAAATAACCACTCCCTACACCCAAGGTATGCAGAATACCATCTCTGAACGCACAACACATCAAACATTAAAGCAGATGGGCTGCAGCAGCAGATGACCACACCGGGTGCCACTCCTGCTAAGAACAGGAAGCTGAGGCTACAATTCGGACAGGCTCAACAAAATTGGACAATAGAAGATTGGAAAAATGTTGCCTGGTCTAATGAGTCTCGATTTCAGCTGCAACATTCAGTCTGACTTAGAGACCTCCACCAAATCTTCACTGACTGTGGAAACTTCACCCTGGACCTCATGCAACTTGGATTCTGTGCCTCTCCACTCTTCCTCCAGACTCTGGGACCCTGATTTCCAAATGAAATGCAAATTTTCCAAAGTCAGTTATGATTTGGGGAGCCATGTCATCTGCTGGTGTTGGTCCACTGAGTTTTATCAGGTTCAAAGTCAGCGCAGCCCTCTACTAGAAAATTCTAGAGCACTTCAAGTTTCCCTCTGCTGACCAGCTTTAGGCCCCTTTCACACATGGGAGTCCATCGGCGGACTCCGTTTTTCTCAGCGATGGATTTATCCGCCGATCCCCCGCTGAGCAGGCGGATGGCAGCTCTGTCTCTGCTCTGTGTGTGGAGACAGAGCTGTCAGGTCCCCGCTGTTCTCTATGGGGAAATCCATTCTCATCCCATCCCATCCGATCCGATCTGCTGGACGGATGAAAAATAGGGTTTCCATGCGTCCAGATTTGACGGAGCGGATCGGATCGGATGTGAGCCGCTGACATCCGATGCCCCATAGAGATGCATTGGGCATCCATTCAGATTCTGAAAAACTGACAGGTGGATCTGAACGGTCCGCTAGTGTGAAAGAGGCCTTATGGAGATACTGATTTAATTTTCCAGCAGGACTTGGCACCGCCCACACTGCTGAAACTACCAATACCTGGTTTAATGATCATGGCATCACTGTTCTTAATTGGCCAGCAAACTCGCCTGACCTAAACCCCATAGAGAATCTGTGGGGTATTGTCAAGAGGAAGATGAGAGACACCAGACCCAACAATGCAGATGAGCTGAAGGCTGCTATCAAAGCAACCTGGCCTTCCATAACACCTCAGCAGTGCCACAGGCTGATCGCCTCCATGCCACGCCGCATTGATGCAGTAATTTATGCAAAAGGACCTCCGACCAAGTATTGAGTGCATCCTATACTGTACATGGGCATACTTTTCAGTAAGCCAACATTTCTGTATTAAAAATCATTTTTTTTATTGGTCTTATGTAATATTCTAATTTTACGAGATACTGAATTTTGGGGTTTCACTAGTTGTAAGCCACAATCATCAGAATTAAAAGAAAGAAATGCTTGAAATATATCACTCCGTGTGTAACGCATCTATATAAAATATAGGAGTTTCACTTTTTGAATGGAATTACTAAATCCAATAAACTTTTTGATGATGTTCTAATTTTATGGGATGCACCTGTATATACTGTATATACAGTATATATATATATATATATATATAAAATAAATATGTATCAAATTTATCTTTAAATTTATTTTTGTAAAGGTGGAATTACCGTATGTTCACATTATGATATTGCCTTGCAGGTGGAAGCTTGTTTTCTTTTTTGTACAGAGTTTACTACCGCTTTATATCTCATCCCTAACTGGGACAATGCAGGCAGCATTGGGCTGGAGATCAATTAGGCTTTATTCACACCAATGCATTTTTTTTTCATGCTTTTTGCAGAAATGCAGGACATTATTTTTAACATGGGTTCCTATGGAATACGTTCACATCAATGCATTTTTGTGCATCTGCGTGTAGCACCCTCCTTGGTAGGTGCTAGGAAAACACATTTGGTGACTCTATTCTGCTTATCAGGAGAGCCAGATCTGTTAGTTTAGCCTGTCCCATGTTTCCAGGTGTGATTTATTGGGTCTAAGGGAGTCTCCCCACTGTATCCAATAAAGGAGCTTGTTGGACAGTGGAGGAAACCTAACCAATAGCGCACTAGGGTTTATGGCTGTCCCAGTGGGTGGGCATTGCTGCCATGCATCCTGGGATTAGTAATAAATCCTGAGGGGGCATGTAACAGGGTGTCTTTTGGCGTGAGCAAAGTCCCAGGAGGAGGTGGACGGCTGTCTCTCCTCCTGCAGGTGTGAGAAAGGTGGTTCAGGCGGTCGGCCTGTTGAACCAGGTGTGGAGCTGGGCTGCAGAGGATCCAGTGTGCTGAGCAGTGGAGCTGTTGGGCAGAAGACTTTGGGAAAAACAGTATCGTGAGTACTGAGGGATCTGCTCAAGGATCTGCCTAGGAGAGGACACCACTTCAGAGAAGTCAGGGGATCAAGGAGCCAGCTCACACAGAGTGTTACAGGAAAGGGGGTGCCGTGTAGTTAACCCTGAAGATTTGAGACAAAGGGGGTGCCAGGAAGGGCCCTGAAGTTGTTCAGCAGTACAGTCTACCTCAGAGTACAGCTTACCTCAGGATACAGTTTACCTCGGGAAGCTACAGTATATTACTTCTTTCACAGCCAAGGGCAAAGTGAAGCAGTGGCCTAGCCGTTACTAGCTCTATTCAGCGTTACTCAGCGTTAAACAGCGTTAATCAGCGCTATTCAGCTCTATTCAAGTTCTCCCAGCCTATTGCGCATAGTTCTTTAAGTTGGAGTATCCCACTCATTCCCTTCTCCCATCCAAGTTCCGAATAAAACCTAAAAACCAAAGATACTGGACTGCTTCTTGTCTGAGGTAACACTTGGAAAAATGCCAGACTGTTCTATTGTCGCTAATGGTAACCCAGGGGAACCCACACACAGCAGCTCCCATGGGAGTAGTGCTACATGCGTTTTTGGAAAGAGTCAGGGACTTTTTTTAAAAAGCAAAACGGTGCTTTTTCTGCTTTTTTGGTTCAATAGACTTTAGTGGAGAAGCATTTTGCGTCTTTTAACCACTTAAGCCCCGGAGGATTTGGCTGCTCAAAGACCAGGGCCTATTTTGCGATTCGGCACTGCATGACTTTAACGGACAATTGCGCGGTCGTGCAATGCTGTACCCAAATGAAATTGACGTCCTTTTTTTCCCACAAACAGAGCTTTCTTTTGGTGGTATTTGATCACCTGTGCGATTTTTACTTTGTGCGCTATAAACAAAAAAAGAGCAACCATTTTGAAAAAATAACAATATTGTTCACATTTTTTTATATGAAATTCTCAAAAAAAAAAAAAAAATGTAAAAATCTAAATTTTTTAACATTTTAGGCCAATTTGTTTTCTGCTACATATTTTTGGTAAAAAAAAAATCGCAATAAGCGGATTTTGATTGGTTTGCGCAAAAGTTATTGCGTTTACTAACTACGGGAAAGATTTATGTCATTTTCATTGTTTTTTTATTTAACTAGTAATGGCGGCGATCTGCGATTTTTTTTTTTGCGGGACTGCGACATTGCGGTGGACAGATCGGACCCTTGACTGACATTTTTGACACTTTTGGTGGTACCAGTGACATTACTACAGTAATCAGTGCTATAAATATGCACTGTTACTGTAAAAATGACACTGGAAGGGAAGAGGTTAACTTTATTACTGATCAAGGGGTTAAGTGTGTCCCTAGGGGCGTGATTATAACTGTAAAGGGGCGTGGCTTGTGATGTAACCTCAGAGACATACGATCCTACATAGCAGGATCGTATGATCTCTGCAGTTACACCAGGGAGAATGACAGGCGGCTTTGTTTACATTAGCCGCCTGCCTTTCTCCATCTCCAGCGGGAGATCGCGAGTGACTGGCGGACATCGGAGCCGCCGGTCACTCGCGCGGGGATGTCAGGGAACGAGCGGGGGTGGGAGCGCGCCTCCGGCGGCGCGTGCTCGCCCCCTATAGGCTCGTGGGCGAGTGACGTACGGGTACGTCACTTTGCCCAGGAGGGGCTGACCACCACAGTATATGTACAAGTAGTTAAGCTGCCCAACAACAAATTTGCCAAAAAAGCTCACAAAACGCAAACCACAAATCGCGGCAACATTGTGGTAAAAACCCCCATAAAGCACTACAGAAACACTCAAAAGCAAACTGCATAGGTGTGAATGGAGCCCTAGCCCCGGACTGCCTGTGTGCCCACTGGGTTTTTCTAGACAATGCTCCTTCCAATTTGCCGGCACCATGCCTTGCTCTTGCCATGCCATTTCCAAAATTGTGTGTGCCATAACTTGTGGCATGCAAACCCCTGCTGCAAAAACAAACAATCCAGTTTTCAAAAGCTGAAAAACAAGCGTACTGCTGAACCAAGCTAAAAAAAAAAAACTCGCCAAGGCCAGCTCTCTCCTTTAATATAGATTGGGTGGGCATTTTCTTTCAGAAATAATAACCCAGACAACTGGTGATGTTTCTGACGTTCTCAATGCGAAGATTAACACACTTCAAAAAAGCTTTAGGAAATTGCTGCATAGGTTTCAGGCTGTAAGACTCGTGCTTTTCCTCTCTAGTCACCCGTGAAAGTGCAGTGAACAGGTGTGGAGCATCCAAGCTGCCGGTACTTGGTGTTCTGCAGGGATCAAATAACCGGTGTGACAATACAGATTAGACTCTCTTGGTGGCACAGAAACAGCTATTTCATGAAGGAAGCAGGAGGAGAATCGAGCCCTCAACCCCACAGCGCTGAGAATTGACATGAGCTTCTTTTCTTTAGAGATCTCTAACATTTAAATGAAGGAAAAACAGATACATTAACAACTTTATTTTATTTTTATTTATTTTTTGCCTAATACATGTAACCCTATATAATACTAGTTGGTAATGAGCCTAATTTTAAGGAAACCTAAAGAACATTTACACCCAACAAAAAAATGTAATATAATTCAGTTTACCAGTTCTTAGATGCGATAGATTCATTCGTTTTCATTTTTAGACTTTTTCCCTTTATGCTTACCTGGTGATTCTATCAGTAACACACTTCTTGGCCTACGGCAGGGGTGTCAGACTCAATTTATAAGTGGGCAATCAGCAGTATGGTTGCCCTCAAAGGACCGGTTGTGTCTGGGGTGCGCTACATACAGAGTATAGCATTCAGGAGTGTGTTAGGTAGAGTTCGGGAATATGCTACGTGCAGAGTTTAGGATTACGCTACATACAGAGTGCAGGGTTCAGAAGTGCATTACGTACAGAGTTCAGGGTTATGCTACGTACAGAGTGCAGAGTTCAGGGTTACGTTTAGTACAGAGCGTAGTGCTCCGGGATGTGCTGTGTACAGAATGCAGGGTTTAGTGGCATGGTACATATAGAGTGCAGAACTCAGGGGTGCGCTGTGTATGGAGTGCAGAGGTCAGGGTTGCGCTGTGTACAGAATGCAGGCTTTAGTGGTGCACTACGAATAGAGTGCAGAGCTCAGGGTGCGCTGTGTACAGATTATAGAGCTCAGGGTGCACTGTGTACAGAATATAGGGTTTAGTGGTGCACTTCGTACACAGTGCAGAGCTCAGGGGTGCCCTATGTAAGGAATGCAGAGCCCTTCGTACAGAGTGCAATTGGTTGATAATTATGTATTTGTTTAACCACTTGGTGCCTGCGCTATAGCTGAAAGATGGCTACAGTGCAGGCTGAAAATGCAGAGAGAGCGTTGCACGGGGGACTCGGCTGTTCACAGATTGGGATGACGGGCGATCACAGTGGGCCCTTTACCACGTGATCACCTGTCAGCCAATGACAGCTGATCAGGGAAGTAAACAAAAGCCAGTTAGCATCTTTTTTCGTGAGGAAAAAAGAAGAAAGCCATTATCTGGCTTCTGTTTCAGGGACATCAGTCTCCTCTGTACCCACCAGTGCTGCTAATTAGTGCCCACCAGTGCTACCTGTCAGTGCTCATTGGTGCTGCCAATCAGTGCCCATCAGTGCCACCTATCAGTGTCTATTAGTGCCACCCCATCAGTGCCCATCAGTGCTGCCAATTAGTGGCCATCAGTGCCTCATCATCAGTGTCACTTATCAGTGCTACCTATCAGTGCTGCCTACCAGTGCTTTTGAGTGTCCATCAGTGCTGCCTATCAGTGCCCAAAAGTGCCACCTATCAGTGCCCATCAGTGCCACCACTAAGTACCCTCAGTGCTGTCTATCAGTGCCCATCAGTGCCACCTATCAATGCCCATTAGTGCCACCTATTAGTGCCCATCAGTGCCATCCATCAGTGCCCATTAGTGTCACCACTAAGTGCCCTCAGTGCTGCCTATCAGTGCTACCTATCAGTGCCCATCAGTGCCACCACCAAATCCCCTCAGTTCTGCCTATCAGTGCCACCTATTAATGCCCATTAGTGCTGCCTATCAGTGCCCATCAGTGCCACCTATAAGTGCCCATCAGTGCCACCACTAAGTGCCCTCAGTGCTGCCTATCAGTGCCCATCAGTGCCACCTATCAGTGCCCAGCAGTGCCACCCATCAGTGCAGCCTCCTCAGTGCCTCCTGACCAGTTCCCACCAGTGCCACCTATCAATGTCTATCAGTGCCGCCTTATCAGTGGCCATCAGTACAGCCTATCAGTGCCCATCAGTGCAGCCTATTAGTGCCTATCAGTGGAAGCCTCATCAGAGCACATCAGTGAAGGAGAAAAAATTGCAACATTTTATAACAAACTATAAAAACGTTCTTTTTTTTCAACATTTTGTTTGTTTGTTTGTTTAGCAAAAAATAAGCATCTGAGGACGCTTCCTGGGTGGAGCGAAATGCCTTAAGCAGATTAAGTGCCGGTTCACATTTCTGCGATGCGGGAAGGCTGCGAATATATCTGCGTGTTCCCGCATCGCATCTGCACCCCTGGCAGTTCACACTGCCATATGCGATACGCTGTGGGTGTCAATTAAAAGTTAACGACACCCCCAGGTCAGATCGCATATCGCAGTGCGATCTGTAAGTTCACACAGAATCGGATCGCACTAGTGTGAACCACCATGCTATTCGATTCTGCTGCGGACCAAAAAAAGGGTCCTGTGCGAGTTGGGTGTGATTGCGGTGTGAATTCAGCCATACAAACTGTATGGCTGAAATTTGCACCGCACAGAGATCGCATGTAATTTTAGGAGCAGTGCTCTCCGATTACATGCGATCTCTGTGATCGCATAAATGTGAACAGGCACTGATACTTCTGGTTATGTCACGTCCGCAAACCGCGACTTTTGAATTCCAGAGCGGCGACATTACACGCTCACATGCAAGAGGAGAGTTTTGTAGGTGCACAATTGACTTTTATATGTTTTTTTAACAATAAAAATGGAATTACACTATGGATTTCTCCTGATTTTATCTCCCTACACTCATATGAGGTTCTTTGACCTACCTGCCGGATTCACAAAAGAAAGAAAAAAATATTTTGTGCCACTGGAGGATAATTTTTGAAACACAGGCATTCAACCCATCACTAGTCGGTGAGTAAGGGCAGATAGGGAGGGGAGCACAACTGCACTTGTTGGAACATACTGGCACTGAAAGAATAAGATAACCAGCACTTTAAAGGACTTATTGTTCATGCTAATTTTTACACTGATTGCATTATAATTTTTAAAAAAGTATTATGTATTGTGATTTAAATATTATGTTTCTGCACAAATAATGAATAGAGATACATATTAAATATTTTAATATTATTATTATTAATGAATAGAGAGCTGCATTCATTTGTATCTGTGGTGTCTGCCTGCAGTTAATTTCTTTTTTTTTTTTTTTTTTCCAACAAGTTTATTGAAGAGTAATGAGGTTAACAACATGTAATTATACTTTTCACATTGTATGTAGAAATAACAATCCTATCTGATCCAATAACATTATAAACGAGTAAGTATCAATTTACATTAGGCAAAAGAAATAATCAGATATCAAGGAAAACGTATGCTGTAACACGTATTAATACAGGAATGATAAAACTGAGGTGATTCGCCCTTTAGAGTGCGAAGTTTTATGTTGAATCAACATAGCCCATGAAATATGGCTGTTTAGGGCTAACTTCTTTTTTTTCGCTTAATCAAGCTAAAATAACATAAAAAGAGGAAGTATATCAAAGAGGAAGTAGGGGAGCGGACCCTCTGACCCGCATTGGGTCCGCAGGGAAGGGGGAGGAGTAAGCTAGAAAAATGAGATGGAGAAGAGGGGAAGGGAAGGCAAGGAAAGTGGGCGGAGGGGAGGCGGGTAAGGACCGAAGCAACTTATGTGTCTAGGTCACTATAAGAATCATGGCTATAATAACTGATAATACGGAGGAGGTGGATTAACTAATTATTAAATGAGTTAATAAGCTGTTCATATTCGGCGGAATATCGGAAAATGATCCAATCTTTCCATATTTTGAGATATTTGTTTGGAGAGTCATGTACTGTAGAAATTAGCTCCTCCATTTCGGAGATTTTGTTAATCTGTGTGAGCCAAGTGTGTAGGGATGGGACTTTCGTGGTACCCCATAGTCTGGGGATGCAAAGCTTAGCAGCATTTATCATGATCATGGGAAGGGATTTGAAGTACTTAGGAGGCGAGTTAGGGTGAAAGTGCAATAGGAACTGAGCTGGATGTAATTGTAAGTCTTGGGTGGTAATTTTGAGTATGTAGGATTTGACCGTATTCCAAAATGGCTGTATCAGGTGACAAGACCACCAGATATGTAGCAAATCTGCATGAGATTGTTTGCACCTCCAACATTCATTTGGGATAACTTTGTTATATTTGTTAAGCAGGAATGGGGTGCGGTACCATTTGGTAAGTATCTTATAATTATTTTCTTGAATGGATACATTTATTGATCCTTTTAAGATGTTGCGATATATTTTTTCCCATTGGGGGTCCGTCAGAGTTAAGTCCAAATCGATGCCCCAGTCATTACATAGTTTGCCAAGTTGTATAGGGCAGGAATCCCATAGAAGGGAGTGTATAGCTGATAGCAGGTGTCGCTGGGGTTGTTGAAGTGCACAAATTTGTTCAAATTTGGAAAGAGGTGCCTCTTTAGGATTTTTTTTCAGGCGTGCGGAGACAAAGTAATGAAGTTGTGTGTATTCCCACCAGGTCAATGCGGGACTAAGTAAAGCATTTTTGAGATCTTGAAAGTTGGGAAATTTCCCATTTTGTAAGAGGTGGAAAATGCGAATCCCTATGTCATTGGGAACCGAACGTAGGGTGTGTGAGGATTGACCCGGTGGGAATTGCGAGTTGTCTAGTAAAGGGGTAAGGAGGCTATGTTTCCGGACTAGTTGGTGTTTGGCGTTTGCTGTATGAAAACAACGAATGGTGGGACCTATTAACGGGTGTTTTTTTAGGGAGTCCTGTAAGGAGGAATAAATTAGCCAAGGGGTACTTTGAATGGGAATCGGAGAGAGAGAGTCTTCCAATTCAACCCAATCCTTTTTGTGCTTCTGTGAGTGCCAGTCTGCTATGCGTAAGAGGTGGGATGCTTGGTAGTACAAGTAGATGTCTGGGATTCCCATTCCACCTTTGGATTTGGGTCTGGAGAGTGTCTCAAATTTAATACGAGGGGCTTTGTGATTCCAGATAAAGGATCTGATGGCCTTTTTTAAAGAGGAGAAGAAGTGTAAGGGCAGTTGAATGGGAATTGTTTGTAGTAGGTAGAGGATACGCGGAAGCACATTCATTTTAACAATTGTAGCTCGACCGAACCAAGAAAAGTGTACCTTATTCCACTTTTTAAGGTCTTGGAAAATATCCTGAGAAATAGGAAGATAGTTTTTTTTGAATAGGTTATTTAGATCAGTGGGGATTTCGATACCCAAGTATGTGATGGTATCCGTTTTCCATTCGTAGGGGAATGATTGTTTACACTGTTCAACTATTGGGTCAGGGAGGGATATGTTAAGTGCTTCCGATTTGGATCTATTTATTTTGAAGTTAGAAATGTATTGAAATAATTTCAATTCTTTTTGTAAATTGGGGATTGAGATAAGGGGGTTGGAGAGGAACAGCAGGACATCATCTGCATAGGCAGCAATCTTATATTGGTTAGAGTTGGAATGTACACCGGAAATGTCAGGATTAGTTCTAATACTATTGAGAAGGGGCTCAAGTGTGAGTATGAATAGAAGAGGAGACAGGGGGCAGCCCTGACGGGTTCCATCGCTGATGGAGAAGGCATTCGATAGCGAGCCGTTAACACGTACTCTGGCTGACGGGCTGTGGTAAAGTGCAAGTATAAGGGACATCAATCTGGGTCCCAGACCAATTGACTGGAGAATCGCTTCTAAGTAGTCCCAAGCCAGCCTATCGAATGCCTTCTCTGCATCAAGAGATAGCAGAAAACCGGTCTGTGAGGAAGAAGAAAGAATGTGGTGTATGTTAAGGGCTTTAAGTGTGTTGTCCCTAGCTTCCCTGCCAGGCACAAAGCCAACTTGGTCAGAGTCAATCAGGGACGGAATGAAAGAAAGGAGGCGGTTAGCTAGTATTTTGGCAAATATTTTCAGATCTACATTGAGCAGTGAAATTGGACGGTAGTTTTGAACTCGTGTGGGGTCCTTTCCTGCTTTTGGTATAACGGAAATATGTGCTTCCAGGAGTCTGGAGTGGCTGGAATTCGAATTGGAAAGACTGTTGAATGTCTTCAGAAAGGGTACGGCCAAGATATCTGCAAAGGATCTATAATAGGCTAGAGAAAAACCATCAGGGCCAGGGCTTTTCCCTGGTTTCATTTGCTTCAGAACCAGATTAAATTCTTCACTCGTAAGTGGACCATCAATGTTGGAGGACTGTTGATTGGTGAGTGGTTTGAAGCCGTTTTGAAGTAGGTAGTCCCTGATAATTTCAGATCTAGAACTATCAGTCGCTTGAGGTTTGTGTTCAGGTGGTAGGTTATAGAGAGAGGTGTAGTATTGAGTGAAAGCTTGTGCAATTTCAGAATTAGAGTGATTCTTTTTGCCTGTGGAGTCTGTTATGCAGTGGATGGTGTTCTGAGCTCTTTTTGCCGCCAAGGCCCTGGCCAAGTATTTACTGCTTTTATTGCTAAATTCGTAGAATAGCTTTTGTGATAGTATGAAGCGCTTCCTGACTTTGATGTTAAAAAACTCTCTGATCTTATTCCTGACCTGAGATAGCTCCTCTAAATGTTGAACAGCATGCGATCGTTTATGTGTGAGTTCCAGTTTCTTAGCTTGCGAGAAGAGCTCAGAAATGCTTTTTTGTGCTGCTTTTTTCCTATGTGCCCCCATTTTGAGCAGTGTACCCCGGATCACGCACTTGTGGGCCTCCCATATAGTGGAGGGAATCATGTCACATGTATCGTTTGTTAGGAAATATTCAGATAGTTGAGATCTAATTATTTCCGCGTTTTTGGGATGCATAATAATAGACTGGTCAAGTCGCCAGATTTTTTCATGTTTATTAATTTGAGGGATCGCAAGTGTGACAGAGATAGCACAATGATCTGAGATACACATCGGATCTATAGTCGCTTTTTTGAGTAGATGAATGTCTTTTTGCGTAATAAAGAGGTAATCCAACCTCGAATATCTGTTATGTGGAGTGGAGAAGAATGAATAGTCCCTGCCGGACGGATTTAGTAAACGCCAAGTGTCGTGTAAGGACAAATCTTGTAGTTGTTTCTTGACCTGTTTAAGTGCCTTGTACGGCATAGATGAGGCCCCGGTTGAAGTATCCACTATGGGGTTAATTGCAAGATTGAAGTCTCCTCCGAGGAGGAGACATCCCTCTTGGAAAGATGTAAGGATTGTGGACATTTCTCTAAAAAAACTAACTTGTGCTGTGTTGGGTGCGTAGATATTAGCCAAAGTCAGTGGAGTGTTCCACAAGGAACCCTTCACGAACACGTACCTGCCCTCTTTGTCAATCAGGGTGTCCGTGATTTCAAAAGGGATGTGTTTCGCTATCAGAATAGAAGCCCCCTTGGTTTTGGCGAGACTGTTAGTCGCGTGGAACATCAACGGAAATTCTCTGACATGCCATTTCGGAATACGGTCAGTCTTGAAATGTGTCTCCTGTAAAAACACTATGTCTGCTTTAAGAGAATGGAGGTAGAGGATTAGTTTGGACCTTTTTTCGGGAACATTAAGTCCTTTAGTGTTAAGTGAGATGATTTTAAGATGTTTGAGTGCAGGTGTGTAAGATGAAGTAGCCATGATGATGAGGATCGCAAATGACAAGGGAAGGGGGGTGGAAAAAGACGAAGGGAAAAAAAAAAAGGGAAGGGGAAGCGGTGGTTTGGGAAGCAAGAAAGAAGAAAAAGAAGAAAAGAGCAATTCCCCCTTAAAGTAGGAGGGGGATCACAGGCCAACAGCAGAGAAAGACCTGCTTTTAACTGCTATGGGGATAGATAATGTTGGATTTAGTCAGCTCAAATGTGAGCTGTGTGGGAAGGTGGTAGGAAGCGTGCGGTGTCTGGAGGGTACCAAAGATCGACCAAAACGTGGGAAAAACCCATGGTATCCCCACCCGATCACCTAAATAAAAACTTATTAGGTGTTCATGTCTATGAGGTAACATTGAACCTGGGATAATAGCAATATAGGAGTAAAAACAACATTATAACTGGAAGGATAATTACCTTTGGCAAGTATAGACAGCACCATCATTATGGCATAGGTCGAGGTCAAGAGAGGAACTGAGTGCACATACCTGTGTCCCGAGAGGAGCACTGGAACATATCACGCAAGAGTAAAAGTTTCTGTTACATATGGTCAGAAGATAAGAAATAGGGAATGAAAAGAACAAAAAGTTAAAAACTTTGATACCATATTAGTATACAACCAAAACAACTTGAGAAATATTGCCATCTAGTGGCATCAATCGGAACTAAACCACAACGGGGATCTTAAAGACACCCATGGCAGTGGATCCCGAGTAAATGCTCCAATGCTCCTCATCCGAACCAATATTAAACTTAGACTAATAAAGAAAGGTATACGATTCTGGGTAAAGAACTAAGTAGAACCAAAAACCTGACTCGTCCTTCAACCAGGCACTTACAAACCCTTGTGGAACCGCTGCAAATCAATGAGAAGTATAAAACAGCACATTAGTTCTTGAGAAACATTATGCATAGGAAGAAAAGAGAGTAGACCCGCCCCCCAAGGTCCCAAGAGAGTCCAGGGGTAGCCACTCCCAAGTCCTTGTGAGCCGCTTCAAATTGGTAAAAAAAAAAAAAAAAAAAAAAAAAGGGGCTCGCATGAATGGGTTTTCTTCGGGTGTCCAATGTGAATTAGAGTCGTGGTTTAAAGTGCTAAAAATCTGACATCACATTTGTACTCTTGGATACTGCTGCAGAGCGTTCCTAAGGCTGCAGAGCGTTCCTTTAGTAAACATCCTCTCTGACGTTCGATGAAGAAAACAGTGTGGATGTCATGTACCGGGGCGGAGTGGAAGGAGGTGAAGCAAGAGGAGGGTATATTCAGTATATGCGAGGTCTCCTATGGGCGGGAGATGAAGGAGCGCTGCCCTGGTTACGGCCTTGCCTGTACCCTGGTGAGGCAGGACGATTGGGTGAAGGTCGGCGTCTTCTGATGTGTTCAGGGTCCTCTTGATGATGAACATCCATGTCCTCTATTTGCATATTAGGAGGTTGTCTGCTCACATGTGACCAACCGGGAATCTCAATTAAAGGAATGCCCAGAGAGTTGCAAAAGGTTGCTGTATCTTCAGGATGTCTGAGTGAGGCAAAGCGACCCCTAGAGCCGGCAAACAGACAAAACGGAAATTTCCATTTATAGGGAATTTCCCTTTCTCTCAGGATATTCAATAATGGACGTAAGTCTTTGCGCTTTTGCAAGGTTATTGGGGAGAGGTCCTGGAACAGCTTTACCTCAGTGCCCTGATAAAGTATGCGACCTCTTATCCTGGCGTTATGGAGGATCTCCTCTTTTAATTTAAATTGCGCTAGACAGCCAATAATGTCCCTTGGAGGATCCGAGTCCCTCCCTTTAGGTCTTAGGGCCCTGTGGAGCCTCTCTATTTCTATTGGGGTATCGGGTGGTCTTCCCAACAGGTCATTAAAGATTGTGAGGGCAGTTTGAGTCAGTTGGGCAGGTTCTATCGATTCGGGGAGACCGCGAATGCGAATGTTGTTTCGACGACCTCTGTTCTCAAGATCCTCCAGATGTCTGTGGAGGTCTCTGATCTGGGAGGAATGATCAGATATCTCTCTCTGTGCACTCAATATATCTGCATCTTGCCTGTCAGTAATTTCTTCCACCTCTTCCAGTCTATCAGTGATGTTATGCATCTCTTTTTTAAGGTCAGCAATGGCGGCTGAAAAGGTAGCTGAAAGGGTAGATTTAATGTCGTCTGCTATGGCTTTAAGGTCTTGTAGTGAAACACAGTGTGAGGATGAAGCATGACCAGGCATATCAGTGCGCACAATCTGAGCAGGTGGACAGACAGGTGGACAGAGTGAGAGGTCACCAGGAGAAGGGGTTTTTGGTGCCTGTGGAGTGTGTGTCTCTTTTATCTGCATGTTGTTAGGTGCTGCCAGTGCTGCTGCTTGTGCAGTTTCTCCTGTCAGTTTTTTAAACATATCAGGAACCTGGATCCCTGAACGCTGTTCTTGATCCCGTGGGGAGCGAGAGCGGGTTGAAGAGGAAGATCTATCTCCTTTTCCCATGGAGAAGTTTTAAGGTTACCTCAAATGCTGCAATATTAGGCGGACGGGTGGGGGAGCCCCTTCTTTACATATTCCCCGCCATGCGTGATTAGCGCAGAGCTGCCAGTGAGGTCAGAGAGGGGTTAGCGGGTGTGCAGGACAGTGGCCAGTAGGATTAATAAAAATTTAGGTGCTATTACTGGGTCTGGTGGAGGTTTGCTGCTTGCTAGATGAATCTGTCCCTTTCTGCAGCCAAGATGGCGGATTGTGCTGTGCTGTGTATGCTGCCTGTTATAATGGGGCCTTGCTGCGGGGAGCAGGATGGGATGGAGAGCTGAGGGGGCACCCAAAAGGATGGAGGAGGGCCTCTAGGGACTTCGGTCTTACCGGATCCAGGAGCCGGCGATCGCGGCAGGCAGGGCTTCTAGGCGAGGCCCCGGCTTCAGTGGTGAGGTAGGCCTCAAAAAAACGATCCTCTAAAATCCGATTTTTTGACCAAATATAGATATATATCAGTCCTGGTGGTCAAGGTGGGTCCCCCCAAGATGTTTATATCCCCCAGAGAGCGGGGATGGAGGAGGATTGGAGAGGATTGAGTTCGGGGATAGTGGAGCTCTCCTCGGACACGTCCGTCCCGCACGGCTTCCGGTCACGCCCCCTAATTTCTAACTATAGATAACGTTTATTTATTGTAAGAAATGTTTCACTGTTGCTAGTAGCTAACATTGATATAAAACACACTTAGGGCTCTTTCACACGGTCCGCCTCCGTAGGCGGATCCGTGCTGCTCAGCAGGGATCGATCCGCCGATCCCCGCTGAGCCGGCGGATGACAGCTCCGTCTCCGCTTGCAGTGCGGAGAGGGAGGTGTCACAGCTCCCGCTTCTCTCTATGGGGGATCGGATGAGAGTGGACCGCCTGTCCGCTCTCATCCGATCCGATACCTGAACGGATGGAAAAATAGGGTTTCCATCCGTCCAGATTTCATGGACAGGATCGAATACGGATGGCCAGCGGAGACACCTCCGCTGGCACCCGCTGCCCCATAGAGCTGCATGGAGGATTCGATCAGATCCGCCTAAAAAACTGACAGGCGGATCTGATCGGACTGCCCGTGTGAAAGAGCCCTTAACCTGCGCTTTCTATGAGTAGGTAGGGAGAGTAGCTAGCACTAAACACTGGTAATGGTAAAAAAAAACAATATGAAAACAAAATGCAAACAGGATTAAAATAAAATAAAACAACAGGTGACACGCCTGATGACGTCTATATGACGAAACGCATTAGGAGGAGTCCGTTCTGCCCAAGCGTCGTCACCCACGGAGGTCGGCCATTTTGCTGGTTTGAGACACTACCATTGGGTCAAAGCTTACAGGCGTTATTTTGCTCTCTGTTTGGTGAGTGTTATTCTGCTATTTTAATAAATTTGAGTCAAACTTACTACACTACGAGACTCTCCTGACTCCTATGTACCCAAGCTTTGGATGTGGATGAGTGTTTTGGCTGTTAGGATCTATCTGGATCTGAGACTATGTGATCCTCGTTTAATCACCCAATGTGCATTAGACCAGTGGTCCTCAACTCCGGTCCTCAGGGCCCACTAACAGGCCAGATTTTAAGTATTACCTTGGGGAGATGCAGACTAGAGTACTGCAATCACTGAGCAGCAAATGATATCACCTGGGATAGATTTCAGTTATCTTGCAAACCTGGCCTGTAAGTGGGCCCTGAGGACCAGGGTTGAGGACCACTGCATTAGACCATTAAGGAAATAGTGGTCCACATCATGCGGTAAGAGTCAGTGGGGTTGATATTCTAAAACTAGAGAGTGCAAAATCTAGTGCAGCTGTGCATGGTAGCCAATCAGATTCTAACTTCAAATTGTTTAAGCTTTGTCAATAAAATCTGGAAGCTGATTGGTTTCTATGCAGAAATGGACCAGATTTTGCACTCTCCAGTTTTAGTAAATCAACCCCAGTGTATATATTGGTGATGGTTTATATGAATCATACACAATGGTGGAAGATTCTGGCATGAATTTTATCTTTGATACTTTTTATACACCTGTTGTTTTATTTTATTTAAGTCGTGTTTGAAGCCCTGCATTTTGTTTTCATATTGTTTTCATAATAACTAACATTCCTCATTAAAATAACCTTCTTAACCTGTTACCGACCACCCGCCGCACTTTTACTGCGGCAGGCTGGCCCTCCTGTGCGAACCGACGTAGCTCTACGTCAGTTGTGCGCCTGCAGCCTAGGGGGCAAGCGTGCGCGGCCAGCCGTGTGCTCCCGCTCCGACTCGGCAGCATGGACTCCGATGCACGGGGACGGCGGCTCCGATTGCTGCCGGGCACCCGCGATCACTCCCCGCTGAGAGAGAAGGACGGTCAGCTATTGTAAACACAGCTGAATGTTTTTCTCTCTGGAATGATCACAGAGCGCCTGTGATCCGTCTATATAGGATCACAGGTCTCTATGATCATTTCAAAAGCCCAACCCCCATACAGTTAGAATCACTCCCCTAGGCTTACATTTAACCCCTTGATCACCCACTGTGTTAACCCCTTCCCTGCCAGTGTCATTATTACTGTAACAGTGCAAATTTTTAGCACTGATTACTGTAGTAATGTCACTGGTCCCCCCAAAAAATGTCAAAAATGTCAGTTAGGGGTCTGATCTGTCCGCCGCAATGTCGCAGTCCCGCTAAAAATCGCAGATCACCGCCATTACTAGTTAAAAAAAATGACATAAATCTTTCCCGTAGTTAGTAGACTCGATAACTTTTGCGAAACCAATCAAAATATGCTTATTGCGATTTTTTTCTACCAAAAATATGTAGCAGAATACAAATTGGCCTAAAATGTTAAAAAATTTTGATTTTTTAATTTTTTTTGGGAATGTTATATAGCAGAATGTGAAAAACATTGTTTTTTTTTTTCAGAATCATCGCGGTTTTTTTGTTTATAGCGCAAAAAATTAAAATCGCAGAAGTGATTAAATACCACCAAAAGAAAGCTCTATTTGTGGGGAAAAAAGGACATCAATTTTATTTGGATACAAAGTCGCACGAACGCGCAATTGTCCGTTAAAATAACGCAGTGCTGAATCACAATAAATGGCCTGGTCATTAAGGGGGCAAATCCTTCCAATCTTAAAGTGGTTAAGAAAATTTAATAATTTACTTTTTTATGCACCGGGTGCTAGTCTGAGTGTGTTTCACACATCACTGGCTTAAAAAAAATAAAATAAATAAATAAATAAATAAATAAATAAATAATTTAATTAGACAGCACAACAATTAATTGTTCTATGCAAAGTGCAGCATTTCAGCAGCAAGTCAGATCTCAGCATTCTTCTGTGAAAGACAGTTGTAACAATGACAGACGGGTGTTCATTAGTTGCTAAATTGCTTTGGTTTTGCCTTATTAAACATAGCCGCGTGTTTAGTTGTATATTTAAATTTTGTCATCCCATGCCGAATCCAGTGACATGTACTCCAAACCTTCAATTCTACACCCCCTCCCCTCCAACCCGTTCCTGTTAATATTTCATTTCCCCTCCCTTTAATCTTTTTTTAAAATTATTAGAAGAGACAGCAGGTAGTTCAGACCCCCTTCCAATTCTATTTACAGCCGTCGGTGTGTTTTCCAGCCAGGCAAACATAGGCTGAGTCTGGTAAGAGTCTCTCCCGCTGTGTAAGATGTTGCAGTCCCTTACACAAAGCCATCTCAGCTGGATTATCTTAAACTACTAGTGTGCGCCGGAAAATTAAAGAAAGGCGATGAAGATGCGAAAATCAATAATGTCAGTAAAGCAGGGAGCTGCCCAGAAAAATAGAGTTCGGGAAATGTCGTATTAAATAAATAAAAAGGGGTGCGGGATGATGAGACTCCCGGCATTAATTCCATGGCGGCCTCCTTACAATGTGCAATATGATAGTGATTGAAGGAGGATGGAGGAACACCACACAAAATCAATGATTATTTTTGGCGCGCCACTACCGGGCTCATTGTCGATAGATGTATGAAATGAAGCTCTGTGTTTTGGCAAATTATGTTTTCACCTTCAGGAAAAAAGATTTAGAGGTCGTCGTCCTCGTCGCGAAAAAGTTTTTCTGTGGTCTAATGCAGTAGGACTGTCGGCTATTGGCTACTTAGATAACATACAAAAATATACAAGACCAGTGGCCAGAACCCTCACGAGTTTGGGACACATTAGCTTTTGGTTTAATTAAATTTAGGTTCAGAGTGAGGAAAAGGAATTCTAAATGTAGGCATGCCTTTGGCATTGGAAGAGTTTTAGGTAAGTTAAAAGTAAATAGAGTCAGGGATACTTACCGGATTGATGGGTTAGAAGGAGCAGGTGCGGCTGCAGGGGATGACCAGTAGGAGGATCCTGGTGAGGTCTTCACTTAGAAGAAGGACTGCATTGGGACAACTTCCCTCCCTCCCTTCTTTGGGTTTGGTTGCTTGGTGTTTCCTGGGACAGCTTTCTTGATATGCTTTGTAATGGCAGCTGGAGTTGTACAAGATCCTTAAATTTGCTTTATTAGAGATAAACATGTACATTGGTAGGGACCCCTGTTGGGTATGACTACCAGTAAATTGTTTGGGTTACTATATCTGCTAGTAGTAGTGTTGTCTTCGAGTTGGTGTTTTGTGGCTGGAGGCCTAATTTTTTGGTTAAGCAGGTACTTGAAGTAGTGGACCTTGGGGCTCCATTTTTTTTATGCTTTGTAATGGTAGCTGGCATTGTACAAGGTCCTTGTATTTGCTTTATTAGAGCCAAAAATTTACATTGGTAGGGACCCCTCTTGGGTATGATTACCAGTAAATTGTTTGGGTTGTATCGTCTAGTAATAGTGTTGTCTTCGAGTAAGTGTTTTGTGGCTGGAGGCCTAATTTTTCGGTTAAGCAGGTTCTTGAAGGAGTGGTACCTACAAGGACCTTGAGGCTCAATTTTTCACACTGTACTGACAGTTTTGTATATGTTCTTTATACAATTTGTTAATAAATGGCCTGCTATGGCCTTAAACTCCAGCTTTCTGTCATGTGTGTCACTTGGCTAAGGTAAGAGTAGAGGTTGGTCAAGCAGTCCTAGGGACCAATTAACCTTTATACCCTGGTCATGAATTATAGCTACAATAAGCATCCAAAACCCTGAAAATGTCATCTTCAATCTCAAAACTCAAGTTCAGGACAATAACTTTTAGTTCAGTCTAACCTAAAATTGTAAGATTTAAAAAATAAAATCTGGGGACAATCCATTGACCATGCCCACAAAAACACAACCTCATTTGTAGCCAATCCCACAAATTCACACCCCCCCCCCCCATTTTTAACACATCCTAAACAATTGGCAGGCTTTGGAGGTATAAAGACAAGTACCTTGAGTGCTAGGAAAAGGGCAATAATTAGGCGCACATAGCATGCTGTGACTAATTGTGTGTGTGGCCACAGTTTGTTAAGAGTGGGCAGGGCTTAAAAAAATCCTGGGCTTAAAAAAAAAAACCCTGAACTTCTGTTGCTTTGGGTCAACGCATGACATCCAGGGGACAGGATTAAGTAACACACAAAGTTCAGGGGTCAGGATTTTCTAACACTCAAAGTTCAGGGGTCAGGATTATCTAACACTCAATGTTCAGGGGTCAGGATTATCTAACACTCAAAGTTCAGGGGTCAGGATAGAGTGATGCACAGAATTCAGGGGTCAGGATAAAGTGATGCACATAATTCAGGGGTCAGGATTAAGTGATGCACAGAATTCAGGGGTCAGGATTAAGTGATGCACAGAATTTAGGGGTCAGGATAAAGTGATGCACAGAATTCAGGGGTCAGGATTAGGTGATGCACAGAATTCAGGGGTCAGGATAAAGTGATGCACAGAATTCAGGGGTCAGGATAAAGTGATGCACAGAATTCAGGGGTCAGGATTAAGTAATGCACAGAATTCAGGGGTCAGGATTAGGTGATGCACAGAATTCAGGGGTCAGGATAAAGTGATGCACAGAATTCAGGGGTCAGGATTAAGTGATGCACAGGATTCTGGGGTCAGGATTAAGTGATGCACAGAATTCAGGGGTCAGGATAAAGTGATGCACAGAAATCAGGGGTCAGGATTAAGTGATGCACATAATTCAGGGGTCAGGATAAAGTGATGCACAGAAATCAGGGGTCAGGATTAAGTGATGCACAGAACTCAGGGGTCAGGATTAAGTGATGCACAGAATTCAGGGGTCAGGAATAAATAACACACAGAGTTCAATGGTCAGGATTAGGAAACACACAACGTTTAGGGGGTCAGGAACAGGTAATTGTCATGTACCTGGTAGAAAAGACTGATTTGATGAGAAAGACCTCTCTTACACTTCAGACGCTGGGCCCCTGATAGAGTAGACAGGTAGTGCAGGGGTGCAGAGTGCCTGATGGTCTTGTTAGCTACAATGCTGAACAGAATCTCCTGGTCAAGTAGCTGATGGTTGTCAGTAAAAAACAGCAGGCAGAGATGCTGAGTAGCAGCCGATAAGCAGTAGGCAGGAGCAGGCTGGCACAGGCGACAGCAGACAGGTGAACCACAGGCAGGTAGCAGGCTGATGGGGAGCAGGAACTGGTGGATGACAGGTATATGTTTTCAGCTAGAAAATCCAGTACATAGACAAGGCCACACAAGCCGGGTCATACACAGGCTGACAGATCAGGTACAGATGCAGAAGCAGGAGTAAAGTCATGGTACAGGCCAGGTCAGTAACAAATCAGCAAGAAGAAGTAATGGGCACAGACAGGAGCAAAGGTCAGGAACAAGCCAAGGTCAGTGCAGGTGGAGTTCAGGAGTAGTCAAGGCAAGCCGGGTCAATAACTGGAGACAGATGCAGAGTAACAGGTTGCAGGTTAGCATGGGAACGCTGTAGACAAGACAGCACTGATCCTGAGCACTGGCACAGTTTAAATAGTCCATTTGGCTCCAACATCTGTCACAGGTGGTGCGTGCGGTGATGCATGCTCTCGCATATCTATGTGCATTCTTAGGGGCGCCAAGAGTTTAGAGGTCAGGATTTAGTAATGAACAGAGTTAAGGGGTCAGTATTAGGTAACACACAGAAATCAGGGGTTAGGGTTAGGGAAAGCATAGAGTTCAGGGGTCAGAGTTAGGTAGTGCACAGAGTTCAGGGGTCCGGAATCAGCATCGCACATAGTTCAGTTGTTAAGATTAAGTAGCATACAGGGTTCAAGGGTCAGTATTAGGTAGTGCACAAAAATCAGAAACCAATGAAGCTTTGTTCTTATTAATATAAATCTATTTTTTTTAAATGAAGACCTCACGTATACACACGTACAGATCCATAAACGACTAGTGTAACCCAAACTCAAAGGAATGATATCAGACTACTTGCCTAATCAGCTGGGGCCGGGGAATTCCTCACCCCGCAGCTGCAAATACCAAAGAGGCAGAGCTAATATGGCCATATCTGGTGAAAGCCATTGTCCAAAGATGGCCATGTGGCCATATTAGGTCAACGGTGACACCAGCATCCCTGCTGCTTTGTTACGGCAGTGTAGGGAATTCCTCAGTAGCAGTCAACTGGACCTGCTATCATGGGACAGCTTGCTGGGGGTTCGGCCCAAACCTTAGCTCGCCACTACGGAGGAGCAACTTAAAGGCTTATTCCCCCATAAATCTATCCAAAGCCTTCTTCGTTTCACCTTCCCTATTCACGTTAATGTATTTGGCCAAAATTGTTAAATTTTATTGAAATCTTCCAGTTTCCCCTGAAATTCAAAAACCCTCAGCTTCGCTCATTCCTAATCGGACTTATCCTGGTTGATCCTTTTAAACTTTGTATATTGATTTGTTCCTCTCTAATACACAGCACTCTAAGACAGAGCGCTGTTTTCCTGCCTATTGACCCGTTACTGTATCCAGGCTTCCGAAGTCATTGGTTTTGATGAATGACCTCATAGTTCACAACTTTTTGAGAGGGTCATAAATCTTCTACAAAGTCCTCCTGCACCTGAGACAGTTTGTACATCTCTTCTAATGATGGGAGGTTAAAGCTCATCTGCTGCAAAGGTTGATTTATACGGTGAATTAGCATAATAACCAATATCAGATGGAAGCCTGGTCGCGGAATGCCAGGTGTACATCTGCTCTCCGGAGAAAAGGTTTTGGGAATGTTCTTTCATTGGTCGGATGCCAGAACGTACAGTTCACCCGCAGGTTATCTCCTATTATTCCCCTCTTGTGCTCCGCTCATGCTGAAGGTTCTGCTGAATGTCATCTTAATGACGTATTTCCAGGCATGAACGTGGTAAGTAAGTGGATATTATGGATTACATCACATGGACGGGTAATGTCATCATTATCTGGCTAGCCTCAGCTCAGCTTCCTCTTATAGCTAAGACAGGAGAGGGTTGCAGAGGCACCTGCTCAGGGATCCAAGACGATTGGAGGCACATTGGGATAATGAAAAGAAAAAAAAACTGAATATTTTGTGAGTTTGTTGGGGGGGGGGGGGGAGTACAAATCTAGCTTATGTGTTTTTAAAACTATAAGGCAGATGTGCTAACCACTAAGTTACTGTGCTGAACATAACATACATAGGCGTGCGCACAGGGTGTGCCAGGTGTGCCTGGGCACACCCTTATCACCCTTTGTGGCGCAGATTCCCCCTGTTTAAACCCCTGATATTTAATAAAAGCTCCTTAAGGGCTCTTTTACACGGGCGGTCCGATCAGATCCGCCTGTCAGTTTTTTAGGCGGATCTGATCGGATGCCCCATTCAGCCCTAACACCCGCTGACACCCGCTGCCATCCGCATCCGATCCTGTCCGTGAAATCCGGACGGATGGAAACCCTATTTTCCATCCGTCCTGGGGATCGGATCGGATGGGATCGGATGAGAGTGGACAAGTGGTCCGCTCTCATCCGATTCCCCATAGAGAGCAGCCGGGGCTGTGACACCTCCCTCTCTGCACTGCAAGCGGAGACTGAGCTGTCATCCGCCGGCTCAGCGGGGAGGCAGACCGTGTGAAAGAGCCCTATCAGGGCTCCAAAAGCAATTGTAAAACAAGAATAAAAAATAATAAAATTGTAAAAATAGTAAAAAATGAAATAAAAATAAAAACTACTGATACTATCCACTGCCCTACTGAGTTTTGAAAAAAAAAAAAAAAAACAATATTTTTTACTTTCTGCTATAAAAATGTCCAATAAAAAATGTAAAAAATCTAATTTCTTTATAAATGTAGGTCAATTTGCATTCTGCTACATATTTTTGGTAAAAGAAAATCCCAATAAGCGAATATTGATTGGTTTTTTCGCAAATGTTATAGCGCCTAAAAACTATGGTATAAACGGTATACTGGAATTTTTTTTTTTTTTACACTAGTTATGGCAGCGATCAGCGACTTATAGAGGGAATGCGATATTGTCGTGGACAATCTGACACCCACTGATACTTTTGACACTTTGTGGGAACCAAACAAAGAAAAATGTATGACCGCGCTCAATTTTGGTGAACACAGTGCCAATCCAAACACCTAAATAATGTAATACCCATAATTGATATTATTGCACAACAATATACTGTATATATATATATATATATATATATATATATATATATATATATATGTGATTATTAAATATATCTCAATATATCTAAATAAATTAATCAAAATAAGAATACATAAATAATTAAATAATTAATTGAGCTGCACATCAAAAGAAAGCGCAATATGCGCTCCTTGAACACAGATTTGAATAAAAGGTTAGACCGCGCTCAAATCAGTGCACAAACAAAGCCATGATCAGTCCATCCAAAAACTAGTTGTGAATATCTCTTATAAAGTGCTCTGTGCTACAGTTCATTCATAAATAAAAAGTTTTTCCTTGTATCCTTAGTGCTGGTACACCAGTGTATAGGAGAAAATGGAAAGTTGGAGTATGTCTTCCACTGTTTTTTTACTGATTTTTTTTTTCATTGCCGGCAATTCCTTTTTTTACATTCAGCTGTCAGCAGAAAACCCTGCTGACAGCTGACGACTCATCAGGTGTTAAGAATGCTGTGGCCAGCTTTCTGGCCCACTCTTTAACCGGTTGCCGACCGCCGCACGACTATATACTGCGGCGGTCAGCCCCGGCCAGGCAGAGTGACGTATGGATACGTCACTCGCCTGTCACTGACTTGAGAGCCAATTGCGGGCGGGCGCGCGCCCGCCGAGGCGCGCGCCCGCCGAGGCGCGCGCCCGCCGCGGCTCGTTCACTGACAAGTCAGTGCGTGTGACCGGCGGACCCGATGTCCGCCGCTCACACTACGATCGCTCCGGTGAAGGGAGAAAGGCGGAGCGGCTTGTGTAAACAAGCCGCCCGTCATTCTCCCTGGTGTAAAAATGAAGATCAGACGGTTCTACTATGTAGGACCGTTGATCTTTGTTTTTACACCAATAGCAATGTCCCTATACAGTTAGAATCACGCCCCTAGGACACACTTAACCCCTCCCTGTCCAATACAGTTAACCCCTTCCCTGCCGGTGTCATTTTTGCAGTAACAGTGCATATGTATAGCACTGATTACTGTAGTAATGTCACTGGTAACCCCAAAAGTGTCAAAAATGTCAGTCAAGGGTCCGATCTGTCCGCCGCAATGTCGTAGTACCGAAAAAAAATCGCAGATCGCCGCCATTACTCGTTAAAAAAAAAACACCAAAGTTAACTTTTGCGCAAACCAATCAAAATACGTTTTTTTGCGATTTTTTTTTTACCAAACATATGTAGCATCAAACAAATTGGCCGAAAATGTTAAAAAATTTTGATTTTTACATTTATTTTGGGGAATTTCATATAAAAAAATTTGAAAAATATTGTTATTTTTGCAAAATTGACGCTCTTTTTTTGTTTATAGCGCATGATCAAAAAATCGCACAGGTGATCAAATACCACCAAAAGAAAGCTCTGTTTGTGGGAAAAAAAGGACGTCAAATTTGTTTAGGTACAGCGTCGCACGACCGCGCAATTGTCCGTTAAAGTCACGCAGTAAAAAATCGCAAAAAACCCCCTGGTCTTTTAGCAGCCAAATCCTCCGGGGCTTAAGTGGTTAACAGCCAGCTATTTACAGTTTGTTAAAGAGAAAAAAAACGCACAAAAACTGTATGCAAAAACTTATAAAAAAACACGGGTTTAAAAGCGCAAAACGCACCGGAAAAAAAAACCGCAGGGAAAAAGCATCAACTGCAGCCGCATAGATGTGAACTTAGGGTTACTGTGACACTTCAGTTTGGATATGATGGTTCAGGGTTAATCCTATGGGATCTCATCGAGTATAGAGGATTTCCTAATTTGTTGGGTTCAGCAGAGGTGCAAATCTCATAACTCACAGTGGAGGATGGCTCCATGTCTCTATGACCATTGTTCCTGGAAGACATCTGCACATCCATGACAATACAATAAATACTTCCCTTTAGGGCCAAAACTTTATTTCAAAGTTTCATAACTCACATCAGAGGAAGGACACATGTCACTGTTGTTATTGTTTGAAGAAAGACATCTCTAACTCTAGAGCAACCTTAAATAATACTTGCCTCTAGGGTTAAAACTTTAGGTTGGGTATATTTAACCCTTTAAAAAACATTTGTGTATTTAAATGAAACAAACAGCTCTTTTATATATATATATATATACTGTGCCTTTGCGAAAGTATTCGGCCCCCTTGAACTTTTTGACCTTTTGCCACATTTCAGGCTTCAAACATAAAGATATAAAACTGTAATTTTTTGTGAAGAGTCAACAACAAGTGGGACACAATCATGAAGTGGAACAAAATTTATTGGATATTTCAAACTTTTTTAACAAATAAAAAACTGAAAAATTGGGCGTGCAAAATTATTCAGCCCCCTTAAGTTAATACTTTGTAGCGCCACCTTTTGCTGCAATTAGAGCTGTAAGTCACCTGGGGTATGTCTCTATCAGTTTTGCACATCGAGAGACTGAAATTTTTGCCCATTCCTCCTTGCAAAACAGCTTGAGCTCAGTGAGGTTGGATGGAGAGCGTTTGTGAACAGCAGTTTTCAGTTCTTTCCACAGATTCTCGATTGGATTCAGGTCTGGACTTTGACTTGGCCATTCTAACACCTGGATATGTTTATTTGTGAACCATTCCATTGTAGATTTTGCTTTATGTTTTGGATCATTGTCTTGTTGGAAGACAAATTTCCGTCCCAGTCTCAGGTCTTTTGCAGACTCCATCAGGTTTTCTTCCAGAATGGTCCTGTATTTGGCTCCATCCATCTTCCCATCATTTTTAACCATCTTCCCTGTCCCTGCTGAAGAAAAGCAGGCCCAAACCATGATGCTGCCACCACCATGTTTGACAGTAGGGATGGTGTGTTCAGGGTGATGAGCTGTGTTGCTTTTACGCCAAACATAACGTTTTGCATTGTTGCCAAAAAGTTCGATTTTGGTTTCATCTGACCAGAGCACCTTCTTCCACATGTTTGGTGTGTCTCCCAGGTGGCTTGTGGCAAACTTTAAACTACACTTTTTATGGATATCTTTAAGAAATGGCTTTCTTCTTGCCACTCTTCCATAAAGGCCAGATTTGTGCAGTATAGGACTGATTGTTGTCCTATGGACAGAGTCTCCCACCTCAGCTGTAGATCTCTGCAGTTCATCAAGAGTGATCATGGGCCTCTTGGCTGCATCTCTGATCAGTCTTCTCCTTGTATGAGCTGAAAGTTTAGAGGGACGGCCAGGTCTTCGTAGATTTGCAGTGGTCTGATACTCCTTCCATTTCAATATTATTGCTTGCACAGTGCTCCTTGGGATGTTTAAAGCTTGGGAAATCTTTTTTTATCCAAATCTGGCTTTAAACTTCTCCAAAACAGTATCTCGGACCTGCCTGGTGTGTTCCTTGTTCTTCATGATGCTCTCTGCGCTTTAAACGGACCTCTGAGACTATCACAGTGCAGGTGCATTTATACGGAGACTTGATTACACACAGGTGGATTCTATTTATCATCATTAGTCATTTAGGTCAACATTGGATCATTCAGAGATCCTCACTGAACTTCTGGAGAGAGTTTGCTGCACTGAAAGTAAAGGGGCTGAATAATTTTTCACGCCCAATTTTTCAGTTTTTTATTTGTTAACAACGTTTGAAATATCCAATAAATTTCATTCCACTTCATGATTGTGTCCCACTTGTTGTTGATTCTTCACAAAAAAATTACAGTTTTATATCTTTATGTTTGAATCCTGAAATGTGGCAAAAGGTCGCAAAGTTCAAGGGGGCCGAATACTTTCGCAAGGCACTGTATATATAAAAAAAAAATATTTAGACTTCCAGGTTCCTTAAATTATATAAAAACATATGTGGGAACTGCCAAAACATTTATAATTCTGTCCATTGAATCCAGAGATTTACACATGACTATGATAAGACAGATGCAAACCCCACATTAACATTACTGCTCCTCTTACTTACAACCTACAAGATAATAAATAAATCAAAGACACCCTTTTGGAATAAAATTGGCCTTACCAGCCATTTATTAACAAATAACCATAAAACACATTTGTTTAATAAAACATAATAATCACAGATAAATACTAAACCAGGTTGCCGATCTTTGAAGGCACTGAAGAACCCCATACAGTCCAAACATAAAGTAAAGATGTAATCCGGAACCGGGAACCCCAAAGGGTATAAGCTTACCAGATTGAGGTAAGGTAAAGGCGGTTTCTTTGGATAAACTTGTCACCTTGATAGTAGATCCAGGTCCACGTGAACAGTTAGCTCAATGGTCACAGGATCATGGAAGTAAAGGTAAAAGCGCAATAGCGTAAAACCTTGCAAACTAATTTGATTAAACACCCCAGTGTTCGTGAAAAATGAATTAAATTGTGTAAAAGAATAAACCTCCACCAATAAAATTGATCACTGATGACAGTGAATAAAAAAACATGCAAAAAATGGAATAATGATGGGTACCCCTTACCAGAGGTGATAGAGGTATACACCAAAATTGATAAACGTGTTATAGCTGAAGTCGCCTCTTACCGGACAACTTTAAAAGGAAGGCAAAAAGTGTGAGATTTGCGTGTTGAACCACCACCTTTTATGGCTAGATTCGCCTCTTACCATATGGAATAAGGATTAAAGCAAAACGTGCAGATCACAATTCAGTGTGAACCCGGAGCCAATAATAAGGTATACCAATAGGGGTCGCCTCTTACCAAATACAAATAATGTTGAGCCTGTATGGTGATCAAGCATCCAAGGACCCGACTCTCAAACTGGGGTGCTGTTTTCCTCAAATGGCGGAGGTATTGTCAGTGTTCACCCACGTAAAGAAAAGAGAGGCTCCCATAGCGTAAAACCATTAAAAATTTATTCACAAATAAAATCAAAAAAACTTACAGCAAGACCAGGAATGAGGAGCAATGTTTGTCAGCCGCCGGCCGGACGGCTTCGCTCGCCCGCACTCTCCGGTCGCAATCCGATGACGTCAGTACGCCGTGACCCGACGACGTTTCGTCACAGATGACGTTTTCAAAGGTGCGGACGGCGTACTGACGCCATCTATTTGAGCTAAATGACCGGAACAACAAAGGGTTTATACATATACAAAATAGAGAAGAGCATCACGCAAAACAACCATATTTTGTACTTAAGATATAGAACAAAATTAACAAACAGATATTCGTCATATCCGCCTAGAGTAGGTCAATAAAGGCACCATCTAGTGGATATTTAAGGATATCATCTCTATTGACCGGAAGAGGGTGAGGATCATTCCGCCATCTTAAGTGGGGAAATTCATAACCGGAATGGTAACCCACACATCAACCCGCAAATAGCAACAACAAAGGGTTTATACATAAAAAAATTAAAAAAGAGCATCATACAAGACAACTATATTTTGTACTTAAATTATAAAGCAAAAATTAGCGAACAGATATTCGTCATATCCGCCTAGAATGGGTCAATGAAGGCACCATCTAGTGGATATTTAAGGGTATTACAGATTTGAATGGCATATTGATTACAACTGGACAGCACCAATCCAGACCATCATAAACAGAGAGGGAGGAAGGCTACATATCAAAAGGATTAATGATGTAAACAAAAAAATCCTTTCATTCTTAGATATTGTTATATCCAACTCAATCAGCCCCTTATTTAATAATTGGGCCCAACATAATATTAACAATTATAATAAATGTCACACACATGTCAAATATAACTGGTTGGTGTTGTCCAATTGTATTGGCATTCAGGTAATATGCTTGGATAGGAAATCAATAAAAAATTGATGCCGTCGGGGCATCCAGCTGAATTATGAGTGTAGCCAGTCTACTATTCATTTTCTCGATCTCACCATAAGCATTAAAGATGGACAATTTTCTACATCTACATACTTCAAAACTACCGACAGGAATTCATATATTCCTGTCGATAGCTGTCATTATGCACCTTGGCTGAGGGCTATACCCAAAGGCCAATACCTTCGTATTAGGCGTAACTGTAGTGAATTCCATGAGTTTCAAGCTCAGGCCCGTGTTCTTACTGAGAGGTTTCTCGATAAGGGTTATAGTGAGGAATTTCTCAACGAAACACTTATGGAGGTTAGCCGATTGGATAGAACCCAATTACTGAATAACGAGTCCAAAACGGATAGAAAAAATTCTTCTTATAATTTACCTTTTGTTACTTCCTTTTCAAGTCAGCATATGACTATTAAAAATATTGTCAATCGTCACTGGCACATCCTTGGTAATGATCCAGTCCTGGGTAGCACTCTGTCGGATAGACCACGCGTGGTATTTAAAGGAGCTCCAACTTTGAGAGATAAAGTGGCACCCAACATTTTGGAACCACCAGCTCCCAGACCTACTTTTTTAAGTCAGTTGACTGGGTTTTATAAATGTAACAGGTGCCGTGTTTGTTCTTTCAGCTCTAACAAATGTAGATCAATTAAAGAATTTACGTCCACAGCTACAGGTAGAGTTCACGCTATTAAGCCATTTATTTCCTGCATGACCACTGGCATTGTCTACATGCTCCAGTGCCCATGCGGGCTTCAATATATAGGACGAACCAAAAGACCATTACAAGTAAGACTTAATGAACATATATCAAATATACTTAAAGGTTTTCCCAAGCATTCAGTGTCCAAACACTATGCCCTTGTCCATGATAAAAATCCCAGGAATACCTTATTCCTAGGGATAGATAAATTTGTACCCCATTGGAGGGGTGAACCCCTAGTTAGAGGTATCTCAAAACTAGAGATGAACTGGATTCATCGAGCCAAAACATATGTTCCGTTTGGACTCAATGTAGACATCGAAATAAATGCTTTCATAGATAACGCCTAAACTTAACATTACCCTTTTATTCCATTTTTTCAAATATATTTTTATGTATATATTAAAATCAATTTTTTATTGATTTCCTATCCAAGCATATTACCTGAATGCCAATACAATTGGACAACACCAACCAGTTATATTTGACATGTGTGTGACATTTATTATAATTGTTAATATTATGTTGGGCCCAATTATTAAATAAGGGGCTGATTGAGTTGGATATAACAATATCTAAGAATGAAAGGATTTTTTTGTTTACATCATTAATCCTTTTGATATGTAGCCTTCCTCCCTCTCTGTTTATGATGGTCTGGATTGGTGCTGTCCAGTTGTAATCAATATGCCATTCAAATCTGTAATACCCTTAAATATCCACTAGATGGTGCCTTCATTGACCCATTCTAGGCGGATATGACGAATATCTGTTCGCTAATTTTTGCTTTATAATTTAAGTACAAAATATAGTTGTCTTGTATGATGCTCTTTTTTAATTTTTTTATGTATAAACCCTTTGTTGTTGCTATTTGCGGGTTGATGTGTGGGTTACCATTCCGGTTATGAATTTCCCCACTTAAGATGGCGGAATGATCCTCACCCTCTTCCGGTCAATAGAGATGATATCCTTAAATATCCACTAGATGGTGCCTTTATTGACCTACTCTAGGCGGATATGACGAATATCTGTTTGTTAATTTTGTTCTATATCTTAAGTACAAAATATGGTTGTTTTGCGTGATGCTCTTCTCTATTTTGTATATGTATAAACCCTTTGTTGTTGCTATTGGCGGGTTGATGTGCGGGTTACCCTTCCGGTTATGAATTCCCCCACTTAAGATGGCGGAATGATCCTCACCCTCTTCCGGTCATTTAGCTCAAATAGATGGCGTCAGTACGCCGTCCGCACCTTTGAAAACGTCATCTGTGACGAAACGTTGTCGGGTCACGGCGTACTGACGTCATCGGATTGCGACCGGAGAGTGCGGGCGAGCGAAGCCGTCCGGCCGGCGGCTGACAAACATTGCTCCTCATTCCTGGTCTTGCTGTAAGTTTTTTTGATTTTATTTGTGAATAAATTTTTAATGGTTTTACGCTATGGGAGCCTCTCTTTTCTTTACGTGGGTGAACACTGACAATACCTCCGCCATTTGAGGAAAACAGCACCCCAGTTTGAGAGTCGGGTCCTTGGATGCTTGATCACCATACAGGCTCAACATTATTTGTATTTGGTAAGAGGCGACCCCTATTGGTATACCTTATTATTGGCTCCGGGTTCACACTGAATTGTGATCTGCACGTTTTGCTTTAATCCTTATTCCATATGGTAAGAGGCGAATCTAGCCATAAAAGGTGGTGGTTCAACACGCAAATCTCACACTTTTTGCCTTCCTTTTAAAGTTGTCCGGTAAGAGGCGACTTCAGCTATAACACGTTTATCAATTTTGGTGTATACCTCTATCACCTCTGGTAAGGGGTACCCATCATTATTCCATTTTTTGCATGTTTTTTTATTCACTGTCATCAGTGATCAATTTTATTGGTGGAGGTTTATTCTTTTACACAATTTAATTCATTTTTCACGAACACTGGGGTGTTTAATCAAATTAGTTTGCAAGGTTTTACGCTATTGCGCTTTTACCTTTACTTCCATGATCCTGTGACCATTGAGCTAACTGTTCACGTGGACCTGGATCTACTATCAAGGTGACAAGTTTATCCAAAGAAACCGCCTTTACCTTACCTCAATCTGGTAAGCTTATACCCTTTGGGGTTCCCGGTTCCGGATTACATCTTTACTTTATGTTTGGACTGTATGGACTTTACATCTCCATTGATCATATCATAGCGCGACTTATTTTTACAATATTCTACAGGGTGTGGTCACACTAGAAGTTGCTGCTGTTTTACTGTACTTTTCCTTTAGCGCGGTTAACATCTTTACATTACTGAAGAACCCCAAATCGTTTTTGAATCTGGTGACCACACAAGGTCCCCAGCCGAAACACACCGACTCGGGGACGATCACAACTCTTCTACCTTCTGCGCAGATACCCAATGCCCAGTTAAACATCAATTACCTGGCATCTTACAGAGGACCCCATACCATAGATGGGGTTCCCCTATGCCATATCGCTGTTATTTTAGAAGGCCTCCAAAGATCCCAACTGCCAAGCCACTACGACAGCTGTTGCACAACGTCCATTCAAATGGGCGGGAGGGTGGGAGTGGGAAGTTTCTTTCTCCGCTGACCTACAATTGACCCAAAAACTCCTGCCCAATCTTTGTTAACCACTTGCCGACCACCTGTCCGCCCTAGTTTTACTCCAGCAGACTGGCTCCGCTGCAAGAAGCAACGTAGCCCTACGTCGGTCGCGCGTGTGGTGCTTGGGCGCAAGCGCGCACCGCCGGGAGTGCGATTATGCCCACACTAGGCAGTGGGGATGCCAATCCACAGGACCGGTGGCCAATATTGCTCTGGGCGCAATCTCTCTAGGTAAAGGCAGGGGAGCACTAGGAGCTCAGCAGTTCCTTCCTCCCTCCACCTTACTGACAGGAGTGATTGCAGTGTTACTCCTGTCAACAGAGCTGTTTTCGGTCCAGAGCGCAGCAGTACTCGGTACCACCACTACCACTGACTGTGGAAACGTCACACTGGACCTCATGCAGTTTGGATTCTGTGCCTCTCCACTCTTCCTCCAGACCTTGATTTCCAAATGAAATGCAAACTTTTTCATAGTCAATGATGATTTGGGGAGCCATGTCATCTGCTGGTGTTCGTCCACTGTGTTTTATCAAGTCCAAAGTCAGCGCAGCGCTCTACCAGGAAATTCTAGAGCACTTCATGCTTCCCTCTGCTGACCAGCTTTATGGGGATGCTGATTTCATTTTCCAGGAGGACTTGGCACCGCCCACACTGCCAAAACGATCAATACCTGGTCACATGATGATGGTATCACTGTGCATGATTGGCCAGCAAACTCGCCTGACCTAAACCTCATAGAGAATCTGTGAGGTATTGGCAAGAGGAAGATGAGAGACACCAGATCCCACAATGCAGATGAGCTGAAGGCCGCTATACAAGCAACCTGGCCTTCCATAACACCTCAGCAGTGCCACAGGCTGATCACCTCCATGCCATGCCGCATTGATGCAGTAATTTATGCAAAAGGACCCCCAACCAAGTATTGAGTGCATACTATACTGTACATGGACATACTTTTCAGTAAGCCAACAATTCTGTATTAAAAATCCTTTTTTTTTTTCTTTATTGGTCTTATGTAATATTCTAATTTTCTGAGATACTGAATTTTGGGCTTTCGCTAGCTGTAAGCCACATTTATCAAAATTATAGAAAGAAATGCTTGAATTAGATCACTCTGTGTGTAACATCTATATAAAATATATGAGTTCCACTTTTTTAAATTGAATTACTGAAATAAATAAACTTTTTGATACTATTCTAATTTTATGAGATACACCTGTTTATTGGATTGCCTGGAATAACTAATGTTTGTATTGTTATTAAAAGGCTGATGTTATAAAGTGAAAATGTATGCTGTCACTGTGGATTTCCCTTAAGGAATACAGAGCTGCATTATTTGCATTTTTTTAGGATCTGTCCGATGTTCAAAAAAAAAAAAAGAATTAGAATTAGAAGAAGAGCTCCAGCTCCTGAGATCCCAGAGGGAATAAATATTACTTTGAGACATCACCCTCCCTATTTAGAATGCAGCCCCAGAACAGCTCCGCTACAAGGATTCCAGCCCAAAGACCACAAATAAACTATAAATACATTGGATTCAAACTCTGCCTCTCCTCTAATTATATGTTACCTGTATACATGTTTAATATTAATAATACTAACATGAGAAAAAAAAGCCCCACACTTTAAATTATAAATATCAAAGGAACAGTCATGTTAAACTTTTTACATTTAAAGTTAAGCTGAAGTTCTTAAAAATTTATTTTTATAAAATACATAAAAAAAATACATTTATATAAAATCGCTACATAAGCCACTTTGCATTTAACCACTTAAGGACTGAGCCCATTTCTGACACATGTTGTTTACAATTTAAAATCAGTATTTTTTGCTAGAAAATTACTTAGAACCCCCAAACATTATATATATATATATATATATATATATATATATTTTTTTTTTTTAGCAAAGAATCTGGAGAATAAAATGGCGGTCCTTGCAATATTTTTTGTCACGCGGTATTTGTGCAGCGGTCTTTCAAACGCCATTTTTTAAAAAAAAATTAAATTTCAGTGCATTTAAAAAAAAACTAAACAGTAAAGTTATCCCATTTTTTTTGTATACAGTAAACCCCCGTTATATCACGGTTCAGTTTTCGCGGTCCTGGTATTTCATATTTTTTTCTGTAAGACCTATTACTATTGTTTTATTAAATAAATCATTGTTAATTCAATATTTTTGTGTTTTCCATTGCTCTTGCTCTGTCTCTCAGTATCTTTTATGTGTTTGAATGAGTTTCTATTGTTTTAAAAGTGTGTTTAAAGACCTTAAAATGCATTTAAAAGTACAGTAAAAGTTATAAAAACATGCCTAGGGCGTATTTAAATAGGGTATTTCTATTTTGCGGATTTTTACTTATTGCGGGTGGGTCTGGAACGTAACCCCCGCGATGGAGGAGGGTTTACTGTATTGTGAAAAATGATGTCACGCCGAGTAAATAGATACCTAACATGTTACGGTTTAAAATTGCGCACACCAGCGGAATGGCGACAAACTTTGCTCAATAAAAATCTCCATAGGTCATGCTTTTAAATTTTTTAACGGTTACCAGTTTAGAGTTACAGAGCAGCTCTTTTTTTTTTAATTATTGCTCTCGCTCTGGCGATCGCGGCGATATCTCATATATGTGGTTTGAACAGCGATTTAATTTGCGGGCGCGACTTCGGTATACTTTTTCTTTCGTGCGCGAGCTCACGCCGACAGGGGCAATTACATTTTTTTTTCCTATTTTTTTAAAAAAAAAATGTTAATTTTACCACAGGTTTAAAAAAAAAAAAAAACTGATCACTTTTATTGAAGTCACAAGCAATGTAAACATCCCTTGTGACAGCAATAGGCAGTGACAGGTACTCTTTATGGAGGGATCGGGGGTCTAAAACACCCCAAACCCCTCCACTGCACTTCAATGTATTCAAAATACCGAAAACAGCATTTTTGAATGCAGTCACTTTTTAAATTTGGCGCCTTTAGCAGCCGAGTAACCCGGACGTGACGTCATGGACGCCGCCTCCGGTTACGTCATCGGAGACCCGATCGAAGCCGAATCCAGCTTTGGTCGGGACTCCAACCAGACAGCGGAGGCTCTGGCTGGTTGCTCAGGTCTCCCAGTGGGATGGCCGCGCCCCCTCCCCCTCGCTGAGGTAACGATCGAGCAGCTCCCAAGCTGCATCGGCCGTTACTGCATGAAAGCCGACTGCCAGCTCTAAAAAATGGTACCAGGATGATACCTCTAGCTGCAGGCATCACCCCGGTACAACCACTTCTTGCAGCCAACGTAGAGCTACGTCAGGTTTGCGGTAAGTGATTAATGCAAAAAAAAAAAAAAAATTTCAAAAGGTAGGCAGGCATGAATCTCTAAAACTGTAAAAAAAAATGGTCAAACTTTTTTTTCTTGCAGAGATTTACACAGCTCTGTCACTCAGCACAGCCCTGTCTGGTAGAGTAGGAGACCGCACTACATTTAGTAACACAACTCTTGTCCCTCCCCCAGCCTGTGATTGGCAGTGAAGGGAAAAGGGCCAAACTGAGGACCTCATCCCTCATTCTGCTCTTTCCTCCTATCAGTATGTCCTTTATAAGAAACATTGGGTGGGATCTGCTGACAAACTCCCTATCAAATCACAGGGAAGTAGGCGGGCGGAGACGTGCATGCACCCGAATCCTGGAAATAGGAAGCAACATACGGGTACGTCGCAGTGCCTGTAGGAGCCTCCCTATTGCAGTATATGTGCTGTATGAACTGTGGGTTCGCAAGCGGTTAACCACTTAAGCCCCGGAAGATTTTACCCCCTTCCTGACCAGGGGGTATTTTGCGATTCGGCACTGCGTGACTTTAACAGACAATTGCATGGTCGTGCAATACTTTACCTAAACAAATTTGACGTCCTTTTTTTCCCACAAACAGAGCTTTCTTTTGGTGGTATTTGATCACCTGTGCGATTTTTTGATCATGCGCTATAAACAAAAAAAGAGCGTCAATTTTGCAAAAATAACAATATTTTTCACATTTTTTTATATGAAATTCCCCCCCCCCCCAAAAAAAATGTAAAAATCTAAATTTCTTAACATTTTCGGCCAATTTGTTTTATGCTACATATGTTTGGTAAAAAAAAAATCACAAAAAGTGTATTTTGATTGGTTTGCGCAAAAGTTATTGCGTTTACTAACAAAGGGAAAGATTTTTTGTCATTTTTGTTGTTTTTTTTTTTTAACGCGTAATGGCAGCGATCTGCGTTTTTTTGCAGGACTGCGACATTGGGGAGGACAGATCGGACCCTTGACTGACATTTTTGACACTTTTGGGGTTACCAGTGACATTACTACAATAATCAGTGCTATACATATGCACTGTTACTGTAAAATGACACTGGTAGTGAAGGGGTTTTTGAGAGGGAGGGGTGGTGTGTGTCCCTAGGGGCGTGATTTTAACTGTGATTGGCTGTGGCTTGAGGTGTAGGAACAATGATCAATGGTCCTACATAGTAGAACTGTATGATCACTGTTCCTACACAGGGGAGAATGACAGGCGGCTTGTTTACATCAGCCGTCTGCCTTTCTCCCGCTGTCACGGACGATCGTGAGTGAGCGGCGGACATCGGGTCCGCCGCTCACACGCGCGGGGGGGTCCGTGACAGCGCGGGAGCGGGAGCGCGCCTCCGGCGGCGCGCGCTCGCTCCCCAGAGCCTCACAGGCTAGTGACGTACCGGTAAGTGGTTAAACAAGACAAAAATTTGAAAATACTTTTTATTGCAAAGATTATTTATTAGATTTCAGTAAACATTCTCAGTTTTTCTGCAATCACATTTATTGTAATAAAGATCCTTTTCCAGAAATCTTAGAATATGTAATAGAGTCATTTATCAAAGTATTTGGGCAGATGACCATGAGCACAGCACAGTGAAATGAGCAGATCACTCGGGGTTGGTGGAATGTCTTTCTTTGAAGGAAGTGCTGTAGTGACGTCACTGGAGTCCTCTAGGGGTTTCTGTCATCTCTTAGCTTTTATGATAAATAGCAGATACTGAACGCAGCAAGACCACAACCCTTACAGGTAGAGAAAGCCGCTTAAATAAAAAAATGTTTTTAGGTGCTTTATTAGAAGAGTATTATCGCATTCACACGATATGGCCAAATGCTTGTAGACACCTGACCATCACAACTATATCAGCTTGTTGGGCCTCTCATTCCAAAACCATGGCCATTAATATGGAGCTGGCTTGACCTTTGTGGCTTTAACAGCCTCCACTCTTCTGGGAAGGCTTTCCACAAGTTTTTCAAGTGTGTGTGTGTGGGAATTTGTGCCCATTCAGCCAAAAGAGTATTTGGTACTGACTAATGTTGGATGAGAAGATATGGCTTGCAACTGGATTTCCAGTTGATCCAAGAGGAGATCAGTAAGGTTGAGTTCAGGTCTCTTGAGTTCTTCCGCACCAAACTCATCAAACCATGTATTAATGTTGCTGGCTTTGTACACAGGGACTCAGTCATATGGCCACATAGGTGTTCAGTAGGGTTGAGATCAGGTTTCTTGAGTTCCTCTACACCAGTGGTGTCCAAACTTTTTTCAAAGAGGGCCAGATTTGATGAAGTGAACATGCGTGAGGGCCGACCATTTTGCCTGACATTTGAACCATTAAAATTAAACACACACATACAAACACGGCTCTAAATTTCAAGTCATGAGCTACTAGCCAGGCCTTAAGAGTTACTCACCACTTGTTGCCCCACCCAAACCCTACCCTGCTCCACCCCTAAACACGCCCTCGCCAGAGTGCCCACAGCGTGCCCCCTTAAATGCAGAGTGCCCACAGAGTGCCCCCTTAAATGTAGAGTGCCCACGGCGTGCCCCCTTAAATGTAGAGTGCCCACAGCGTGCTCCCTTAAATGTAGAGTGCCCACAGTGTGCCCCCTTAAATGTAGAATGCCCACAGTGTGCCCCCTTAAATGTAGAGTGCCCACAGTGTGCCCCTTAAATGTAGAGTGCCCACAGCGTGCCCCCTGAAATGCAGAGTTAGCACAGCGTGCAGAGAGACCAGCGTGCACTTACCTGAGGCAGCGGCGGCAATCCTCCACGTCTCCCGAGTCCTCCTCATCCTCCTTGGCCAATGGCAATTGTTCGCCTTTCGGCCAATCAGGAAACGGGTCTCGGACCCGCTTCCTGATTGGCCAGGAGGAGGATCAGGAGGCGGACCCGTGTGACAATAGCGAATATTCATTCGCTATTGTCACACAATGGGTGGGCTCAGGACGCACTGCTCTGCACCCCGGGTCCACCCTTTTCTGAAGAACAATGCAGAACGGCGGCGGCGGCGGTAGGCACTACATTCCCCATACAGGTCAGGGGGCCGTATAAAACGAAATGAAGGGCCGCAAATGACACGCGGGCCGGACTTTGAACATGACTGCTCTACACCAAACTCATCAAACCATGTGGTGGATTTACTAAAACTGGAAGGTGCAAAATCTAGTGCAGCTGTGCAGGGTAGCCAATCAGCTGTTAACTTCAGCTTGTTCAATTAAGCTTTGACAAAAAAACTGGAAGCTGATTGGGTTTGCAGAGGTGCACCAGAATTTGGACTCTCCATATCGACCTCAATGTCTTTCTGGAGTTTGCTTTGTACACATGGACTCAGTCATTCTGGAACATAAAAGGGCCTTCACTGACTGATGTTAGATGATAAGACCTGGCTTGCAGCTGGCTTTCCAGTGGATCCCAGAAGAGTTCAATAGGATCGAGGTCAGGTATCTTAAGTTCCTCCACACCAAACCATGTCTTTATGGAGCTGGCTTTGTAGACATGGACTCAGTCATATGATTCCAGAGGTGTCCAGTAGGGTTGAGGTCAGGCCCTTTGAGTTACTCCACACCAAACTCATCAAACTATGCCTTTATGAAGCTAGCTTTGTAAACAGGGACTGAGTCCTGCTAAAAGGGCCTTCACTGACTGATTTTGGATAAGAAGACCCGGCTTGCAACTGGCTTTTCAGCTGATCCCAGAGGTGTTCAGTAGGGTTGAGGTCAGGTCTCTTGAGTTCTTCAAGACCAATCTTATTAAATTATGTCTTTATGTCATGATGGAGCATAAAAGGGCCTTCACCAAACTGTTACCACCCTTGGAAGATCACATTTGTCTAATATGACTTTGCATGTTGTAGCATTACCAGTACTCTTCACTGGAAACAGATGAAGAGTTGGAGAGGAGTCCACATATGTTTGGTTATATAGTATAGGTATGATAGTTAGGAATGCACACATTTTGGCCATATAGTGTACTAAGCCATAGAGCAGCCATGAAAAGACGGATCCTATGGATGACTGCAAGATTTCCAAAATTGTAACCACTTGCCGACCGCCGCAAGTACATGTACTGCGGCGGTCAGCCCCTCACAGGCAAAGTGACGTATGGGTAAGTCACTAGCCTGTGAGGCTCTGGGGAGCGAGCGCGCGCCGCTGGAGGCACGCTCCCGCTCTGTCACGGACCCCCCCGCGCGTGTGCCCGGCGGACCCGATGTCCTCCGGGCACTCACGATCGTCCGTGACAGCTGGAGAAAGGCAGGCGGCTGATGTAAACAAGCCGCCTGTCATTCTCCCCTTTGTAAGAACAGTGATCAAACGGTTCTACTATGTAGGACCGTTGATCACTGTTCCTACACCTCAAGCCACAGCCAATCACAGTTAGAATCACGCCCCTAGGGACACACACCACCCCTCCCTCTCAAAAAAAGTTAACCCCTTCACTACCAGTGTCATTTTACAGTAACAGTGCATATGTATAGCACTGATTACTGTAGCAATGTCACTGGTAACCCCAAAAGGGTCAAAAATGTCACTCAAGGGTCCGATCTGTCCGCCCCAATGTCGCAGTCCCCCCCAAAACAACAAAAATGACAAAAATCTTTCCCTTTGTTAGTAAACGCGATAACTTTTGCGCAAAAAAAAATCAAAATACCAAACATATGTAGCATAAAAAAAATTGCCTGAAAATGTTTAAAAATTTAGATTTTTACATTTTTTTGGGGAATTTCATATAAAAAATTTTGAAAAATATTGTTATTTTTGCAAAATTGACGCACTTTTTTTGTTTATAGCGCATGATCAAAAAATCGCACAAGTGATCAAATACCACCAAAAGAAAGCTCTGTTTGTGGGAAAAAAAAGACGTCAAACTCGTTTAGGTACAGCGTCGCACGACCGCGCAATTGTCTGTTACATTCACACAGTGCCAAATCGCAAAATACCCCCTGGTCAGGAAGGGGGTAAAATCTTCCGGGGCTTAAGTAGTTAAATGAACTATTTGCCATCTGGAAGATTTACCACCCTTCATAATCAGGCCATTTTGTGCTTTTTGGCACTGCATTACTTTAAATGACAATCGCGCGGTCATGCAACGCTGCACACAAATAAAATTTTATATATATTTTTTCCCACAAATATAGCTTTCGTTTTTTGTTATTTGATCACCACTGGAGTTTTTTATTTTTTGCACTATAAACAAAAATAGATTGCCAATAACAATATTTTTTACTTATCCAATAAAAAAAGTATCCAAAAATGTGAAAATTCTAATTTCTTTATAAATTTAGGCCAATATGTATTTTGCTACATATTTCTGGTAAAAAAAAAATCCCACTAAGCATATACCGGTGGAGCGGGACACACACTCCGCAGTGTCCCCTCAGAAATACTGAATTTGGAAGAGAGGAGAAGGTGTGTGGTTACACAGGACGGATTCCTTTGCATGTTTGCAAAGTTATAGCGTCTACAAATGATGGTATATATAATAATTTTCAGTTATGACTGATACTGTGGGAGCCAGTGACACTAATACAGTGATCAGTGCTAAAAATATACACTTTACTAAGAGTTACATAGTTAGTGAGGTTGAAAAAAGACATCAGTCCATCCAGTTCAACCTATGATGTGTGTGTGTTCGCAGTTAAAAGTACATTGTATACCCCTGTATGTTGTGGTCATTAAGGTGCCCATCTAATAGTTTTTTGAAACTATCGAGGCTCCCTGCTGATACCACTGCTTGTGGAAGAGAATTCCACATCCTTACCGCTCTGCCGGTAAAGAACCCTTTACGAAGTTTACGGTAAACAGCTTCTCTTCTGATTTTAGTGAATGGCCGTGTGTCTTTTTAAGTTCCCTCTCACTGAAAAGTTTGTTCCTTATGCTAGGGTTTCCAGTACTTTTTTTGTAAATTGATATCATATCCCTTCTCAAGCGTTTCTTCTCCAGAGAGAAAAAGTTCAATGTTTGCAGTCTTTCCTCATAGCTGATGTCCTCCATTCCCCTAATTAGCTTTGTTGCCCTTCTCTGGACTCTCTTTAGTTCCAGCACATCCTTCCTGAGGACCGGTGCCCAGAACTGGACAGCATACTCCAGATGTGGCCGGACCAGAGCCTTGTAGATTGGAAGAATAATCGTTTTATCTCTGGAGTAAATCCCCTTTTTTATACATCCCAGTATTCTGTTGGCTTTCCTTGCAGCACCTTGGCATTGCATGCCATTGCTGAGCTTGTTGTCTACTAGGACCCCCAGGTCCCTTTCCATCTGAGATTCCCCCAGAGGTTCTCCCCCTAGGGAGTAACTTGCGTTCGTATTTCTGGCACCCAAATGCATTACCTTACATTTTCCAACATTAAACCTCATTTGCCATGTAGTTGCCCACCCCATTATTTTGCTCAGGTCTTCTTGAAGGGTTTCCATGTCCTGTGAAGAAGATATTGACCTGCTTAGCTTAGAATCATCTGCAAATACTGAGACCAATCTGAGTACTCCCCATTTATCACCACCATCTGGACTCGTCCCTGAAGCCAGTTTTCAATCCAGGTACTCACCCTATGGTCCATACCTATGTACCTTAGTTTGTACAGTAATGACACTGGCTGGGAAGAGGATAACATCTAGGGCAATCAAGGGGTTAAATGAGTGCTTAACAGTGCTTGGTACATTCACTGAGTTCTATTTGTACTAAGCTATATGCCAGTCTTTATTCCCTGCTTAGCAGGGAAACAAAATCCGGCACACCCCCACTGAGAGGACAGAGCTTTGCATTGTTTACATTCACAGGGCACTGTCCTGTCATCCTCAACCCTGATTGGCTAGTGCCGGCGGTCAATCATTGGCCAGCACCCGCTGATTGGCTTGTGCTGTGATTAATCACAGCACAGTCAGTGTGCCGGCCACGTGCGAGCATGCCAGCCACGTGTGAGCACACCCCTACCAGGAAGTGCTGGATCACATATTAGATATTAGGCAGTCAACAGGCAGTTAAAGGGAAAAAGGGAATGTGTAGTGTTTTAGTATGCAGCATGTAGGCAGTGACCAACTGTTGGGGTGCTGCGTCATCTTACTGATTTGTAACAAAGTTTATGTTAGTGAGTCTTTGTGCAATAAGCTGCCCAGAGGGTTAGGAAAGGGTTAAGCCTGCTCAATCCGGGGTGTTCATAGCTCTCCCCCCTTGTGGAGGGCTATAAATACAAGAGGAGGCAGTCTCTCAGGGTCTTCTCTTTCACATATGAATAGGGAGGAAGGAATGCTGCACCATGTGAGCCTGTACTGAGCACGTGGCCTTCCTTGTGGGGTACCCATTTGAGGTACCAGAAGTTGAATATGGACTCTAAAAAGACTTTTCTTATCCAAAAGGTATGAATTGGGCAGCCACAGCTAGGATGAACTAGGCTGTGTATAGAAGGATCTTTTGAGAGACTGTGTCCCAATAATGCTAAAATTTCAAGAAGTTCATGTAAAAATTCTCAAAATGATCGGTGCCTTGTCTGAAGTTTCTACAAAGGGGTGCATGTAAGGCGTATAAAAGAACAGGGTGCCTGTCTCCTGTTAGTGCTCTATAGGATCTTGAGCTGACGTTATTGGCTACCTCTTTATGGCAATGTCTGAGCTTTCACTAATGAATAGTCTTTGTTGGCATTGTATTATTCTCCCCCTGCTGCCCGTACTTTTTGCTATCTTGATTAACCAATATGGGTTATATAAATATAATAATATCCCGTGAGCGGCAGTTGTGTGGAGGAAAATGCCTTGTTGATGTAGGTGGAGAATGGGCAGACTGATTCCAGATGATAGAAAGGCAACAGTAACTTAAATACCCACTCGTAAATCCAAGGTATGCAGAATACCATCTCTGAATGCACAGCACATCAAACCTTGAAGCAGATGGGCTACAGCAATAGAAGACCACACTGGGCGCCACTCCTGTCAGCTAAGAACTGGAAACTGAGGCTACAATTCGCACAGGATCACCAAAATTGGACAATAGAAGATTGGAAAACGTTGCCTGGTCTGATGAGTCTTGATTAGAGCTGCAACATTCAGATGGAAGGGTCAGAATTTGGCATAAACAACATGAAAGCATGGATCCATACTGCCTTGTATCAACGGTTCAGGCTGGTGGTGTAATGGTGTGGGGGATATTTTCTTGGCACACTTTGGGCCCCTTAGTACCAATTGAGCATCGTTAAAACCCCCTACGGCCTACCTGAGTATTGATGTCCATCCCTTTATGACTACAGTGTCCCCATCTTCTGATGGCTCCTTCCAGCAGGATAATGCACCATGTCACAAAGCTCCAATCATCTCACCACTGGTTTCTTCACCATGACAATGAGGTCACTGTACTCCAATGGCCTCCACACTCACCACATCTCATCCAATAGAGCAGCTTTGGGATGTGGTGGAACGAGAGATTCGCATCATGGATGTGCAGCCAACAAATCTGCAGCAACTGTGTGATGCTATCATGTCACTATGGGCCAAAATCTCTGAGGAATGTTTCCAAAACCTTGTTTAATCTATACCACGAAGAATTAAGTAAGGCAGTTCTGAAGGCAAAAGAGGGTCCAACCCCATACTAGCAAGGTGTACCTAATAAATTGTCCGTTGAGTGTATGGAAATGTAATAGGACTTCCCTCCGCTCACCTGTTTTGCGTGCGTTTCTAGCAAGGTTACTTTGTTACATCATTAGAAATGCTTATGAGGGCTGCACACCGCTCATTCAAATCTTCAGCTCTGCCTACAGAAGTTTGAACACACTTCAAAGCCACTGCAGGTTTAACTTTACATAAATACTTTACCTCGCTTGCAGTTTCTTCGGTCACCACTGCAAGCTGCTCCTTGGGCTCAATTTGAATAGGCCCCTTTTCCACTTCATTCAGTTCATCACAAGCACTATTCCGCATTATTGGACTTGCATGAAACTCATTCAGATCATCACTATCATCAGAATAAGACACATAGTCATCATCTGAAACATCAAACTCTATCTCCTCATCCTCATTGGAGGAGATATCCTCACAATCCCAGTTTTGGGATGTGACAATGGCACGTACCCTGGCTTTACTAACATGTTTTCGGCCCTTCCTTTCCCTTAAGGCATTAATTGATTTGGTTGTGAGGGCTGCACACCGCTCTTGCAAATCATCAGCCCGACTAGCAGTTGAACGCACACACTCTGAAGCAACTGCTAGTTGGCCTTTTAATACCTTAAGTTCATCCTCTGCCTTCTCCCTTCTCTGTGATTCTATATAGAGAGCATGTAGAAAGTACCAACCCAATGTGGACAATGTCCTCTTCTCTGCTTTACTTAAACCAAACCCCTTAAGGCTAAAATCTACAAAATGATCTGAGACTTTATCACCCCAAGTTTTATTCACGGGAGAAGCATACTTTGCAAATATTTTAGCAAGAGGCTCCCACTCATTGTCTCTGGCCCAGATAGGTAAACTGCACACTTCCTTCTGGACACCAGACCTCTCTGCAGCCTTGCTTTTCCTAAACAGCTTACACAGCATTTTTACCCAGCACAAGCTACCCAATACACCACAGAAAACAGGTCTGCTTCAGTTGAATCCATAGCGCAATCCTGGCACGAGCCCCCAAATGTTTTGCGTGCGTTTCTAGCAACGTTACTTTGCGGTACAACCAAGGAAACTTAGACCTTTGTGGTGTATAAATGTGCTTTTACTATGCAAAAACAATCTGTACATACAAAGCTATTACAATATTTAGGAGCATAATACAAGACTAGCAGATACAGATAAAGATAAAGCAAATATACTTAGCTAAAAGAAGTTTGCAGCCATGGAGTCCCGTTTGCTTTCGCACATGGCTGCAAGAAGTCAGTCTCAAACGAAACATCCATGAAGCGAGGAATGACTTCTCTGTGCCATGTGTGAAAGCAAACGGGACTCCATGGCTGCAAACTTCTTTTAGCTAAGTATATTTGCTTTATCTTTATCTGTATCTGCTAGTCTTGTATTATGCTCCTAAATATTGTAATAGCTTTGTATGTACAGATTGTTTTTGCATAGTAAAAGCACATTTATACACCACAAAGGTCTAAGTTTCCTTGGTTGTACCGCAAAGTAACGTTGCTAGAAACGCACACAAAACATCACCCTCACCCCATCCCACCTCATCCTTGCTCCTAAAATTGATTCCCTAGCAGAGGTGGTCAGACAAGGCCAAGTATGTTGGGACTACCTGCTATTTATTTCTATTCCTATTTTGTATACTTGTCCTCCCCGATAGCATACAAGAGCAGAGACAAGGCGTGCTATAATTACTGCACCTCCGACACGGGGCAACAACTAGGACAGGAGTCAGCAAACAAAAACTCTGGCTAAAAAGGAAGGTAAAACTAAAATTGTCAAAAGAGGAAACAGCAAATATGTGAGTTGGAGCGGCCCGGAGATAGTCTACAAATAATACGCAGGAAAATGTCATCGTTGGCCAAAGTCATCAAGTTATAACGGGCTGCAGGAGTTTGGAAGACCTGCAAAGTGTGAACATAGCGAGGGCAAGCAAAGGTGGACGCCACTGCCAGGAAAGAGTCATCCAAAGGGAATCTATTAACGTCTATTTGTATAAGAAATTAGCAAAATATGGGAGTGATGATGTGCATGATGATGCAGTGGGGGGGGGGGGGGAATAGTGTGAGTTAGTGAATAAATATGTACCACAAGGGGGGTGACATGGTGGTGATATAATAGGTCAGTGTACAGAACCCTGACAGCCCCTCTCATCAGTCATCATCTGACTGCATTGCATATAGAAGAGCAGAAACCCACCAGGTCCAAAATAGGATACATTATATTACCAAGAGTTTTGGGACGCCTGCCTGTACACACATATAAACTTTAATGGCATCCTAGTCTTAGTCCGTAGGGTTCAATATTGATTTGGCCCACCCTTTGCAGCTATAACAGCTTCAACTCTTCTGGGAAGGCTGTCCACAAGGTTTAGAACGAGAGGAGGGAAATACCCCCCCCCCCAGGATGGGACTTTAAGGGCTCTTTCACACTATCCGTCCGTCGGACGGACTCCGTTTATCTCAGCGGGGGATCGATCCGCCGATCCCCCGCTGAGCAGAAGAATGACAGCTGTGTGCGGAGACGGAGCTGTCAATTCCCCATACATCTCTATGGGGAAATCGGATGGGAATGGACCCATCTGATCCGATTGGCTGGACGGATGGAAAATAGGGTTTCCACCCATCCAGATTTGACGGATCGGATCGGGTCGGATGTCAGCGGACATGTCTCCGCTGACATCCGATGCCCCATAGAGATGCATGGGGTGACCGTTCAGATCCGCCAAAAAAACAGACAGGCGGATCTAAACGGTCCGCCTGTGTGAAAGAGCCCTAATGGCCTTCATCCTAATGATTGTTTTTAACCCAATTAACCACTTCAGCCCCTGAAGGATTTATTTGAATACAAAAATAAATCTCTATGAACACTTTAATTTTACACTTTTGAAACTTTTTCTGCTCTCTTAACCACTTCTGGACCGGAAGATTTCCCCCCCTTAATGACCAGGCAATTTTTTGCGATTCGGCACTGCGTTAATTTAATGGAAAATTGCGCTTCACGCAACGCTGTAGCCAAATGAAATTGATGTCCTTATTTTCCCCACAAATAGAGCTTTCTTTTGGTGGTATTTGATCACCTCTGTGGTTTTTAGATTTTGCGATATAAACAAAAAAAGAGCAACAATTTTGAAAAAAAAAAAAAAAAAAACAATATTTTTCACATTCTGCTATATAACATTCTCAAAAAAAAATTAAAAAATTAAATTATATGAAATTCCCCCCCCCAAAAAATGTAAAAATCTAATTTTTTTATCATTTTAGGCCAATTTGTTTTCTGCTACATATTTTTGGTAAAAAAAATCGCAATAAGCCTATTTTGATTGGTTTGCGCAAAAGTTATTGTGTTTACTAACTAAGGGAAAGATTTCTGTTGTTTTTGGTGTTTTTTTTTTTTTAACGAGTAATGGCGGCGATCTGCGATTTTTTTTTTGCGGGACTGCGACATTGCGGCGGACAGATCGGACCCTTGACTGACATTTTTGACACTTTTGGGGGTACCAGTGACATTACTACAGTAATCAGTGCTATACATATGCACTGTTACTGTAAAAATGACACTGGCAGGGAAGGGGTTAACTTTATTGGAGAGGGAGGGGTTAATGTATGCCTGGTGCTTACTGACATGTGTGGGGGGAGGTGACTGAGTGACACAGGGACAGATCGCAGGTTCAACTATGCTGAACCCTGCAATCTGACCCTGCCTGTCACTTAGGAGATCCGCCCGCTTTGTTTACACAAGCGGGCGGATCTCCAGACTCGATTCCCCGACGATCGGGGAAGAGCGGCGGTGATCGCCGCTGCTCCTCCCCTGGCCCGACTCCCGCTGTGACTGAATACAGCGTGCGTGCCGCCGAGAGAGGGGAATGTCTGGCGACGTAGGTCTAAGTCGTCAGACGTTATCGAACCACTTTGCCGCAGTAGAGCTCCAGTGAGCAGCGGTAAAGTGGTTAAAAAAAAAAATTAAATATTTTTTTATCCGTTTAGGCCAGTTTGTATTCTGCCACATATTTTTGGTAAAAAAAAAAATCTCACAAAGCATATTTTAATTGGTTTGCACAAAAGTTATAGCGTTAACAAACTACGGGATAGATTTTTGGACTTTTTATTTATTTATTTTTTTATTAGTAATGGTGGCGATCTGTGATTTTTAGTGGGACTGCGACATTGCGGCGGACAGTTCAGACCCCTAACGGACATTTTTGACACTTTTTGGGGACCAGTGACACTAATATAGTAATCAGTGCTAAATAATATGCACTGTTACTGTATAAATGACACTGGCAGGGAAGGGCTTAATACTGGGGGTGATCAAAGGGGTTAAATTTAATGTCTGTGTGCCTACTGACTGTGTGTGTGTGTGGGGGGGGGGGGTGGGGGTGGTTCTGTGACAGGAACAGAGAGATCACAGTTGCAGTTTAGCTAAAACTACTGATCTGTCTCTGCCTGTCTGAAAGAAGATCCGCCTGCTTTGTTTACATAAGCAAGTGGGTCTTCTCTCTGCTTGCCGGACGATCGCGGAAGGAAGGCGGCAATCGACGCCTCTCCTCCCGCGGCCTGCCTCCCGCTGTGTCTAAACATAGCGGGAGCGTGGCTCCCATGTCTTTATGGACCTTGCTTTGTGCACTGGTCCAAATCATTTGGTGGAGGGTGGATTATGGTGTGGGGTTGTTTTTCAGGGGTTTGGATTGGCCCCTTAGTTCCAGTGAAGGCGTCAGCATACCAAGACATTTTGGACAATTTCATGCTCCCAACTTTGTGGGAACAGTTTGGGGATGGCCCCTTCCTGTTCCAACATGACTGCGTACCAGTGCACAAAGCAAGGTCCATAAAGACATGGATGAGCGAGTTTGGGATGGAGGAACTTGACTGGTCTGCACAGAGTCCTGACCTCAACCCGATAGAACACCTTTGGGAGGAATTAGAGAGGTGACTGTGAGCCAGTGATTCCAGGGGTGATGTTTGGCCAGCATTTATTAACTTACCATAACCCATGTGAAACGCGTTGTGAACAAGGGTTAACCACTTGCCGACCGCCGCAAGTACATATACTGCGGCGGTCAGCCCCTTCTGGGAAAAAGTGACGTAGCGGTACGTCGCTCACCCACCAGCCTCTAGCTCGTTCCCTGACATCCCAGCGCAAGTGATCGGCGGCTCCGATGTCCGCCGGCCACTCGCAATCTACCGCTGGAGAGGGAGAAAGGCAGGCAGCTGATGTAAACAAAGCCGCCTGTCATTCTCCCTGATGTAACTGCAGAGATCATACGATCCTGCTATGTAGGATCGTATGTCTCTATGGTTACATCACAAGCCACACCCCTTGACAGTTAGAATCACGCCCCTAGGGACACACTTAACCCCTTGATCACTAATAAAGTTAACCCCTTCCCTGCCAGTGTAATTTTTACAGTAACAGTGCATATGTATAGCACTGATTACTGTAGTAATGTCACTGGTACCCCCAAAAGTGTCAAAAATGTCAGTCAGGGGTCCGATCTGTCCGCCGCAATGTCACAGTCCCGCAAAAAAAAAATCGCAGATCGCCGCCATTACTAGTTAAGAAAAAAAACAATAAAAATGACATAAATCTTTCCTGTAGTTGGTAAACGCAATAACTTTTGCGCAAACCAATCAAAATCAGCTTATTGCGATTTTTTTTACCAAAAATATGTAGCAGAAAACAAATTGGCCTAAAATGTTAAAAAAGTTTGATTTTTACATTTTTTTTTTTTTTGAGAATTTTCTAATAAAAAAATGTGAAAAATATTGTTATTTTTTCAAAATTGTTGCTCTTTTTTTGTTTATAGCGCAAAAAGTAAAAATTGCACAGGTGATCAAATACCACCAAAGGAAAGCTCTGTTTGTGGGAAAAAAAGGACGTCAATTTTATTTGGGTACAGTGTCGCATGACTGCGCAATTGCCCATTAAAATCACGCAGTGCCGAATCGCAAAATTGGCCCTGGTCTTTGAGCAGCCAAATCCTCCGGGGCTTAAGTGGTTAAAGAATATGTCAGCCCAACACTTTTCATATTCCTGATCTGTGGCTGCTGTACCATGTACTTGTATGAGAAAGTATCCTGTTTTTTTTGTTTTGCTTTGTGCACTGGTCCAAATCATTTAGTGGAGGGGGGATTATGGTGCGGGATTGTTTTTCAGGGGTTGGGTTTGGCCCCTTAGTTCCAGTGAAGGGAACTCTTAAGGTATCAGCATACCAAGACATTTTGGACAATTTCATGCTCCCGACTTTGCCGATGGCCCCTTCCTGTTCCAACATGTCTACACACCAGTGCACAAAGCAAGGTCCATAAAGACATGGATGAGCGAGTTTGGGATGGAGGAACTTGACTGGCCTGCACAGAGTCCTGACCTCCTCAACCCGATAGAACCCCTTTGGGATGAATTGAAGCAGAGGCTGTGAGCCAGGCCTTCTCTTCAACATCAGTGCCTGACCTCATAAATGCGCTTCTGAAAGAATGGTCAAACATTCCCATAGACACACTCCTAAACCTTGTGGACAGCCTTCCCAGAAGAGTTGAAGCTGTTATAGCTGCAAAGGGTGGACCAACTCATTATTGAACCCTACAGACTAAGACTGGGATGCCATTAAAGTTCATGTGTGTGTAAAGGCAGGTGTCCCAATACTTTTGACAATATAGTGTATACCAGCATTTGATGTGGTGTTCACCCAGATATGTGAGACACTCCAAGGCGCAGGGTTAATAAAACGAATGCAGATATAAGTATCTATACGTCTCTGCAGTATTTTGCTGACATATTTTTAAACCCCTCCGACACTTTTTTTTTTTTTTTTCTATATTAAAATGTAACTTTGTGTTGATTCTGCTGAGGTTTCATGGGTGGGAACCCACGGAATTGTACAAACACCCAAAGCGTTCCTTGCTCCTGTTTGAGTCCATACTTAGCATGCAATGTGGGTGGTATAGGGGCTCCATTGCCAGGACCAGGGTGGCGAGCTTTCATGACATAAAGATCTTTCATGGTTTCATGTGCAGACTATAATTAAAACACACATAAAAACCAGTTTAAATCATTTATTAGCTATATCTTTTTTTTTTTTTTTTGGTATCCTGCGAATAAACTTTGCTCGTCTATTATTTGGAGGTCATGTTTAGCTGTGATGAATATTGGATTAGCGAAGGTTTTACATCACAAACATGGATCTCCCACTTCCGAAAGAGAGCGTTTTATTTTCCTAACAATAAGTGGCGGTAATCTGAGCCACGCAAATGTTTGTTCTGTACTTTTGTTATAGTTGTGGATCTCATGAAAACTTATCCAGGACTAGCTGGGAGAATCGGAAGACTTAGAGACGGCCTTGCACTAAAATCGTTTTTTATATATTATTATTTAGATGATATTATATATTAATATTATTTAGGCTGCATTCACACCTGAGCGTAGCGCCATGCCATTGAGTGTTTTTCCGGTGTTTTTTTGCACTTTTTTATGCGTGATTTTGAGCTTTGGTTTTTTTTTTTTTATTAGCCATTACAGAAAACTCATCTGTTGCATCATTTGTTGTTAGGTATTTCAGCTTTTTTAGCTTTTCTATTAGCTTTTATTTCTTTTTTTATTTTTATTTCTTTTTTCGTTAGGGTAAGGGGTTAGAGTTAAGGTTAGGTTATGATTAGGAGTTGGGGTTAGGGTTAGGATTAGGGGTTAGGGTATTTATTATTATTATTATTAATAATAATAATTTATTTATTTATTCATTAGGGTAAGGTATTAGAGTTAAGGTTAGGTTAGGGTTAGGATTAGGGTTTAGGGTATTTATTATTATTATTATTTTTTTTTTCGTTAGGGTAAGGTGTTAGAGTTACAGTTAGGTTATGATTAGGAGTTGAGTTTAGGGTTAGGATTAGGGGTTAGGGTATTTATTATTATTATTATTATTAATAATAATGTATTTATTTATTTTTTCATTAGGGTAAGGTATTAGAGTTAAGGTTAGGTTAGGGTTAGGATTAGGGGTTAGGGTATTTATTATTATTATTTTTTTTCATTAGGGTAAGGTGTTAGAGTTACGGTTAGGTTATGATTAGGAGTTGGGGTTAGGGTTAGGATTAGGGGTTAGGGTATTTATTATTATTATTATTATTATTAATAATTTATTTATTTATTTATTTTTTCATTAGGGTAAGGTATTAGAGTTAAGGTTAGGTTAGGGTAAGGATTAGGGGTTAGGGTATTTATTATTAGTATTATTATTATTTTTTTTTCGTTAGAGTAAGGTGTTAGATTTACGGTTAGGTTATGATCAGGAGTTGAGGTTAGGGTTAGGATTAGGGGTTAGGGTATTTATTATTATTATTATTATATTAATAATAATTTATTTATTTATTTATTTTTTCATTAGGGTAAGGTATTAGAGTTAAGGTTAGGTTAGGGTTAGGATTAGGGGTTAGGGTATTTATTATTATTTTTTTTTTTAGTTAGGGTAAGGTGTTAGAGTTATGGTTAGGTTATGATTAGGAGTTGGGGTTAGGGTTAGGATTAGGGTTTAGGGTATTCATTATTATTATTATTATTATTATTATTTTTAATAGGGTAAGGGGTTAGAGTTAAGGTTAGGTTAGGATTAGGAATTGGGGTTAGGATTAGGATTAGGGGTTAGGGTTAATTATTCTTTTTTTTCTATTATTATTATTATTTTTTTCATTAGGGTAAGGGGTTAGAGTTAAGGTTAGGTTAGGGTTAGGATTAGGAATTGGGGTTAGGGTTAGGATTAGGGGATTTGGTTATTTATTATTTTTTTGGTTAGGGTGTTAATACTACTACTACTACTACTACTACTACTACTACTACTACTAATAATAATAATAATAATAATAATAATAATCATAAATAAATAATAAATACATTCAATAAATGGATACTATGTAATAATAAATAAATATTTAGCCCCTAGATTTAACCCCTAACCATTAAAAAAAAAAACAATAATAATAAATTACTTATCACCCTAACCCTAAGGCCTCTTTCACACGGGCGTTCCGTATGTCCTTATCACCCCATCAGTTTTCGGATGATATACGGACATAATGCATGTCAATGGGATTGTGGATGTCAGCGGATGACCATCCGATGACATCCGATTTGCGTCCTTTCAGTTCTGTTCCGTTTTTTGGAATGGAACAGAACCCTATTTTTCTTCTTTAAAAAACGGAAAGGACGCAAAATCGGATGTCAGCGGTGTCATCCACTGACATCCGCAATCCCATAGACATACATTATGTCCGTATATCATTCGCAAACGGATGGGATGATATGCGGACATACGGACCGGATGACACAAGTGTCATCCGTGTCCGTAAAAAAAAAAAGTGAATGAACGGACGACAAAAGTGGAGCGCCCATGCGAAAGAGGCCTAACATAAAATAAATAAATACACTATTATTATTATTCATTTATTTAATAATTTAAGCTTAGGGTTTAATAATTATTTATTTATGTATTATTATATGAATTGGATTTAAAGAGGTTTTTGGGACATTTTAAGTGCTTTGCATCACACAAACACTAGATACATTAAAAATTAATCAATCTATTTGAACATAGTTAAAAAAAACAGTTAGTTTTTTTGCATATCAAAAAAATGAAAAGAATACATATACACTTTAGAGCTCATATCCTATGGTTTCTGCTTGACATAGTCATGTTATTGATGGCAAAATCCCCCACATGTATTATTGCACATTATTAAATTATTTATGATGATTTTTAGTTATTTGGGTATTTATTTTACATTTATTTATTCATATATTTTTATTATTTTATGTTATTAAAATTGTAATTACATTATGTTATTTTTATGTACATTTTTTTAATTTGCAGAGCAGGGAATTAACTTGAGCCACTTGACCTCCAGAAGATTTACCCCTCTTCATGACTAGGCCATTTTTTTGTGATATTGAACTGACAATTGCATGGCTGCACAACACTGTACCCAGACAAAATTGATGTCCTTTTTTCCCCCACAAATAAAGCTTTCTTTTGGTGGTATTTGATCACCTCTGAGATTTTTATTTTTTTGTGCTATAAACAAATAAAGACCGTCAATTTTTTTTAAAAAAAAGCAAACAATATTTTTTACTTTCTGCTATAACACACATCCAATAAAAAAAATTTAAAACATTTAATTTCTTCATCAATTTAGGCCAATATGTATTCTACTATATATTTTTGGCAAAAACAATCCCAGAGTATATTTATTGGTTTGTGCAAAATCTAAAGCGTCTACAACCTATGGGATATGTTTTTATTTTTAAAAATGTTTTACTAGTAATGGCGGTGATCAGCGACTTATAGCGGGACTGCGATTATGCAGCGGAGAAATCGGACACTGACACTTTTGACACCTTTTTGGGGACCAGTGACACTAAAACAGTGATCAGTGCTAAAAACATGCACTGTCACTGTACTAATGATCAAAGGGTTAACTATGTGCCTAGCTGGTGTTTTCTTACTGTAGGGAGGTGCTTTTACTAGGGGAAAGCCTGGATCTGGAAACACAGGATCCATGCCTTCCCTACTGACCGAATGGCAATCTGCCTTGTTTACATGGGCAGACCGCCGTTCTCCCTCTGTACCCAATGATCAGCGGGTGCCGGCGGACATCGAGTCTGCGGGTATCGACAGCAGGGTTTGCTCTTGGATACGGAACTGGCTAAAAGGGCGTGTCCAAAGGGTGGTAATAAACAGCGCATACTCAGACTGGTCTGAGGTAGTAAGCGGGGTCCCCCAAGGCTCAGTCCTAGGACCAACCTTGTTCAATTTATTCATAAACAGCATTGAGGACGGGATCTGTAGTTCAATATCAGTTTTTGCAGATGACACAAAATTAGGCAGGGCAATAACTGCACAGCATGAAGCAGATATCCTACAGGATGACCTGGACAAAATAACGGAGTGGGCAACGACTTGGCAAATGAGGTTTAACGTGGAGAAGTGTAAGGTTTTGCACTTGGGGACTAGCAACATAAAAGCACAATACACATTAGGAGGGGAACCCTTGGGAGAATCAAAAATGGAGAAAGATCAGGGAGTATTGGTGGATGATAGACTAGGCAACAGCATGCAATGTCAAGCGGCAGCTGCCAAAGCCAGCAGAATATTAGCATGCATAAAGAAAGGGATGTATTCCAGAGATAAGACTATAATCCTTCCACTTTATAAAACTCTGGTCCGACCGCATCTGGAGTATTCTGTCCAGTTCTGGTCACCAGTCCTCAGAAGGGATGTGTTGGAGCTGGAGAGGGTCCAGAGAAGGGCAACTAAACTAATTAGGGGATTGGAGGACCTTGATTATGAGGAGCGTCTGCAATCGCTTGATTTATTCTCCCTGGAGAAGAGACGCCTGAGGGGGGACATGATAGCAATTTTTAAATATCTCAATGGGGATCTAGGCTTAGAAGAAAAGCTGTTCAGTCGCAGGGATTGCATGCGATTAGAGGAGAAGCGTTTTAACCTCAGGCAACGTGGGGGGTTCTTTACTGTTAGGGCTACAAGATTGTGGAATTCTCTACCACAAGAGGTGGTTTCTGCGGGTAGTATGGTGGCTTTCAAAAGACTCTTAGACGTAAATCTCAAGAATCAGAACATTCAGGGGTATGCGAGATGATTACAGCCACACACACCTACACAGGTTGAACTGGATGGACTATTGTCTTTATTCAACCTCACCTACTATGTAACTATGTAACTATGCGGTAGCCGCCAATCAGTTCCCATTGTGTATAATCACAGCGGGAGCAAGCCGCCACCAGCGCGCATGCGCACCCCAGAGCTGTGTTACTTTGCTGCCCCATATCTAAGTTATACGGTTGGCAGGTGGTTAAAGTTATTCTAAAGGAAACATTTAAAAAAAAAAAAAATATATATATATATATATATATATATATATATTATACTTACCTGCTCTGTGTAATGGCTTTGCACAGAGCAGCCCTGAACCCCTTTTTTCTGGATCCTCCCAGCAGCATTCCTGGCTCCTCCCCCTTGCTGAGTGCTATGGGGCACTCGAGAAGGCTCACTCCCAAGCAGGCTCTATGTGTCCATTCACACACAGAGTGTGGCTTGGTCCCGCTCCCTGCTTTTTCCTCATTGGCTCACTGGCCAATGGCTCCTGCTGCTGTGTGAGCCAATGAGGAGGGAGAGACCCAGGAGAGCTGCGGTTCTCATGGACATCGCTGGATCAAGATGGGGCTCAGGTAAGTATAAGGGGGGGGAGCTGCCGGGGAGCTTCACCTAGAGGTTTTTTTTAACTTTGATGCATAGAATGCATTAAGGTACAAAACCTTCTGCCTTTAGAACCACTTTAAATTTACTCATCAGTGGGGCCCTCTCCTACCCGAGCCCCAAAGCAGCTGCCTGGGCTGCCATGGCTATAGTTATGCAACTGTTCTCTCAATCTGTGCTGCAGTCTTATCAGTTACATTGTTCCCAGTTATCTCTGAGTCCCACAGATAATGTGTTATTAAGAGAATGGTTTCCATCGTCCTATAATAGGTTGACAAAGCTGTTTCTGCTCTGTTTTGTTTTGTGGCTTTTAAGGTACTTTGCGGTAAAAGCAAGGAAGCCTAAAAACCTCTGAAGTGTAGTAATGTTTGCTTTACTATACAAAATGCTGTACTCACACAAACTAAGTAGGATTTTAGGAAAACATTAAAAGGCCTGCAGAGTATTACAAAACATGCTTACAACATACACATGCACACACTATCTATCCTTCCTAGCAAATGAGCATGGACATTTATAGCACTACATGCCTGGCGTTTGCATGCTCTCCCTATGCCTGCATGGGTTTCCTCTCACATTACAAAGACATGCTGCTAGGTTAATTGTCTCCTGTCTAATTTGGTCCTATCATGTGTATGTATGAATATGAGTTAGGGACTATAGATTGTAAGCTCCTAAAGGGAAGGGACTGATGTGAATGTACTTTTTTTATATGTGTAAAGTACTGCGTAAATTGACAATGCTATATAAGTAGCTGTATTAAATAAATAAAATGTGTGCAATTACACTAAGCAGCTACCTAACTTTTCCTGGCGATCTTCCTCTTGTGTCCAAGATCTCTCCAGATTGCTTCTTACTTCTTGGAGTCCTTCAAAGCTACTACCAGTTTCCTTGTGTCCTCAAGTTTTTTTTTCCCTCCCCCCTACTTCTTGTAGCATTACTTCGGGTCCTGAGCTCATGAACCAGTCCAGCGAGTTCATTAGCATATCAATAGGGGAAGTCTAGCTTCTAAAAACAAAACATGTAACTAAAATGCCTCATTCTTATATTTAGACTATAAAAAACCCGAAAATAGCCATAGAAACACATGCCTAAATACAGTATGATGAGTGAGTCACCCCAGTAAAATAAAGCGTGTTACTGGCAAGATCTGGTGAAAATAAAGAGAGAAAAGTCTAAAAGAGGAAACAAATGCAACCACCACATCTAAAGAATTGTAAAATGCAATATATTTTAATTGTCTCCTTGTTGACCAATTGTGTGTACCTGGGTGTCCCCCAAAAACACATTAGACGTTCCCTTTAAAGACAGAGAATTTTCAGACAACGTAAGATTCTGTTGAGGAACAAGTGTTGTCCTGTCCATTTTCTATAATGAGATATGTTGTCTACATGAGTGTCTAAATACAAGCTGCGTGGTTTTACTGGCAGTGAATGGCTCTGAGTAAACACGGTACATTATCATTATCCTTCCTCCGTCACACTAATTATACTTTAAAATTTCCGAAACGCAGTGTGTGGCTTATCTAGTTTTGGCATCAGAGGCAGAGAGGACTGAGAGTGAATCAGATTTGTAGGATGCTCATTTAGGAATTCTGACGCCTTAAAAGCCAACTCCACTCCAAACAACTAAAAGGTGACTTGGTATATGCAGTGCAGTGTATGGAGGAATGGAAAGACCCATTGGAGAGATTAAACATCTCCCCAACCAAGGAATGGTCCAACGTAGGAAGGGAGATTCTACGGGTCAAGACTCAGCAGCTTTCCTACACCTTAAGGAATGGAGACATTTTTCTAAAGGCAGTGAGGAGCACATTTTGGGCAGGGAGGACAATCGGTTGACAAGAGACGTGAAAGAGGACATCTACCATGTCAAACTGGAACAACTATTAGAGAACATCTGTATTCCACATATAATGCAGTTCTAATATTTCTACCCCAGTGATTTGACAACAATTCACAATTTCAGCCACGTGACTCGAATGATTGACACCTACTCAGACTGCTGCCACCAAGGATGGGATTACGTGTCTAGAACAAGGTGGTTCCACAACTGTTATACCTCCAATCTTGTTGTTGGACAATCAACATCTGCCTTGATTCATGATTCCGTGGATTAAGGTGTGGATATAAATGTTGGGGTACGTTCCTGACACTCATTAGAACTGAAGAAGTGGCTTTGAGAAGCTACAAAACATCTTCAACTTTTCAGAACTTGCTCAGTTGACATGTGACTAAGTAACTACTAGCTCCACCTTAAAACAGGTAATTCAATTTTCACCTGAGATTAGTATAATCACCTGCCAGCCTCTTACCTCACCAAATTTTTTACGTCACTGATGAGCTTTCCCATTGAAATTGTGTCTCCATTGGAGAACAGGTAACTCTTTTGCACCAATCAGGATTGTCCTGGATCGGCAAATTTGCCTAATGAAGATTTCAATAAACAGATCTGGCCATTGTCTGTCTGCTCCTGGGACCCCCGGTGAGTGCTCCCAAGCTGCTTTGAACCCCCTCAAGTATTTTCTCGCGGCCTTATTTTCCCACAGCCAGTAGAGTGGGTTTTGTGTTTTAGGGTACAGCCCCCATATAATAGGATTACAAGAGCCCAGATCCTCGGCAACAGTCAAAAACTCCACCTGATTTAGCTCTGTCAGGGCTCCTTCACACATGCCTTGATCTATAAAGAGTGATCCCTATGTGGTGTTGTACCACCTCCTCGCTGCCTGCTTTAACCGCTTGAACCTCATGGCACGGGGTTGTTGGGTGCTTACAGAGCGGCCCCATTCACTGGGTCAAGGTCAGTGAGCACTATGCCCGTATAAAGTAACAGGAGGTGTAATTCCTTTTGCAATTAGCAAAGCATTGTGGCCATGGCATGTGTACCACCCAAGGTAAAGGAGGAGCCGTTGATGGGGGAGTAAAAATGCAGCTGAACCTCGGGCTTTTCCCACATGTTTGATAGTGTAAGATGGCTAGCCTGAATGACCATGGGATGTGTAGTGTGCCCTTAATGCAGCCTATTAGTGCCCATCAGTGTTGTCTATCAGTGCCCATCAGTGCTGCATATCAGTGCCCATCAGTGCTGCATATCAGTGCCTCCTATCAGCACCCTTCAGTGCTGCCTATCCATGCCCTTCAGTGTTGTTTATCAGTGCCGATCAGTGCCGCATATCAGTGCCTCCTCATCAGTGCCCACCAGTGCCAACTATCAGTGCCTGTCAGTGCCACCTATTAGTACCCTTCAGTGCCAACTATCAGTGCCCTTCAGTGCTGCCTATTAGTGCCCATCAGTGTTTTCTATCAGTGTCCATCAGTGCCGCATATCATTCCCGCTTCATCAGTGCAGCCTATCATTGCCGCCTCATCAGTGCCCATCAGTACAACCTATCAGTGCCCACCAGTGAAGGAGAAAAATTACCGATTTACAAAATTTTGTAACAGAAACTAAGAAAAGCTGACCTTACACTCTGCAGAGCTCAGTAAGAGCTGATTGGGAAAAGGGACAACCCCCCCCCCCCTTCACACAGAAACAGAGCTGAGGCTGCCAATCACAGGCTGTGTGCTGGAGCTCCCTCCCCTGTCTCCTTTTTTTCTCTTGGTGTCAGGAAAACTTATCAGAAGTGACTCATGCAGATAGCAGAGAAAGCAGACAGAAATTACACTTAGTGCTCTGGATTGAGATAAGTACACACTATAGAAGGAAATGCTTAGTTCATTTTTCATATCAGAGGTTTACAACCACTTTAGGCTCCAGTCTGTGACTTTACCTATAATAAGATGATGTCATTAGTCTGTTGTAGGCAGAGGGAGGCATTTCCTCAGTCACCCCTCCCCCCAGTGCTTAGACTGTACATTGTAACTTTGTAGCAAGTCACATCACATGATAAGAGGCTGCAGCAGAGGCTAAACTGTGTTGGATATTTGTGAATACAGCCAAGACCTGCACCATCATCAGGATTAACCATGACTGAGTCATCTTTGAGCCACCATCTTAGTCCAGAAAGCCGCCCCTGAATGATACCTGAACAAAGGTGGCTCCGTCCTTCTGGAGATAAAAACAGATGAAGGTTTAGTTAGGGGGAATACTGTAATCTTTGTAAGATGTCATAAATACCTGGAAGTGTTACACTTTCACATTAGTTAGCATGTATATACTTATGCTACATCCACTTTAATTGCTTTAAATGTCAGTTTTGCAGGCAGTGTCACTCCTGGATGGTTCCTTTGACCTTTTTCCATGTAGGTAAGAAGTGCAACCCAGATTCTCAACACGCCACCTTGTGTTTAGTGTAATAGCTGTTTCTGTGACATAGTGGGAGGGGCTTACATATGTCTAAAAAAAATGGAAGGGTGCTCCGGCTGTGACACTAATGGGAGAATGTAACAATTTGAATGACATGTCTGCTTAAAGAGCTTTATTTCATAGTACAAATGTTGACTGATCTGCTTTCTTATAGGAGGTTATATATATATATATATAGAAATATATATATTTCATTTTACATGATAGATATAAATGGTAACATGTTATACTTTTAAAGGAACATTCATTCCTAGTATTCAGAAAATATATAATGGACGATGTCTCCACCTCGTGGTGAAATTTAGAATTGCGACTCAGAATAAGATTAATGGAGCGTCCTAAAGTGTAAAATATAATGCAATATTATATAGAGCATGTCTGACTTTTAAGTGAAAATGTGCAACTTGTGAGTGAAAGTTATCTAAATGTTTGGTGAAAACACTGATGACAGAGTGTGGGGACAGGTTTACTATAATGCAAAACTACCTTTGGGAAAAAATATACCTATGTGTCTATTTATCCATATTTTCACCCAAGAGTCACACAATTTTCTAACCAAAATTTACATTAAAATAATTTACATTAAAATATATTAATACATTTTATAATAATATTAATATATACAAATAATAAATATAATAATATTAATAATTTACATGACAATAATTTACATTAATATATATTAATACATTTTATAATAATATTAATATATACAAATAATAAATATAATAATATTAATAATTTACATTACAATAATTTACATTAATATATTTTAATACAATTTATAATAATATTAATATATACAAATAGTAAATTTAATAATAATTAATTTATTATTATTTTTATTTTATTTAAGACTTTACTGACTTTATTGACAAAAAAAACCTAGATAAACTTTAACCACTTGCAGATAAACTGCGGCAGGCTGGCTCGGCTGCGCGAATCGGCCTACCTACACGGGGAAGCCGATCCACGGAGCCTGGGGCTGCAACTGCCTCCGGGCACCCTCGATCGCTCTCCGTGGAGAGAGAACGATGGTCTGCTGTTGTAAACACCGCAGACCATTGTTCTCTCAGGTATCAATACAGAGCGCCTGTGTTCCTCCTATTTAGGAACACAGGTCTCTGTGTTGATTCTACAAGCCCACCCCCCTCACAGTTAGAAAACACCCCCTAGGATCACTCTTAGCCCTTTGATCACCCCTGGGTTAACCCCTTCCCTGCCAGTGTCATTATTACAGTAACAGTGCAAATTTTTAGCACTGATTACTGTAGTAATGTCACTGGTCCCATCAAAAGTGTAAAAAATGTCAGTTAGGGGTCAGATCTGTCCGATGCAATGTCGCAGTCCCGCTAAAAATCGTAGATCACTGCCATTACTAGTAAAATAAATAAATAAATAAAAATGACATAAATCTTTCCCCTAGTTTGTAGATGCGATACCTTTTGCGCAAACCAATCATTTTTTTCTTGGAATGTTATATAGCAGAAAGTGGAAAATATTGTTTGTTTGTTTTTTTTTTCTTCCAGAATTGTCGCTCTTTTTTTGTTTATGCGCAAAAAATAAAAATCTCAGAGGTGTTCAAATACCACCAAAAAAAAGCTCTATTTGTGGGAAAGAAAAGGACATCAATTTTATGTAGGTACAGTGTCGCATGACCGCGCAATTGTCCAGTAAAATAACGCAGTGCCGAATCGCAAAAAAAAAGAAGTTTTCGCCTTTTTTGATAATACCCTCCATTTGCCTGTCCCTCATGCCCCGTAGGTTGGGCTGCTTGGTAATCTACATGACTTTATACACCAGACAGATGCTCGGACTCTGGTTTGTGTGTTACTGTTCTATGCTAGGAAATTGAATCTGTTGAGATGGAAGAATGCTGATGCACCTTTGGTACAAAACTTTTATAGTTTGGTGAATAAAGATCTACCTATCGATATATAAGGGTAGGGCCTGCCCCAATAAATTCTATAAAATCTGGCAGCCCTGGCTTGATATTGCAGACTCCTTTTGGAAAGATACCCAACTATCTCAAAAGTTGTAAAAGGTAGCTATGATTTAATACCTATATATTGATGGTGTGCCAAAACCCAAGCTGTGGGCTTCTTGGCTCTCCTGTTAGAGGGAATGGGAGGGGTCATGAGTGTTGTATGTGTGTGGGTGGGTGGCTGGTTGTTTTAGTTGTTTTAGTTGTTTTGAGGTTGTTGTTGTTTTCTTTGACTTTTTCACTGTACAAAGATGGCTAAGCTATATTCCGGGCTCAATGTAGTCCAACCGAACTAGCTCTGTTATCCTAAGTACTGTCTTTTCCTATGGGGAAACAAACCAATTATATCATTACTTTTGTTGACTATTGGCCTCAAGGCTTACTGTGACTTTAATTTTCTTATACATTTGCCCTTGTAAAATGTGTAAAAATGTATAATGTAATGTGGAAAAAAAAATAAATAAAAAAAATAAACACCTTTCAAACGTAATGTGGATAATGTAATGTGGAAAAAAAAAAAAAGAAATAAACACCTTTCAAAAGAAAAAAAAAAATAATAATAATGATAATTTGTAAAATAATACTTTGAATAATAATAATAATACTATCATAATAATTTATATAAAAATAATAATACATTGCATAATAATAATAATAATAATAAGAATAATAATATATACACATTAAATAATAATAATAAAAATAATAACAACAACTATTATTATTTTTATTATTTAAGACTTTACTGACATTGTATAAAAACATACAACAAAATTTCAATTTCTGTTCCCTGAATGGTACGTTAAATAATTAACACAGTCACACACAAATAAAAAACCTACATAATCAATAATAATACCAATTCACCTATAAAGAAAAGTGTATGTAATTTTCAAAATAAACAAAGACTCTTATTTATGTACTGATTGATCCAGACATACCTTGAATGAAATCATTGATCAGAATCTCAATAAATAAGCAAAAAAATAACTAAAGCAATAACCTATCCGGCTATTAAATAATACACTGTTTCACTTTCTCCATCAGCTCATCCCCCACAGCTATTACCTTTTGTATCAATTGACCCCCCCTTTTAGATTGTAAGCTCTAACGAGCAGGGCCCTCTAATTCCTTTTGTACAAAATTGTATTGTAACTGTAATGCCTGCCTTCATTTTGTTAAGCGCTGCACAAACTGTTGGCGCTATATAAATCCTGTATAATAATAATAATAACCAAATGCAACAGGTAGGTTCTAGGTAGAGTATAATGGGCATAGGCTGCCTAACAGCAGGGCCATGATTTCAGTTGGGCTGTCATGTCTCCCAGGTGTGGTTACTGAGAGGGGAGTCTCCCCACTGTGAGAGGATTCTCATCGGGCAGTGGAGGAAATCCAATCAGTGGCCCATTCGGGCTTGTATCTACCCCAGAAGGCAGATTCTGCCGCAGAGGATTCTGGGAGGGGATATAAGTCTGAGGGGAGCGCATGACGCAGCGTCTTTGGCTGGAAGCAGAGTCCCAGGAGGGAGGGTACGGCTGTCTCTCCTCCTGTCAAAAGGATCGGGTGTCTCGGGTGGCTGCCTGAGTATCCAGAAGGGAGAGCTGAGCTGCAGAGGGGATCCGGTGTGCCGAGGACCAGTGGAGAAAGAGGGGTTCAGTTCCAGGAAAGCCTTCCAAGATCGTGAATACTGTGAACTGCCCCTGGGGTCTGCCTAGTGTAGAGGGGGACCACTCCGGTGAAGGTCCCAGGGATCCTGCAGCCTGCAAGTGTCAAGGGGGTTGCCTAGTGAGAGGATCCTGAAGTGTAAAGGGGGTTGCCTAGTGAAAGGACCCTGAAGTGTAAAGGGGGGTTGCCTAGTGAAAGGACCCTGAAGTGTAAAGGGGGGTTGCCTAGTGAAAGGACCCTGAAGTGTAAAGGGGGGTTGCCTAGTGAAAGGACCCTGGAAGTGTAGAGGGGGCGCCAGCGGTTGGGACCTGAAGAGTTAAGTGTGCAGTGTTAAGAGTTGCAGCAGTACAAGCAGTTACAAGGAACTACCCCAGTCAGTGAAGGGCTGGAGGGAGTCATATACAGCAGTGGTCCTCAACTCCGGCCCTCAGGGCCCATTAACAGGCCAGATTTTAAGTATTACCTTGGGGAGATGCAGACTAGAGTACTGCAATCACTGAGCAGCAAATTATATCACCTGGGATGTATTTCAGTTATCTCGCAAATCTGGCCTGTTAGTGGGCCCTATAGGCCAGGGTTGAGGACCACTGATATACAGGACTTGTTGAGCTATACAGAGTGTCAAGAGTCAAGGTCATTACAGTCCTAGATCTTCTGAGTTAACCAAGGAGTTAAAATCGAAGTTTCAGCACTTTCGGCAGAACAAGTATTCAAAAGCGCCAGGAAGCGTTGGTCGGCATTCAGCTGGCGTCAGGACAGCGCTGATAGGCATTTTTCTACAAAGTGTCCCAGTTGAACCTAGTTGAGCCAGAGGAGTATCCCACTCATTCCCTTCTCCCATCCCCATTATAAAATAAATAAAACAAATCAAAGATGCCGGAATGGTCATTGTCTCAGTTCTCACACTTGGGTTTTCAACCTAAATGTGTTGGAAGTGTTTCTGGTAACAATGGCAGACCCATATCAGGCCCAATGCCTGGAAATATTGCTACACAACTTTCCTTTTATAAATTATTTTTGCGCTGTTCTAGGTCACATTTCAAGGCATCTAAACAGCAGTTTTAAAAAAGAGAGTTTCTTAAAGATTTGTAACATTTGACAAAGCGTTCATGAGTCATGACCAAAAGAAACGACAAGCAGAAAATTTGTAAAAAAAAAACCCCCAAAATACTAAATTAAAAAAAAACTAAGTAAATATAACTGAGAAATGGAAGTATCCAGCAAATATGTAATAGGTAGTAAATGTTACAAAGGTGAACTTATGCTTCAGCCTAAACTAGGCCACAAAATACCTGCACGTACACAAACTCCTTTGAAATGAATAGGCTTACTTGCCGCATTTATGCTGAAAAATACGTGTTAACTGGAGGTGAAAAGTGCAAGACTTGGATTTTAAAAACCCTGGCTCGGGTTTCCGCTCTCTCCCAGCCAAGATTCATGAAAAGTTTACCTAAGCTTTTAAGAAGAAAGTGAAAGGAGAACGGCTCTCCAATGTTTCCTGGCCAACAGGTAATATAGACTATATACAATGTTCTGTTTGCAGAAGTAACTTGTTGGAGAGAAGTCGCGGGGGGGAACCCCAATGAAAGTCATACAGAGGTGTTAATAATATTAGCAGACTCCTTTATTTGTTGGAGTAAGATTAAGATCAGATTGCAAGATTATTTTTTTAGATAGTCTTATTTTGTCGGTGATGGTAAATGCCATCAGATCCAAGGAATAAGTGTAATTACATGTTAGGTTCTGATCAGACAGATCTAATAAAATATATAAGTAAAGCAAGTTTTTTTATATATATATATATATATATATATATATATATATATATATATATATGCTTGTTGACCAAAATAATAAATGGAAATTGTATTTTTATTTAGATAGGTAAATTTGAAATACTCCATTCAAATAATTCATATTTACCCTTTTGCAGACTGTAGGTGGTGAGATTGAGTCTGGTACCCAGGGTTGTAACTGTGGAGCAGAACATTAGGAGATCAGATGACACAAATGTTATCAGATAACACAGATAACACATTTGCAAAGGGGTGGCACATTTGCTGTTGGGGCTACTTCCCAAAGTGGGGGTATTTCTATAAGTGGGAGCACTTCTGACTCTGCACTTCAGGGAATGCACAAAGCGAATTAACACAGAAAATACTGAGAAAAACACCACATAGACTACAGGTGACCTTGTTTACCCCTTCAGTTCTTTCTTCTTGTAACATGCACTCTCTATCACTCTTTCTGACAGCCGTGTCCTCTATCCTTAAACCCTCTCTCCCTCACCCCTCTACTCCACCCCACAGCTTATATATATATCACCCTCACTTCTGTCCTCTCCTTATTACTGCACTCACCAACTCCTGCTTTTTCTAAATCCGCACGCACAAAAAAACTCCAGGACGCTGGGGCATGTCCCTTCATATAAATCGCACTCTCACTTCACCGTCCTCACCCTTCTGCTTCTCATAACCTCTGGAGACATATCCCCAAACCCTGGGCCTCCATCATTTAACTGTACTCAACACACACACATTACTCTGCACCCTCTGGAAGCAGTCGCAATCCACACAATTCAGTTCCGATTTCTCTTCTTCCCAAGACCAGACTCCCTTTCTCTTGTGCCCTTTGGAATGTCCACTCTGTCCATGACCTCTTTATTGCTAGCTCATTTAATCTACTCGCCGAAACCTGAAACCTGGCTTTATGAATTTGACACTGCATCTTCTGCTGCCCTATCCCATGGTGGTCTTTTCTGGACTCACTGCTCCAGACCCAGTGGACGCAAGGGAGGGGGTGTCGGAATCCTTCTAACCACATATAGCACCTTTCAGGTACTTCACCCACCTCCCTCTCTGTCACTCTCCTCATTCGAGGCACACTGTATTCATCTTTTCTCTCCAGTTTCTCTAAGGATAGCTGTGATCTACCGGCCCACTGGAACGGTATCAACCTTTCTTGACAACTTCTCTGCCTGGCTACCCCACTTACTCTCTCTGAAATCCCAACAATCATACTCAGCGACTTCAACTTCCCTATTAATGCTAATACTCCTGCCACTTCCAAACTTCTCAGTCTAACCTCCTCTTTTGACTCGAAGCAATGGATACATGCTTCTACTTACTCTAAAGGCAATATCCTTGACCTTGTTTTCTCCCACCTATGCACTCCGTGCAACCTCTCCAGCTATTCTTTCCCTCTCTCTGATCACTACCTTATTAGTTTCACTCTCTCCCTCTCCTACAACTCCTCTCCCTCTAACCGCCTAACAGTTACCCATAGAAATCTACGCCATCTCAACCCTTCTCTTCTCTACTCTGCTACCGACCACCTCTATGACAAAATCTCACCCCTGTCCTGCACTGACCTAGCTACTTCTGTCTACAACGCTTCACTTTTAGCCTGCCTGGACACACTGGCCCCCCTCGCTACACACCGAATCCGGCCCTGACCCCTTCAACCTTGGCAAACAGATAACACTACAAGTCTGAAAAAGCATAGCCGTGGTCTTGAGCGCCTATGACGTATCACTAGGTCTCAGAAAGATTTCAACCAATATAAATCTGCCCTCCAAAAATACAATTCCTTCGCACTGCCAAGCCAACCCATTTTATCACTCTCATTAAAAACGTATCATCTCGTTCCTGCCAACTCTTCTCTACCTTCAACTCTCTACTTTCTTCTCTACTGCCTCCACCCACTAACTCACTCACTGCCCAGAAGATCGCCAATAACTTCAAACAGAAGATTAATACAATTCGTGAGGAGATTTCTGCTGTTCAGATACCTTCCAGGCTTTACACTTCATGCCCACAGGTACAATTACTACTTTCCTCATTAAACCCCACCACTATAGATAAGGTTGCTAAACTAATTGCTAACGTCCAGGTAACCACTTGCCCTTTGGATCCTGTTGCCTCGCAAATGCTACGTTCACCCTCTGGCTTTTTTCTGCTCTCTCTAACCCACATCTTCAATCTCTCCCTCTCTTCTGACATCTTCCCCAACTTTCTAAAACATGCACTAGTCACCCCCATACTTAAAAAGCCCTCACTGGACCCAACCAATCTTAACAACCTACGCCCCATTTCCTCACTCCCCTTTTTATCCAAACTCCTTGAACATCTGGTCTACAACCAACTAAGCGACCACCTTGCCTAGAATAGCCTTCTTGATCCCCTTCAGCCTGGATTTCATCCTCAACACCCCACAGAAACTGGTCTCCTAAAACTAACAAATGATCTACTAACGACCAAAACCATTGAACACTATTCTGTACTCCTACTCTTGGACCTTTCTGCTACCTTTGATACGGTTGACCACCCCTCCTCCTCAAAAAACGTAATGCCTTTGATCTCTGTGACTGTACTCTTCGCTGGTTATCTTCCTACTTATCCAACCGCACCTTTAGCATTACTTACAGTTCTACTTCCTCCTCTCCTATTCCTTTCTCTGTTTGGGTCCCCCAAGGTTCTGTTTCTGGACCTCTCCTAATTTCAATCTTCAACTCCTCTCTGGGTCAGCTGAATACAATCCAATACCATCTCTACACTGACAATACCCAAATCTATTTCTCTACCCCTCAGCTCACTCCCTCAGTCTCCTCACGTATTACTAATTTACTAGCAGATATATTAGTCTGGATTCCACACCACTTATAATTTTTCCTCCACCACCCTTTCTGTCAAAATCGATGGTACAACTATCAGCCTGTCCCTGCATGCCAGGGTTCTAGGTGAAGTCCTGGACGCTAAACTCTCCTTCAAGCCCCACATCCACAATCACTGTCCAAATCTTGCCGCCTCAATCTCTGCAACATCTTCAAAATACGCCCCTTTCTAACCAATGACACAACAAAGCTCCTAGTTCAAGCCTTGGCAAATCCCTTCTCATAGGCTTACAGTGAGGGGAAAAAGTATTTGATTCTCTGCTGATTTTGTACATTTGCCCATTGACAAAGAAATGATTAGTCTATAATTTTAATGGTAGCTTTATTTTAACAGTGAGAGAAAGAATAACAACAAAAATATCCCGAAAAATTCATTTAAAAAAAGCTATAAATTGATTTGCATTTTAATGAGTGAAATAAGAATTTTCCCCCTTTGCAAAACATGACTTAGTACTTGATGGAGACACCCTTGTTGGCAATCACAGAGGTCAGATGTTTCTTGTAGTTGGCCACCAGGTTTGCACACATCTCAGGAGGGATTTTGTCCCACTCCCCTTTGCAGATCCTCTCCAAGTCAGTAAGGTTTCAAGGCTGATGTTTGATAGCTCGAACTTTTAGCTCCCTCCACATATTTTCTACTGGATTAAGGTCTGGAAACTGGCTGGGCAACTCCAGGACCTTAATGTGCTTCTTCTTGAGCCACTTCTTTGTTGCCTTGGTCATGTGTTTTGGGTCAATGTCATGCTGGAATATCCATTCACGACCCATTTTCAATGCCCTGGTTGAGGTAATGAAGTTTTCACCCAAGATTTGACGGTACATGACCCTGTCCATCGGCGCTTTGATGTAGTGAAGTTGTCCTGTCCCCATAGCAGAAAAACACCACCAAAGCACAATGTTTCCACTAGGGATGATCGAACGGTTCGGGTCGACCATCTACGTTTTTTTGGGGTATTTTTTGTGGGTCTTTGGAGGCAGGCAAAACATCTGAGCTTCTGTATAGGGGTATATATATACACACACACTTATATGCATTTATACACATATATAGGTGTGAAAGGAGAGAAGCCATATGGGTGTTAATTATTTCATTAGCGCAAGCATAGTGTTCTGCTACTTTCACACCTATATATATGTATGTGTATATATACATATAAGTGTGTGTGTTTATATACCCCTACACAGAAGTTCTGATGTTATACCTGCCTCCAATAACCCCCAAAAAATGCCAAAAAAAACGCTTGCTACAAAACCGGCAAGGTGTGAAAATAGTGGAGCCATATCCCTGTTCTATAAGTGACCTAAGAGAAACGATCTTTTCTTTTCTGGTTCTGGACATGCTACAGGGCTGAAACTTCACAGGTACACTTTTTAGACCCCCCCAGACACTAAATCCAAAGAAATCTCATTTTTTTTTTCAATATTTTTTTCAATAATTGGCTCTCTATCAAAAATGACAATTTTTAACAACTTTTTTTTGTGTGATTAATAGTCTCTGGGGCATGACCCAGAACCCTAGGCACTTTTTAGGGGCATTTATTGGGTTTTAGGGCTTCAAAATGGTGTTTTTTGATTACCGAAGTTTGGGTCCCATTGATTTCAATGGGGTTCGGAAATTCGGGCCGAACTTTCGGGAAGTTCTGGTGTTCTGGTCGAACCAAACTTTTGAAAAATTCGATCATCCCTAGTTTCCACCTCCATGTTTGATGGTGGGGACGGTGTTCTTGGGATCATAAGCAGCATTCCTCCTCCTCCAAACACAGCGAGTTGAGTTGATGCCAAAGAGCTTGATTTTGGTCTCATCTGACCACAACCTTTTTACCCAGTTCTCCTCTGAATCATTCAGATGTTCATTAGCAAACTTAAGATGGGCCTGTACATGTGCTTTCTTGATCAGGAGCACTGCAGGGTTTCAGTCCTTCATGGCGTAGTGTGTTAACAATTGTTTCTTGGTGACTATGGTCCCAGCTGCCTTGAGATCATTGGCAAGATTCTCCTGTGTAGTTCTGGGCTGATTCCTCCCCATTCTCATGTCATTGAAATTGAGCCCCAGATAGAGGGAGATTGACAGTTATTTTGTGTTTCTTCCATTTATGAATAATCGCACCAAATGTTGTCACCCTCTCACCAAGCTGCTTGGCGATGGTCTTGTAGCCCATTCCAGCCTTGTGTAGGTCTACAATCTTGTCCCTGACATCCTTGGACAGCTCTTTGGTCTTGGCTATAATGGAGAGATTGGAATCTGATTGATTGATTGATTGTTTCTGTGGACAGGTGTCTTTTATACAAGTAATAAGCTGAGATTAGGAGATAAGGGGAAGGAATAGTTCCGCACTATGGACTAATTAAAAATAGATTAATTGAATGTATATATAAAAAGAGAGAGTGAAGAAAGCTGCTACCCCCACTTAAAAAACTACCAGAGTAGGTGTCTAAAGTAAGATGACCAAATTTGTAAAATTAAATCCAGGGACATATTTATTTATTTATTTTATTGGCAAATGGCACAGAACGGCATAATACACAGAGCGCTGGGCACAGGACTACATAATACACAGAGTGCTGGGCACAGGACTGCATAATACACAGAGTGCTGGGCACAGGACTGCATAATACACAGAGCGCTGGGCACAGGTCTACATAATACACAGAGTGCTGGGCACAGGACTGCATAATACACAGAGTACTGGGTACAGGACTGTATAATACACAGAGCACTGGGCACAGGACTGCATAATACACAGAGCACTGGGCAAAGGACTACATAATACACAGAGTGCTGGGTACAGGACTGCATAATACACAGAGTGCTGGGCACAGGACTGCATAATACACAGAGTGCTGTGTACAGGACTGCATAATACACAGAGAACTGGGCACAGGACTGCGTAATACACAGAGTACTGGGCACAGGACTACATAATACACACAGCGCTGGGCACAGGACTGCATAATACACAGAGCGATGGGCACAGGACTGCATAATACACAGAGTGCTGGGCAAAGGACTACATAATACACAGAGTGCTGGGCACAGGACTGCATAATACACAGAGCGCTGGGTACAGGACTGCATAATACAGAGAACGCTGGGCACAGGACTGCATAATATACAGGAGGGTGTTAGGCATAGAGTACAGGGTTCAGAGGTTTGCTATAAACAGAGGACATTTCTGCCCCCACATACATAGCTCACCTCTGCACCCTTCTCTCACAGATTATCTCTGCAGCCCTGCTCCCCCACTGCCCTCACCTGTGTACAAACAGCCCCCCCCCCCATCTACTCATCTCCCGTTCTCAGCCCTCCACAGAGTCAATTTTTGGCTCTGCCTCTCCTCCACTGAACAGCAGCAGGAGCGGCAGTGAGATTGTCTGCCTCTGAGCCACCAGGCTGTTTCTCAGCCAGCATGGGTTGCCCTGTCTACATTAATCCGGCTCTGAATCTGGGGACAAAACCAGGGACAGACTTGGACCGGGGACAATGTCCTCAATCCGGGGACTATCCCCGGAAACCAGGTACGTCTGGTCACCCTAGTCTAAAGTGCAAAAAATTAGTAATGGGGAGTGGGTGTGGCGCTGCTATTTATCCCACAAATGTGTATTAATAAATGTGTATGCAATGTGTATTAATAAAATACAATCAATGTGCCATGAATCATCAAATAATATATAGAAAACATAAATATCATAATAGATCAAATACCAAACAATATAATTAAACGTGCATAATTAGACCCTAGTTAATAGGACCTCAATTGGTGAAGTGAGATAACATCAGTGAATATTGTGAATATAATACATAACAGTAAGCCAGTGCTGTATTTTGGCCTAGGCCTACAAGGCCCAGGCCTAGGGCAGCACTTTGCAGGGGGGCAGCAGAAAAGCCGCCCCCCCTCCATCTGAGACTCTATTGGCCACTGGTTGCTAGAGCCGCCTCTCTCACTCACCCCCTCTCTCTCACCCCCCCTCCTCTCTCTCTCACTCACTCACTCACTCCCCCATCTCTCTCTCACTCCCCCTCTTTCTCTCTCTCTCTCACCCCTCTCTCTCTCTCATCCCCCCTTTCTCTCTCCCCCCTCTCTCTCTAATCCCCCCTCTATCTCTCACCCCCCCTCTCTCTCACCCCCTCTCAGCCTCTCTTATCCCCTCTCTCTCTCTCTCTCACCCCCCTCTTTCTCTCTCTCATCCCCCCTCTCTCTCTCTCTTATCCCGCACCTCTCTATCTCTTATCCCCCTTTCTCTCTCTCATCGCCCCTCTCCCTCCCTCACCCACACCCCTCTCTCACTCCCTTCCCCTCTCACCCCCCTCTCCTGAGATCTCAGGGGTTCATGCTGGGACTTTTAGTTCTTCAATTTTGGAGGGAGTCACATCCATTAAAAAGGAAGGAGTGGGGCAAATTTACTTAGGAGGGGGAAGGGCACCCAATTTTAGTCTTGCCTAGGGCAGCACAAAACCAAAATACACCACTGCAGTAAGCCTTTTAACCACTTTACGACCGGCGCACGACGATCTACGTCGGCACTCAGCCCCGGCCAGGCAAACTGACGTAGGCCTACGTCAGCACAATTTGCCGGCCCTGTGCGCGCTCCCGCGCGTCCCCGCCGCCGATGATGACTCGATTGGGTTCAGAACCGATCAGTCATCAGGTCCAGGCCAATCATTTTTGGTCTGGACCTGTTGATCGGTCCTGCCCAATCAGATCATCCTCTAAGCCTGTGAAATGTAAACACAGGCTTAGAGGAGATGTGCCCTCCCCCCACAACGGTCTTTTCGGATCCAGCGTGAGAGGAGAGCACATCTTACTGTGAGTACTGCACCAAGCACACCCACACACAGTTAGATAGGCACATTTCACCCCCGATCGCCCCCCCAATTAACCCCTACAGCACCTGACACAACACACACTATATACAGCATATAGCATATACCTATATACCTGTATAAGTGTGATTTGTGAACAGGTGTAGCCCTTGCGACCCCCCCTTTTCCACTCAAATTACCCCCCACCCCCCCCTAATAAAGATTTAACCCACTGATCCCCCCTGAACCCCCCCTGATCACCGCCGTTAACCCCTACACCCTCTGTCACATCAGCACTAATACAAACGCAATATACGGTGTTATTGTATTTTTGTATTAGTGTCATTGTGATCAGAATTAGCGCAGGCGACTAAGTTTCTGTCCCAAGAAGGTTTAGGGTCCCCGCCACCCGCCCAATAAAGATTTAAGCCCCTGACCCCCCCCTGATCACCCCTACACCCCCTGCCATAACACACACCGTATACAGTATATAGCATTTTGCTATATACCCGTATAAGTGTGATTTGTGGTCAGGTCTAGCGCTTGCGACCCCCCTTTTTCCACTTGAATTACCCGCCACCCCCCCCTAATAAAGATTTAAGCCCCTGATCCCACCTGATCCCCCCCTGATCACCGCTAGTTAACCCCTACACCCTCTGTCACATCAGCACTAATACAAACGTAATATACTGTGTTTTTGTATTTTTGTATTAGTGTCATTGTGATCAGAATTAGCGCAGGCGACTAAGTTTGTGTCCCAAGCAGGTTTAGGGTCCCCCCCACCCGCCCAATAAAGATTTAATCCCCTGATCCCCTCCTGATCACCCCTACACCCCCTGCCACAACGCACACTGTATACAGTATATAGCATTTTCTATATACCCGTATAAGTGTGACTTGTGACCAGGTTTAGCGCTTGCCACCGTTCCTTTTATCCTTAGGATACCCGCCAGTCCCTTCCAATAAAGATTTAAACCCCTGATCCCCCCCTGATCACATCCCGTTAACCCCTACACCCTCTGTCACATTAGCACTAATACACACATAATATACTGTTTTTACTGTATTTTGTATTGGTGTCATTGTGACTTGAGGTTGCGCTAGCTAGCTAGTTTCTTTCCCAAAGGAGGTTTAGGGTCCCCGCCACCCCCCCCCCAGATCCCCAGCGCATAGTTTAGAAGTAACCCCTTGATTGCCACACACGCACGCACGCACGCACGCACGCACCTACACTTCCATTTCTAGTATAGTGTTTGAACAGATCAATATCTGATCTGATCAGAACTATACTAGCGCCCCCATAGTTTAGGGTTCCCAAAACGCGGTGTTTGCACGATCAGTACTGATTCCGGCCAGCACCTGCATTTAACCCTTTCACCCAGGCAAGTGTAGTAATCAATAGATTACTGTCACTTGCAAAAAAACACAAGACACAAAACCGCTGTGTTAGCAGAGTCAGGCCTGATCCCTGCTAGCATTAGCAGTTTTTTTTGTAGCGCTTGAAATAGTCTTCGACAACCAGGTGCTTTTATTACCTGTGAGTCGCATCACTGTACGAGTAAATTTAGTTGCCAAAATGACCAAACGTTCGTACAGGGATGAAGAGCTTCTCAGTTATATGCTGACCGAGTCATCTGATAGCGAAGGGGAAGCTACAATGACCGAATTAGTGTCAGTATATGAACCTGATGACGGCAGCGGCTCCCTGACAGATAGCTCCGACGACAGATGGGTCCCTGTTAGACCCAGGCGTACCCGACCCCATTCTGAAGTTGTTGTGATGCAGGAATCGCAGGGTGCTCGTATGGAGCAGAGTGTGGGTACTAGTGCCGCTCATCCTTCTGGCGACCTGGCAAGCGCCAGCGGCCTAGTACAACCTGGACCTAGTACAACCAGCACTGCAGTAAGACCTGGTGACGTGGCGAGTCCCCTAAGTGCAGTTGAAGCTGGTGCGGTGGCTAGCACAAGTAGTGGCCCGCAGCCACCGCGTATTCGAAGACAGGCCCGTAGAGCCCATAGTGCCCTCCCTGATGCGCTGGCATTTCCTAATTGGCAACCCACCGATACTACAGCGCCAGTACTTCCCCCATTCACCGCCCAACCTGGAATCCACGTGGAGACAGCTGGTTTTACGCCCCTGAACTTTTTTGAGCTGTTCTTCACGGAAGATCTTTACAGATCTATTGTGGATCAATCAAATTTGTATGCACAACAGTTCATCGCCGCCAACCCAAATTCACACCTTGCCAGACAATTCGGCTGGAAACCTATAACGGTTTCCGAATTTAAGATCTTTCTGGGCCTTTCCCTCCACATGGGCATAACTAAACAGAGTGAATTGCGGCTATATTGGTCCACTAGCCCAATTCACCATATGCGCATGTACTCTGCCTCTATGTCCAGGACGAGATACGAGCAAATTCTGCGATTTATGCATTTCAGCGACAATGAACTCTGTCGTCCTCGGGGAGACCCTGCATACGATCGGCTCCACAAAATTCGGCCCCTCATAGACCACTTCAATCAGCGGTTTGCAGCCTTGTTTACCCCCGAACAAGTTGTCTGCGTTGACGAGTCCCTGATTAAATTTACTGGCCGCCTTGCTATGAAACAGTACCTCCCCAGCAAGCGTGCCAAGTACGGGGTCAAACTGTATAAATTGTGTGACAGGGCCACAGGCTATACAGTTAGTTTCCGGGTCTATGAGGGAAAAGATAGCTGTGTGGAGCCCCCCAACTGCCCAGACTACATAGGGAGCAGCGGTAAGATCGTTTGGGACTTGGTGTCACCCTTATCCGGAAAGGGGTACCATTTGTACGTGGACAACTTTTATACAAGCGTGCCACTATTTAGTCACCTTCTTGATTTACAAATTGGCGCATGTGGCACCGTGCGACCTAATCGCCGGGGCTTCCCCCAACGGCTTGTAGATTCCCGTCTTAGTCGGGGGGCGAGAGCCTGCTTGAAAACGGACAAATTACTTGCGGTGAAGTGGAAGGATACACGGGATGTTTATGTTCTGTCCTCCCTTCACCCAGACACGACGATCCAAATTCCTACGGCAACTGGCGTTATGGAGAAACCCCTCTGTGTCCACGAATATAACCTTAACATGGGAGGGGTGGACCTTAACGACCAGCTTTTGGCGCCGTATTTAGTTGCCCGTAAAGCCAGACGCTGGTACAAAAAAGTGTCTGTTTACCTATACCAATTGGCTATGCTGAACGCCTTTGTCCTATACAGGGCGTCAGGACGAACTGGATCTTTCCGGGAATTCCAGGAAGAGATCATCCTTGCCTACCTGTACCCAGGAGGCATGCCTGCCCAACTTCCCCTTCCAGATGCAGTGAGCCGGCTGCATGAGAGGCATTTTTCACATGTCCTCCCGAGTACCCCTACCCAAAGATGGCCCCAAAGAAGATGTCGTGTCTGTAGCAAGCGCGGATTTAGGCGTGACACCCGTTATTATTGTCCCAAATGTCCTGACCAACCTGGTCTCTGCATCGGGGAATGTTTCGAGCGCTACCATACACTAGTGGATTATTAGCGTAGGGTACAGCACGACACAGTGTAGGGCACATAAACACAGGGTCTCGAAGGATGTTGGATGTCCATCGACATTTTGAGAGACCCAAGCTGGAAGAGAAGATCGCAGATGATCGCAGTCCCTCCCAAATCAAGAAGTAAAGGAACAGTTAGAAAGAAAAATAAAAGGATCCAAAAACTGTTGTGGTGTCAGTAATTTTATATGTCCTTCTACTCCTTCCTACTATACTTTTTTTCAATGTCCTTTGTTTGTTTTTTCATTCTTTTGTGACCTGTTTCTCTTGCAGGTCCCTTGTCGGCTACCACGCATTGATTTTATATATTCTGACACAAACAGCGTTTGCGCTCAGCATATATGGATACCTTTGCTGATAGCAGCTGTGGTGATTTTCTGATTTCAGCACTGCAGTTAAAATCCTATTTTGGTATACGTGGATAGCGCCGTGTATACCCATCATTAAATTCAGTGGGTGGTTGTTTGGGCGGTTAATGATGAAAATCCAAAAACTGTTGTTGTCAGTCATTTTATATGTCCTTCTACTCCTTCCTACTATACTTTTTTTCAATGTCCTTTGTTTGTTTTTTCATTCTTTTGTGACCTGTTTCTCTTGCAGGTCCCTCGTCAGCTACCACGCATTGATTTTATATATTCTGACACAAACAGCGTTTGCGCTCAGCATATATGGATACCTTTGCTGATAGCAGCTGTGGTGATTTTCTGATTTCAGCACTGCAGTTAAAATCCTATTTTGGTATACGTGGATAGCGCCGTGTATACCCATCATTAAATTCAGTGGGTGGTTGTTTGGGCGGTTAATGATGAAAATCCAAAAACTGTTGTTGTCAGTCATTTTATATGTCCTTCTACTCCTTCCTACTATACTTTTTTTCAATGTCCTTTGTTTGTTTTTTCATTCTTTTGTGACCTGTTTCTCTTGCAGGTCCCTCGTCGGCTACCACGCATTGATTTTATATATTCTGACACAAACAGCGTTTGCGCTCAGCATATATGGATACCTTTGCTGATAGCAGCTGTGGTGATTTTCTGATTTCAGCACTGCAGTTAAAATCCTATTTTGGTATACGTGGATAGTGTCGTGTATACCCATCATTAAATTCAGTGGGTGGTTGTTTGGGCGGTTAATGATGAGTAATACTACGCATTATTCCTGTGCTGATTTCTGATAGGTTCTCTTTTTTTCCGTTCAGCCCACAGGCTGCATGAAAAAAAAAAAAACCTATATGCCAAACAAGGACCAGCAATGTACTGGTACGTTGCTGGACTTTGAGTGGTTATACCAGGATGATGCCTGCAGATTTAGGCATCATCTTGGTATCGTTTTTTACAGCCAGCGGTCGGCTTACATGTAAAAGCAATTCTAGCAGGTAATTGGCCGCTAGACTGCTTTTACATGCAGTGGGAGGGGCCTCCCCCCCCCCCACCGCCGCCTTCCGCAGCCTTCCATGGTTTTTCTCTGGCTCTCCTGTCCCACCGGTTAACCCGAGAGTGCAGCCGGTGGTTCAATTATCTAACCATAGAGCTAATTGGAGATGAGAATGGCTCCAATCATCTCTATGGCCTAAGATGCCGGAGGCTACGAGCATTTTATGACTTCTGTTTCGCCAGAAATAAACAGGGCCATTGGGAAATTGGGAAAGTATTTTATCACACCAATTTTGGTGTGGTCAGATGCGTTAAGGTCAGAGGAGAGATCTAGAGTCTAAAAGACCCCAATTTTTTTTAAAAAGAGTACCTGTCACTACAGATTGCTATCATAGGGGATATTTAAATTCACTATGATAACAATAAAAATGATTTAAAAAAAAAAAAAATTAAAGGAAAGGTGTCAAAATAACATAAAAAAGCAAAAGAAAAAAAAAAAAAAAAAAAAAAAAATTGAGCCCCCCCCCTTACCCCCGGTGCTTGCGCGCAATGGCGCACGCAAGCGGTGGTCTAGTGTCATATGTAAACCACAATTGCAGCATGCATGTGAGGTATCGCCGCGATCGCCAGATCGAGTGCAGTAATTCTTGCAGTAGACCTCCTCTGTAAGTCTAAAGTGGTAACCTGTAGAGACTTTTAAAGGTTTTCAAAAATGTACATACGTTTTTGTCGCTGCGCAGGCATGCGCAATTTTTAAAGCATGTCATGTTAGGTGTCTATGAACTCGGCATAAGATCATCTTTTAAATTTTACCAAAAAAATTGGAATTATATAGTGTATTTGTGCAATAAATTAAAAAAAAATGTATTTTTTTCGCAAAAATTGCGTTTGGAAAATCTGTGCGCAAATACCGTGTGACAAAAAAATTTGCAACATCCACCATTTTATTCTATAGGGCCTCTGCTTTAAAAAAATATATAATGTTTGGGGGTTCAAAGTAATTTTCTAGTAAAAAAAAAATATTTTTTCATGTAAACAAAAAGGCACAGAAAAGGCTTGGTTTTCAAGTGGTTAGAAGAGTGGGTGATGTGTGGATAAGATTGAGTATAAAATGCCGGAACTGTTCAAACACCCCCCTAATGACCCCTTTTTGAAAAGTAGACACCCAAAGCTTTTTTCTGAGAGGCATGGTGAGTCCATGGAGTATTTTATATTTTGCCACAAGTTTCGGGAAAATTATTATTTTTTTTTTTTTTGTTGTTTTTTTACAGAAAGTTGTCACTAAATGATATATTGCTCATGCATGCCATGGGAATATGTGAAATGACACCCCAAAATACATTCTTTTGCTTCTCCTGAGTACAGGGATACCACATGTGTGAGACTTTTTGGGAGCCTAGCTGTGTACGCGCCCCCGAAAACCAATCCACATCTTCAGGTTTTCTAATGGCGTAAATTGCTGATTTTACCCCTGACTACCTGTCACAGTTTCAGAGGCCCTGAAATTTCAAGATGGCACAAAACCCCCCCAAATGACCCCATTTTGCAAAGTAGACACTCCAAGCTACTGGCTGAGAAGTATGGTGAGTCCATGGAATAGTTTATATTTTGCCACAAGTTTCGAGGAAAAAAATTTTTTTTATTTTTTTTTATTTTTTTACACAAAGTTGTCAGTAAATGATATATTGCTCACACAGGCCATGGGTATATGTGAAATGACACCCCAAAATACATTCTGCTGCTTCTCCTGAGTACAATGATACCCCATGTGTGAGACTTTTTGCCAGTCTAGCCGCGTACAGGACCCGGAAAACCAATGCGCACCTTTAGGCTTTCTAAGGGCGTAAATTGTTGATCTCACTCCTTACTACCTATCACAGTTTTGAAGTCCATAAAAAGCCAAGATTGCACAAACCCCCCCCAAATGACCCCATTTTGCAAAGTAGACACTCCAATCTATTTGCTGAGAGGCATGGTGAGTATTTTGCAGCTCTAATTTTTTTTGGAAAATGAAGAAAAAACAGGAAAATGCATTTTTTTTCCTCTTTTTTCAATTTCCAAAACTTTGTGACAAAAAGTGAGATCTGCAAAACACTCAACATGCCTCTCTGCAAATAGCTCAGGGTGTCTACTTTCCGAAAAGGGGTCATTTGGGGGGGGGTTGTGCTGTCTTGGCATTTCATGGCCTCCAAAACTGTGATAGGTAGTCAGGAGTGAAATCAACAATTTACGCCCTTGGAAAGCCTGAAGGCGATGATTGGTTTTCGGGGTCCTGTACTCGGCTAGACTGCAAAAAAGTCTCACACATGGGGTATCCCTATACTCAGGAGAAGCAGCAGAATGTATTTTGGGGTGTCAGTTCACATATACCCATGGCATGTGTGAGCAATATATCATTTACTGACAACTTTGTGTAAAAAAAAAAAAAAAATATATATATATATATATTTCCCGGAACTTGTGGCAAAATATAAAATATTCCATGGACTCACCATGCCTCTCAGCAAATAGCTTGGGGTGTCTACTTTCCAAAATGGGGTCATTTGGGGGGGTTTTGTGCTATCTTGGAATTTTAGGGCCTCCGAAACTGTGATAGGTAGTCAGGAGTGAAATCAACAATTTACGCCCTTGGAAAGCCTGAAAGTGGGGACTGGTTTTCGGGGACCTGTACTCGGCTAGACTGCAAAAAAGTCTCACACATGGGGTATCCCTGTACTCAGGAGAAGCAGCAGAATGTATTTTGGGGTGTCATTTCACATATACCCATGGCATGTGTGAGCAATATTTCATTTACTGACAACTTTGTGAAAAAAAAAAAAAATATATATATATATATATATATTTCCCGGAACTTGTGGCAAAATATAAAATATTCCATGGACTCACCATGCCTCTCAGCAAATAGCTTGGGGTGTCTACTTTCCAAAATGGGGTCATTTGGGGGGGTTTTGTGCTATCTTGGAATTTTAGGGCCTCCGAAACTGTGATAGGTAGTCAGGAGTGAAATCAACAATTTACGCCCTTGGAAAGCCTGAAAGCGGGGACTGGTTTTCGGGGACCTGTACTCGGCTAGACTGCAAAAAAGTCTCACACATGGGGTATCCCTGTACTCAGGAGAAGCAGCAGAATGTATTTTGGGGTGTCATTTCACATATACCCATGGCATGTGTGAGCAATATTTCATTTACTGACAACTTTGTGAAAAAAAAAAAAAAATATATATATATATATATATTTCCCGGAACTTGTGGCAAAATATAAAATATTCCATGGACTCACCATGCCTCTCAGCAAATAGCTTGGGGTGTCTACTTTCCAAAATGGGGTCATTTGGGGGGGTTTTGTGCTATCTTGGAATTTTAGGGCCTCCGAAACTGTGATAGGTAGTCAGGAGTGAAATCAACAATTTACGCCCTTGGAAAGCCTGAAAGCGGGGACTGGTTTTCGGGGACCTGTACTCGGCTAGACTGCAAAAAAGTCTCACACATGGGGTATCCCTGTACTCAGGAGAAGCAGCAGAATGTATTTTGGGGTGTCATTTCACATATACCCATGGCATGTGTGAGCAATATTTCATTTACTGACAACTTTGTGAAAAAAAAAAAAAAAAATATATATATATATGTATTTCCCGGAACTTGTGGCAGAATATAAAATATTCCATGGACTCACCATGCCTCTCAGCAAATAGCTTGGGGTGTCTACTTTCCAAAATGGGGTCATTTGGGGGGGGTTTGTGCTATCTTGGAATTTTAGGGCCTCCGAAACTGTGACAGGTAGTGCAGAGGTGACATGCACAATTTACGCCATTAGAAAACCTGGGAGTGTTGATTGGTTTTCGCGGTCCTGTACACAGCTAGGCTCCCAAAAAGTCTCACACATGGGGCATCCCCATACTCAGGAGAAGTGGCAGAATGTATTTTGGGGTGTAATTCCACATATACCCATGTCATGTGTGAGAATTTTATCTTTTAGTGACAACGTTGTGTAAAAAAAAAAAATAAAAAAAAAAAATAGTAATATTCCCAAAACTTGTGGTAAAATATAAAATATTCCATGGACTCACCATGCCTCTTAGCAAACAGCTTGGGGTGTCTACTTTCCAAAATGGGGTCATTTGGGGGGGTTTTGTGGTATCTTGACATTTCAGGGCCTCCTAAACCGTTAGAGGTAGTGAGAAAATGCAATGAAAAATGTACGCCCTTTGAAATTCTGATGGTGGGGATTTGTTTTTGTGGTCCCGTACACAGCTAGGCTCCCAAAAAGTCCCACATATGTGGTATCCCTGTACTCAGGAGAAGCAGCAGAATATATTTTGGGGTGTAATTACACATATACCCATGGCATGTGTGAGCAATATATCATTTCAATGACAACTTTGTGTAAAAAAAAAAAAAAAAAAATTTTTAGTCATTTTTCAAACACCTGTGACAAAAAAATGAAATATTCAATGAGCTCAACATGCCTCTCAGAACATTCCTTAGGATGTCTACTTTCCAAAAAGTGGTAGTTTGGGGGGGTTTTGTACTGCCCTGCCATTTTAGCACTTCATGAAATGAGATAGGCAGTCAAAAATTAAAGCTGCGTAAATTTCTGTATTTACACCATAGTTTGTAGACGCTATAACTTTTGCGCAAACCAATAAAAATACGCTCATTGAATTTTTTTTTGTCAAAGACATGTAGCTAAATATATTTTGGCCAAAAAAAAATACATAAATTGAGTATATTGGATATTTTTTAAAAGACAAAGTTGAAAATGTCATTTTTTTGCAAAATTTTCGCTCTTTTTTTATTAATATCGCAAAAAATAAAAAGCGCAGAGGTGATCAAATACCACCAAAAGAAAGCTCTGTTTGTGGGAAAAAAAGGACGTAAATTTCGTTTGGGTACCACATTGCATGACCGCACAATTGTCAGTTAAAGTCACGCAGTGCCGAGTCGTAAAATACCCCCTGGTCGGAATGGGGGTAAAATCTTCCGGGGCTTAAGTGGTTAATGAAAATAAAGCCAGCAAGTCCTCAGGTAAAGGTGAAAATAATATATTAAAAGTCCTTGAAAACAAGTGCGTGAAAAAGCTGCAAACTCCACACAAGCGGTCAGTGTCCAAGTAACACTTTTGAAACCCCCCCCCCTGTCCCCCCCCCCATCCCCCCCAAGTGTGTAGTAGCATTCACCAGATCAATCTCCCTCTAGAGGGGTAACCCGCATTCTCAGTACCAATAGGTGTTTGTGAATGCCCCCGCAGATGCCTTTATAACTTTATCCTGCTTTGTCTCAGTGGTAAGAGAGTGCTCCTAATCTCAGCTCCTCACCTGTATAGAAGACACCTGGGAGCCAGAAATCTTGCTGATTGAAAGGGGATCAAATATTTATTTCACTCATTAAAACGAAAATCAATTTATAACTTATTTGAAATGTGTTTTTCTGGATATTTTTGTTGTTATTCTGTGTCTCACTGTTAAAATAAACCTTCAATTACAATTATAGGCTGATTATTTTTTTGTCAGTGGGCAAACCTATAAAATCAGCAGGGGATCAAATACTTTTTTCCCCTCACTGTACCTCTACATACACCAATCCCCCTTCAATCCATCATAAATGCTGCTGCCAGACTCATCCACCCTACCAATCGCTCAGTGTCCTCTACTTCTCTCTGTCAATCCCTCCACTGGCTTCCTCTCTCCCAACAAATTAAACTTACAAAGTCATTCACAACTTAGCCCCCAGCTACATCACTAGCCTAGTCTCAAAACACCAACCAAATCGATCTCTTCGTTTTTCTCTCAAGACCTTCTGCTTTCTAGCTCCATTGTCACCTCCTCCCATACTCGCCTCCAGGACTTTTCCAGAGCCTCTCCAATCCTATGGAACTCCTTACCCCAATCTGTCCAATTATCTCCTTCTCTATTAGCTTTAAGATGATCCCTGAAAACCCTCCTCTTCAGAGAAGCCTATCCTATCCACACCTAACAACTGTATTTTCATGTTCTCCATCAGCTCATCCATCACAGATATTGCCTTTTGTTTCACTTGACTGTCCCTTCTAGATTGTAAGCTCTTACGATCAGGGCCCTCTGATTCCTCCTGTACTGAATGGTATTGTAACTGTATTGACTGCCCTCATGTTGGCAAAGTGTTGGCACTGTATAAACCCTGTATAATAATAATAATAATACCACACCTGAGTCAGATGATTGACACCCTTACGCCTGCTTATCTCCAGGTAGAGATGATGTCTTATAGATCTTTAGTCATAAAAGGGAAGAGCTAGTGCTGGACTTTCTTAACCACTTACCGCATACTAACGTAGGTCTACGTCGGTAAACTTTGCGGTAGTGTACCGGGATGATGCCTCTAGCTAGAGGCATCATCCCGGTACCGTGGTTTAGAGCCGACGGTTGGCTTTCCGTCGGTACCGACCGATGCGGCTCGGGAGCCGCTCGATCGGTACCCGGGGGGCGGGAGGGGACGTCCCCCCCCTCCCGCCGCCTTCCGTGGCTTTGCCCGGGGCTCCCGTTCCACCGGGAGCCCCGAGCACCCAGCCGGCACGTCCGCCGGCTGGATGGAGTCCCGATGAATGCTGGAAACGGCATCGATCGGGTCTCCGATGACGTAACCCGGAGGCGGCGTCCATGACGTCACTTCCGGGTTACTGTGCTGCAAAAGGCGGCAAATTTGAAAAACGGCTGTATGCAAAAATGCCGTTTTCGGTGTTTTGCATACAGGGAAGTGTAGTGGAGGGGTCTAGGGTCTTTTAGACCCTCGATCCCTCCATAAAGTGTACCTGTCACTACATATTGGTGTCACAAGGGATGTTTACATTGCTTGTGACAGCAATAAAAGTGATCAGATTTTTTATTTTTTTTTTAAACTTTAATAAAGTTAAAAAAATAAATAAAATAAATGGGAAAAAAAAAAAAAATTTAGCCGCCCCCGTCACCGTTAGCTCGCGCACAAAAAAAAACGTATACGGAAGTCGAGCCGCAAATGAAATCGCTGTTCAAACCACACATGTGAGGTATCGCCGCGATCGCCAGAGCGTGCGCAATAATTTAAAAAAAAGAGCTACACTCTAACTCAAAACTGGTAACCGTTAAATAAATTTAAAGCGTCGCAGATTGAGATCTCTATTGACCGTAGTTTGTCGCGATCCCACGGGGGGGCGCAATTTTAAACCGTAACATGTTGGGTATCTATTTACTCGGCGTGACATGTTCTTTCACAATATACAAAAAAAATGGGCTAACTTTACTGTTTAGTATTTTTTAAAATTAGTGAAATGTGATTTTTCAAAAATTTTCCAAAAAAATGGCGCTTTAAAGACCGCTGCGCAAATACCGCGTGATAAAAAATATTACAATGACCGACATTTTATTCTCCAGAGTCTTTGCTAAAAAATATATATATAATGTTTGGGGGTTCTAAGTAGTTTTCTAGGAAAAAATACTGATTTAAACTTGTAAACAAAAAGTGTCCGAAATAGGGCTGGGGCTTAAGTGGTTAATGGACAGCGTAGAATGCACTCATAAGTGAAGCTACATGCTAGGTTTGATCAGACAGGTTTAATTTAATCTATACATAAAGCAAGTTTATATACAGTATATATATATATATATATATATATATATATATGCTTGTTGACTAAAAAATATATATGTCTTTTTTATTTTTTTCTTAGATTTGAAATACTCCATTCAAATAATTCATATTTTACCCTTTTGCAGACTGTAGGTGGTGAGATTGAGTCTGGTACCCCATATTTGTAACTGTGGAGCAGAACATTAGGAGATCAGATAACACACAACTGAGTCAGATGAATGACTCAGATGATTGACACCCATACACTTGCTTATCTCCAGGTAAAAATGATATCATCAGGATTTTCAGTTATAAAAAGTGAAAAGCTAGTGCTGGGCTTTCTTAATTGACAGCCTAGAATGCTGTCGATTTAGTTTTTTTTTTTTTTTTACTTGTTGACTTAAAAAATAAATGTCAATTTTATTTTTATTTAGGTAGGTAAGTTTGAAATACTTCATCCAAATAATTGATATTTACCCTTTTACAGACAGCAGGTGGCGAGAGTGAGTCAGGTACCCCATGTTTTAACCACTTAAGCCCCGGAAGATTTTACCCCCTTCCTGACCAGGGGGTATTTTGCGATTCGTCACTGCGTGAATTTAACGGACAATTGCGCGGTCGTGCGACGCTGTACCTAAACAAATTTGACGTCCTTTTTTTCCCACAAACAGAGCTTTCTTTTGGTGGTATTTGATCACCTGTGCGATATTTTGATCATGCGCTATAAGCAAAAAAAGAGCGTCAATTTTGCAAAAATAACAATATTTTTCACATTTTTTTTATATGAAATTCCCCCCCAAAAAATGTAAAAATCTAAATTTTTTAACATTTTCGGCCAATTTGTTGTATGCTACCTATGTTTGGTAAAAAAAATTGCAAAAAGCGTATTTTGATTGGTTTGCGCAAAAGTTATCGCGTTTACTAACAAAGGGAAAGATTTTTGTCATTTTTGTTGTTTTTTTTTAACGAGTAATGGCGGCGATCTGCGATTTTTTTTGCCGGACTGCGACATTGCGGCGGACAGATCGGACCCTTGACTGACATTTTTTACACTTTTGGGGTTACCAGTGACATTTCTACAGTAATCAGTGCTATACATATGCACTGTTACTGTAAAAATGACACTGGCAGTGAAGGAGTTAACTGTATTGGAGAGGGAGGGGTTAAGTGTGTCCTAGGGGCGTGTTTCTAACTGTGATTGGCTGTGGCTACTAGTGTAAGAACAGAGATCAACGGTCCTACATAGTAGAACCGTGTGATCTCCATTCTTACACAGGGAAGAATGACAGGCGGCTTTGTTTACATTAGCCGCCTGCCTTTCTTCCGGTGTAACGGACGATCGCGAGTGCCCGGCGGACATCAGGTCCACCAGGCACATGCGCGGGGGGGTCCGTGACCACGCGGGAGCGGGAGCATTGCCTCCGGCGGTGCACGCTTGCTCCCTAGAGCCTCACAGGCTAGCGACGTAGCCCTATGTCGCTTTGCCTGTGAGGGGCTGACCGCCGACGTAAATCGTCGTGCTGCGGTCGGCAAGTGGTTAATGGACAGCCTAGAATGTGTTCATCAACATGATACGTTTATGTATGTGTTATCTTGACAACTAAAAAATTAAAATATTACTTGTTTTGCTTTTAACCGCTTGCTGACTGCTCACAGTATATTTATGTCGGCAGTCAGCCCCTCACAGGCAGAGTGACGTAGGTCTACGTCGCTCGCCTGTGAGGCTCTGGGGAGCGAGCGCGCGCCCGCGGAGGCGCGCTCCCGCTCCCGCGCGGTCACGGACCCCCCCGCGCGTGTGACCAGCGGACCCGATGTCCGCCGGTCACTTGGCGATCGGCGAGGGAGAGGGAGAAAGTCAGGCAGCTTGTGTAAACAAGCCACCTGTCATTCTCCTCGGTGTAAAGACACTGATCACACGGATCTACTATGTAGCTCCGTTGATCAGTGTCCTTACAGCTCAAGCCACAGCCAATCACAGTAGAAAGCACGCCCCTAGGGACACACACAGCCCCTCCCTCCCAAATAAAGTTAACCCCTTCATTACCAGTGTATTTTTACAGTAACAGTGAATATATATAGCACTGATTATTGTAGAAATGTCACTGGTAACCCCAAAAGTGTCAAAAATGTCAGTCAAGGGTCCGATCTGTCCGCCCCAATGTCGCAGTAACGCAAAAAAAATCGCAGATCGCCGCCATTACACGTTAAAAAAAAAACCACCAAAAATGACAGAAATCTTTCCCTTTGTTAGTAAACGCGATAACTTTTGCGCAAACCAATCAAAATACGCTTTTTGCGATTTTTTTTACCAAACATAGGTAGCATAAAACAAATTGGCCGAAAATTTTAAAAAATTTTGATTTTTACATTTTTTTTTTTTTGGGGAATTTCATATAAAAAATGTGAAAAATATTGTTATTTTTGCAAAATGTACGCTCTTTTTTTGTTTATAGCGCAAAAAGTAAAAATCGCACGGGTGATCAAATACCACCAAAAGAAAGCTCTGTTTGTGGGAAAAAAAGGACGCCAAATTCGTTTAGATACAGCGTCGTACGACCGCGCAATTGTCTGTTAAAATCACGCAGTGCCGAATCGCAAAATACCCCCTGGTCGTTTAGCAGGAAAATCCTCCGGGGCTTAAGTGGTTAAGCTAGGCGACTTTGAATTGCTGCTTCAGGCAAAAAAATAAATATGATGCAGGACACTCTTCCCCCTCTTTCCATTCAGGTGGAGGCAGTGGAGTCTAGATCTTCAGTGAAAAATTAAAAGAGCTAAAGCTGGACTTTCTTATTGGCAGACTTGTATAAAGTACTCGAAATTTCTACTTGAGTAAAAGTACAAGTGCTCGATCAAAAAATTACTTGAGTAGAAGTGGAAGTGCTCGCAGAAAAAGTTACTTAAGTAGAAGTACTAAAGTATTCAACATTTTTTTTACTTAAGTATTGCAAGTAGTTTTTTCAAAAAATTTGCTACTTAAGTACTAAAAGTAAAAAGTACCAGTAGTTTTGAAAAAAAAATTTCTACTCAAGTACTGAAAGTAGAAGTACAAGTACTGTGTTATGTAGTTATTAAAGAAATAAGTCAAAAGTTTGAACATCATATTGTTTTTATTATTTCAAATGATTTATTCAAATGATTAACCTGTGTTTGTTAGTAGTTTCTTGATGCACTTTAAGTGCTGTAGCACCATTTATTTGTTTGATTCATATTTTCTTTTTATTGGAAAGATTTGGTATAGCAGCTTTTATTATACACAGCCTTTATTTTCGTATGCGCTGATTTACAAATGACATTATACACATTTTTTTGAGCTTTATGCAACCTGCCATCTACTGTTCTGGTAGTGGTAATTTTTTTAAAAGTAACGAGTAACTATGCAGCACAAAAAAAAAAATACTTGAGTAGAAGTATCGAAATCATCGAAAAAATGTAGTGAAGTAAAAGTAGAAGTAGGAGAAAAAAATTCTACTCTAGGAAAGTACAGATACCGCATTTCGGTACTTAAGTACAGTACTTAAGTAGTTCTACTTCGTTACTATACATCTCTGCTTATTGGTCAGCCTAACATGCACTACACATGCTGAAAAACACCCCGAATAGTTGTAAAATATACAATGTGGCCCTGAAAATTTTGGAGACCCCTGCGTTAAGGTGACACATCTGCGTTGTAGGGCATCACAATACACAGTAATATTGCATTATGTAATAAAACGGTCGGTGATGTGTGATTCTAAGCATGTAGGGGGTCTGTTGCCTTAATGCAATGCACCTCAATGCACCCCAAAGAAGTGATAAAAAAAAAGTTCTGGCTGCACATAAATTGTAATTAGTAAAAAAGTGTAAAGCGGTATCAGAATTTTAATTTATTATCATACAAATCTTTTTTTGCTGGTGTGATCAGGTGACATCCAGGCAGCAGTAGATGCAATGACCTGTCCCTTTAACCACTTGCCGACCAGCCGCCGTAGTTTTGTGGCAGCAGTTTGGCTCTGTCCCGCAAAACGATGTGCCGGTACGTCAGTTTGCGGGACCGCTAGCAGGGGGTACGCGCGCGCCCATTCACCAGTGTAGGTCCGGCGGCCGCGACTTCCGCCGGGCACCCGCGATCGCTCTTCGTGGAGACAGAACGGCGGTCTGCTGTTGTGCTGTTGTAAACATGGCAGACCGCTGTTCTGTCAGCAATGAACACAGGGATCCCGTGTTCCTCTTATTTAGGAACACAGGTCTATGTGGTCATGCAGAAAGCCCATCCCCCCGCACAGTTAGAAAGCACTCCCCAGGAACACATTTAACCCTTTGATTGCCCCTGGTGTTAACCCCTTCCCTGCCAGTGTCATTATTACAGTAACAGTGCATATTTTTAGCACTGATTACTGCAGTAATGTCACTGGTACCCCCAAGTGTCAAAAATGTCAGTCAGGGGTCCGATTTGTCCGCCGCAATGTCGCAGTCCTGCTAAAAATGATATAAATCTTTTTCCTGGTTTGTAGATGCGATAACATTTGCGCAAAACAATCAAAATACGCTTATTGGGTGTTTTTTAACCAAAAATATGCAGCAGAATACAAATGAAAAAAATTAGATTTTTACGCTTTTTTTTTTATTGGGAATGTTAACCACTTACCGTCTGCTTACTCGAGCACTACTGCGGCAAAGTGGCTGGTTATCGTCTGGCGAAGTAGACCTACGTCGCCAGACACTCCCCGCGCGCGCCGCCGGAGGCTCGCTCCCGCTATGTTCAGTCACAGTGGGAGTCGGGCCAGGGGAGGAGCGGCGGCGATCGCCGCTGCTCTTCCCCGATCGTCGGGGAATCGAGTGTGGAGATCCGCCCGCTTGTGTAAACACAAGCGGGCAGATCTCCTAAGTGACAGGCAGGGTCAGAATGCAGGGTTCAGCATAGCTGAACATGTGATCTGTCCTTGTGTCACTCAGTCACCTCCCCCCACACACGTCAGTAAGCACCAGGCATACATTAACCCCTCCCTCTCCAATAAAATTAACCCCTTCCCTGCCAGTGTCATTTTTACAGTAACAGTGCATATATATAGCACTGATTACTGCAGTAATGTCACTGGTACCCCCAAAAGTGTCAAAAATGTCAGTCAAGGGTCCAATCTGTCCGCCGCAATGTCGCAGTCCCACAAAAAAAATCGCAGATCGCCGCCATTATTCGTTAAAAAAAACCACCAAAAATGACAAAAACCTTTCCCTTAGTTAGTAAACGCAATAACTTTTGCGCAAACCAATCAAAATACGCTTATTGTGATTTTTTTTTACCAAGCATATGTAGCATAAAACAAATTGGCCAAAAATTTAAAAAAATTTTGATTTTTACATTTTTTTGGGGGGGAATTTCATATAAAAAAAATGTGAAAAATATTGTTATTTTTTCAAAATTTACGCTCTTTTTTTTGTTTATAGCGCAAAAAAGTAAAAATTGCACAGGTGATCAAATACCACCAAAAGAAAGCTCTGTTTGTGGGAAAAAAAGGACGTAAATTTCATTTGGGTACGGCATCGCACGACCGCGCAATTGTCAGAAAGTCGCACAGTGCCGAATCGCAAAAAGTGGCTCAGACTTAAGACAGCAAAATCCTCCGGTGGTAAAGTGGTTAAATAGCCGAAAGTAAAATCTTTTTTTTTTTTTTTTCAGTTTTGTCGCCCTTTTTTATTTATAGCACAAAAAAAAAAAAAAATCACACAGGTGATAAAAAACCACCAAAAGAAAGCTCTATTTGTGGTAAAAAAGGACATAAGTTTTATTTGGGTACAGCATCCCATGACCACGCAATTGTCAGTTAAAGTAATGCAGTGCTGTATCGCAAAAAATTGCCTGATCATTAAGGGGGTAAATCCTTCCGGTCCAGAACTGGTTAAATTAAAGTAAAACAATAGGAAAAACTTTTTTTTAATTTTGCATAGGGTAAGAGAGGATTATAACTGCTGTCAGATATTTTTTCACCATCTGTGTCCCATTGCGGAGATTTCCCTTCACTTCCTGTCCCATAGCCAAACAGGAAGTGAGAGGGAATCCCTGCAAATTAAGGGAATTCCCTGGGGACCCCCCAGATTTACCAGAACTAGTCTCCCCATTGGAAGATTTCCTCGCTATTACTTTTCTGGGGACAATTCAAAATTTGGGATTATCTTATACTTTCAGTGATAATGGTAAACAGGACAAATAGAAAGGATAAATCCCCCTAATGAGGGCACAGACAGCAATAAAAAACTGACAGGGGTTCTAATCCCTCCCCACTCTGTCCAAAACCCCCCAAAAAGTTTTGCCTTTAGTTATACTTTAATAAAACAGTTCCCAAAAAAGTAATTCGCAGACAACAGCGCCATCTGCTGTACACTCTCAAAATCACTGCTATGGGAAAAAGCGCCCATAGCAAAGATGGCGCCCGCAGTACTTCCTTATTGTGAACAGCTATTTATGTAAGTTGCTGACTACAGTGCCCGCGGTGGACCAAACTTCAGCGGAGGAAAATCGCGTTTTCTGGTAAGAGAGTTTTCCTTCTTCCTGCCATTGTTAGTATTTATAGATTTCTAGGTATTCTTCCCCTCTGAGGGTCCTGTGTGATAGAAGCACAGGAGGGTTCCTGCCAGCACTGCAGAATACCATAGCACTGAGGTGTGTCATGTGACCCTGACCCCTTCTAGGTCATATAGGAAGGTGATAGTCCTGCAGACAGCAGTGTGGGCTCCCTGTGAGCTCAGGGGGGGGTGCTTATAATTGAATGCATTCATGTCATGGGGTTGCTGGTGTTACAGTGGAGAAAGATAGGGGGAGCCATATGGACAATGCTGGTTGCCTGGCTGCCATGGTGATCCCGTGCCTTCAGCGATGACCTGGAACAAGTATTTCCACTTGCTAACAAGGCCTTTTCTGGAACTTTGTGTTTGAAAGTTTAAATCAGATTTTTTTTTGCTACAAAATTACTTAGAACCCCCCATACATTTTATATATATATATGTTAGGTATAGACTGATTATCGGCAAGGGCTGATATGCACTTTCCCTGATATATCGGTATCGGCCCCGGAACTGGCCGATATTGCCGATATTTTTGTGACATCATTCTGCCTTCTTAGGCCGCCTCCCTCGCCTTGGACAGCCTCGTCTGGAGTCAGGACTAGTCTCGCGGGAGTGAATCACAGCCATACACCCACATCCACAGGCCTTGTACCAGCCAGCCACAGGCACTGTACCAGGGTGCCAGCCACCCACCCACATCCACAGCCCCTGTACCAGCCACCCACCCACCACAGGGTGCCAGCCACCCACCCACCACAGGGTGCCAGCCGCCCACCCACCCACCCACCACAGGGTGCCAGCCACCCACCCACCACAGGGTGCCAGCCACCCACCCACCCACCCACCACAGGGTGCCACCCACCCACCCACCACAGGGTGCCAGCCACCCACCCACCCACCACAGGGTGCCAGCCATCCAGCTATTAAGCATTAAACAAAAATTAATATGTTCAGTACCAGATTTGTGTCAAAAATTGTCTTTATTTTTCAAAACTTCAAACGTGCAAAATATCGGCCCATGTCACCGATACCGATATGTTGGGGCAAAAATATCGGTATCGGCCCTGAAAAAACATTAGTCTATCTCTAATAAATAAATATATATATATATATATATATATATATATAATCAAAAAAGCAAGGGGATTTCCAGTCACTACTTACCAACCACCCAGCGACCAACCGAATTAACCTGTCTAACAGTAGTTGGACAGATTAATTTGGCTGGTTGGTAAGTAGTGACTGGAAATCCCCTTGCTTTTTTGATCTGCGTTTGCCCTTCCAGTGCTCCGTACTGTTAAGACCAGTTATAGGTGGGGGAGGTGACCACTTTTTACAATTTCGCACATATATATGTATATGTACTGTATACACACTGCTCAAAGAAAATAAAAGGAACACTTTTTAAGCAGAGAAAAGCATCAAGTCAGGTAAACTCTGGGATATTGATCTGGTCATTTAAGTAGCAGAGAGGGGTGTTAATCTGTTTCAGCTGCTTTGGTGTTCATTAAATTAACAACAGGTGCACTAGATTGGCAACAGTTAGACAGCTTTCAAAACAGGAATGGTTTTACAGGTGGAGGCCACTGACATTTTTTTCCCTACTCATCTTTTCTGAATGTTTTGCATTTGGCTAGGGTCATTGTCACTACTGGTAGCATGAGACGATACCTGGACTCTATAGAGGATGCACAGGCAGTCCAACTCCTCCAGGATGGTACATCAATACGTGCTATTGCCAGAAGGTTTGCTGTGTCTCCTAGCACAGTCTCAAGAGCATGGAGGAGATCCCAAGAGACAAGCAGTTACTCTAGGATAGCTGGACAGGGTCGTAAAAGGTCCTTAACCCATCAGCAGGGCCGGTATCTGCTCCTTTGTGCAAGGAGGAACAGGATGAGCACTGCCAGAGCCCTACAAAATGACCTCCAGCAGGCCACTGGTGTGAATGTCTCTGAACAAACAATCAGAAACAGACTTCATGAGGGTAGCCTAAGGGCCTGACTGTAACGCTCCTGCGTTTTTATTGTAAGCTGGATTTGCAGCTGCAGAATCTCCACTCAGTAGTCATGTAGAGATGTGTTGGAATACCAGATCCAACTCTCCAGACTCATCACTGTGGGCCTGTCTGCTTCAGCATACAGATATACACACACTCAATAAGATGTTCCTGGAGTGATAGGATGTATATGACAGTATGGAGGTGATGTGCTGAAGGGACAGGTGTGAGCAGTGACAGCAATGATAAGCACTTGATAGTAATGTTCAGGAGAGTAGTAGATGGTAATAGGTAGAATGCAGATAGGTTAGTAATCATGTATGGTAACAGGTGGTAAGGACAGCAGATGACATATACAGGAGAGACTAACCCAGTGCAAGGATAGATGGTAGTAGACTCAAGAGCTAGCAATCTATGTAACAGTGCAGATGGTAGAATTAGTATGCATAGATAGTAACAGTCCTTAATGTGCAGAAGATGATAGTGTAAGTTAGTTATGGAGGATTCCCCTGTGGGGTACTTATCACTAGTAAGGTTCAGTAAGTAGAGGGGTCCAGTAGTGAGGGAGTGATCCGGTAGCGAGATACGGGATCAGTTGCGAGGTTCCGGTCTGTTCCAGGTAAAGGCAAATAGCTGGAGGTTCCGACAGCAAGACAAGGCTTGTAAGCATGTAGGCACACATTGAACGAACAACGTGAGAGAGAACGCCGGCGATTGAAATAGCCGATCAGCGGCGCTCAGCGATGACGTCATCCGTCTTAAAGGTGTATGCGTTCCACCTAACTAGAAAGGTGGGACGCAATGTTGAAAGGAAAATGGTAAATAAGGGTACCAAAGGTACCAGAATCTTACACTGACATCCTCTAGTGGGCCCTGTGCTCACTGCCCGGCACCATGGAGCTCGATTGCCATTGAACACCGGAATTTGCAGGTCCACCACTGGCACTCTGCTGCCACTCCTCGGCCAACACCTCCATGGCTATCGGTCAATCAAGGCCCCTCCAGCAGGCAGTGAATCCCCCTGGACAACAGCACAAAAATCTTCACAGAGCTTCACTTTTTCCCACATTTTGTTATGTTATAGCGTTTTTCCAAAATGGATAAACTTTATTATTTTCCTCAAAATTCTACAAACAATCCCCAATAATGACAAAGTGAAAGAAGTTTGTTTGAATTCTTTGAAAATTTATTAAAAATTAAGTTTTAATAAGTATTCACTGCCTTTGCCATGACACTCAAAATTGAGCCCAGGTGTATCCTGTTTTCACTGATCATCCTTGAGATGTTTCTACAACTTGATTGGAGTCCACCTGTGGTAAATTCAGTTGATTGGACATGATTTGGAAAGGCACACAGATGTCTATATAAGGTCTGCCAGTTAACAGTGCATGTCAGAGCATAAACCAAGCCATGAAGTTCAAGACATGTAGACTTCCAAGACAGGATTGTATTGAGGCACAGATCTGGGGAAGGGTACAGAAAAATTTCTGCATTATTGAAGGTCCTAATGAGCACAGTGGCCTCCATCCATAAATGGAAGAAGTTTGGAACCACCAGAACCCCTTCCTAGAGCGGGCCACCCAGCCCAAACTGAGCAATAGGGGGAGAGGAGCCTTAGTCAGGGAGGTGACCAAGAACCCAATCGTCACTCTGACAGAGCTCCAGCATTTCTCTATGAAGAGAGAAGAACCTTCCTGAAGAACAACCATCTCTGCAGCACTCCACCAATCAGGCCTGTATGGTAGAGTGGCCAGAAGGAAGCCACTCCTTAGTAAAAGGCATGACAGTCCACCTAGAGTTTGCCAATAGGCACCTGAAGGACTCTCACACCATAAAAAACAGAATTCTCTGGTCTGATGAAACAAAGTTTGAACTCTTTGGCCTGAATGGCAAACATCATGTCTGGAGAAAACCAGGCACCGTTCATCACCTGGCCAATACCATCCCTACAGTGAAGCATGGTGGTGGCAGTATCATGCTGCGGGGATGTTTTTCAGCAGCAGGAACTGGGAGACTAGTCAGGATCGAGGGAAAGATGAATGCAGCAATGTACAGAGACACCCTTGATGAAAACCTGCTCCAGAGCGCTCTGGACCTCAGACTGGGGTGAAGGTTCATCTTCCAACAGGACAACGACCCTAAGCACACAGCCAAGATAACAAAGGCGTGGCTAGAAGACATTTTTATGAATGTCCTTGAGTGTCCCAGCCAGAGCCCAATTGAACATCTCTGGAGAGATCTGAAAAATGCTGTGCACCAACGCTCCCCATCCAACCTGATGGAGCTTGAGAGGTCCTGCAAAGACGAATAGAAGAAACGGCCCAGAAATAGGTGTGCCAAGCTTGTAGCACCATACTCAAAAAGACTTGAAGCTGTAATTGGTGCCAAAGATGCTTCAACAAAGTATTGAGCAAAGGCTGTGAATACTTTATGTACATATGTTATGTTTTTTTCTTTTTTTTTTTTTTTAATACATTTGCAAAGATTTCAAACAAACTTCTTTCACATTGTCATTATGGGGGATTGTTTATAGAATTTTGAGAAAAATAATGAATTTGATCCATTTTGGCATTAGGCTGTAACATAACAAAATGTGGAAAAAGTGAAGCGCTGTGAACACTTTCCAGATGCACTGTTTATAAGAAAGTCCAAGGAATACACGTGGTACCAGATGAAATCTCTGTAAGAGAAGTTATACAGCGGCGGACAGATCGGACCCCTAACTGACATTTTTGACACTTTTTGGGGGACCAGTGACATTACTACAGCAATCAGTGCTAAAAATATGCACGGTTACTGTAATAATGACACTGGCAGGGAAGGGGTTAAATGTAAGCCTAGGGGGTGTGTTTACTAATTTGGGGGGAGGGGCTTGTGAAATGACCATAGAGACCTGTGTTCCTATATAGAAGGATCACAGACACTCTGTGATCATTTCAGAGAGAAGAACGGTCAGCTGTGTTTTCAACATCTGCCTGTTATTCTCTCTCAGCGGGGAAGCCAAGAAAATATCCCCCACACCATTACACCACCACCAGCCTGAACCACTGATACAAGGCAGGATGGATCCATACTTTCATGTTGTTTACGCCAAATTCTGACCCCACCATCTGAATGTTGCAGCTGAAATCGAGGCTCGTCTGGCCAGGTCACATTTTTCCAATTTTTTATTGTCCAATTTTGGTGAGTCTGTGCAAATTGTAGCCTCAGTTTCCCGTTCTTAGCTGACAGGGGTGGCACCCAGGGTGGCCCTCTGCTGCTATAACCCATCTGCTTCAAGGTTCGATGTGTTGTGCGTTCAGAGATGGTTTTCTGCATACCTTGGTTACTGTTGCCTTTCTATCATCTGGAACCAGTCTGCCAATTCTCCTCTGACATCAACAAGGCATTTTCATCCACACAACTGCCGCTCACTGGATATTTTCTATTTTCGGTCCATTCTCTGTAAACCCGAGAGATGGATGTGTGTGTAAATCCAAGTAGATCAGCAGTTTTTGACATACTCGGACCAGCCCATCTGGCACCAACAACCTTGTAATGTTCAAAGTCGCCTAAATCCCCTTTCTTCCCCATTCTGATGCTCGGTTTGAGCTTCTAGATCAGTTTTTCTCAACCTTTTTTCAGTCAAGGCACCCTTTAAAATTATGGACATTCTCACGGCACCCCATTTTAAAATGTAAAAAACTATCTAATAGTTTTACATAATGTGGCAGCATTGACACACATAGAACACTAATCGTTAGTGGTAATTTATTCTTCCAAAGCTAATACACTTTTGCACACTAGTACTGACTATTACTCCAGTGTTTCTCCTCTTCACCTCTTCCCTCAGTTTCTCTCCATCATTTAGCCAATGTGACCCCCAGAGTTGATGGAGAGGGGCAGGGGAGGGTCAAATAAGGATGAGCAACACCCTTCTTATCAACACTGATGACATCACTGGTTTTTAGGATACCGGTGTCTGGAAGGTAAAAATGGTGCAAAATAAAAACCTGTGGTTTTGTCTAACTAAAAGGAAGGCTTGATCCCCCTGCTGGCTTGTTTACATTTTTGGGCAATTTTTCGGCATTTTGCCAAGGCACCCTTGAAAAAAGCTCAAGTCACCCCAGGGTGTCTGGGCACTCTGGTTGAAAAAAGGCTGCTCTAGATGCCTAAATGCATTGAGTTGCTGCCATGTGATTGGCTGATTAGCAATTTGTGTTACCAAGCAATTGAACAGGTGTACCTAATAAAGTGGCCGGTGACTGAATATAGTATTATAGGGGGATCTTATGTCTATTGGGTTAACCACTTGTCGACCGCTCACTGTGCTGCTAGTGTGGCACAGTGGCTCCCCTGGATCCAGCGACGTAGACCTACGTCGCTGGACTCCTAGCGGTCTCGGCGGCGTGCGCTCGCTGTGTTTAGACACAGTGGGAGTCAGGCCAGAGGAGTAGAGGCGGCGATCACCGCCTCTCTTCCCCGATCGTCTGGGAAAGTGTGAGAAGATCCGCCCGCTTATGTAAACAAAGCAGGCGGATCTTCTCTGTGACAGACAGGAGGAGATCACAGGATTCAGCATAGCTGAACCTGCGATCTGTGTCTGTGTCACACAACCCCCTCCCCCCACACACGTCCGTAAGCATGAGGCATACATTTAACCCCTTTATCATCAACAGTGTTAACCCCTTCCCTGCCAGTGTCATTATTACAGTAACAGTGCATATTTTTAGCACTGATTACTGTAGTAATGTCACCGGTTCCCCTCAAAAGTGTCAAAAATGTCAGTTAGGGGGCCGATCTGTCCGCCGCAATGTCACAGTCCCGCAAAAAATCGCAAATCGCCGCCATTACTAGTAAAAAAAAAAAAAAAAACAATAAAAATTACAAATCTTTCGCGTAGTTAGTAAACGCAATAACTTTTGCGCAAACCAATCAAAATACGCTTATTGCGATTTTTTTTTTTTTTCTACCAAAAATATGAAGCAGAAAACAAATTTTGATTTTTAAATTTTTTTTTTTTTGGGAATGTTATATATCAGAATGTGAAAAAATATATATTTTTTTTTTTTCAAAATTTTTTACTAAAAAGTAAAAATCGCACAGGTGATCAAATACCACCAAAAGAAAGCTCTGTTTGTGGGGAAAAAAAGGACATAAATTTCATTTGGGTACAGCATTGCACGACCGCGCAATTGTCTGTTAAAGTAACGCAGTGCCGAATCGCAAAATATGGCCTGGTCAGGAATGGGGTAAAATCTTCCGGTCTTAAAGTGGATAAAAATACGCTCATTAACCACTTGCCGACCGCCGCACGACTATCTACGTCGGCGGTCAGCCCCTCACAGGCAAACTAACGTGAGGGTCTAGGGAGCGAGCGCGCGCCCCCGGAGGCGCGCTCCCGCTCCCGCGTGGTCACGGACCCCCCCCGCGCGTGTGACCAGCGGACCCGATGTCCGCCGGCCACTCTGGGATCGGCGGGGGGAGAGGGAGAATGTCAGGCAGCTTGTGTAAACAAGCTGCCTGTCATTCTCCTCGCTGTAAAGACACTGATCACATGGATCTACTATGTAGATCCGTTGATCAGTGTCCTTACAGCTCAAGCCACAGCCAATCACAGTAGAAAGCACGCCCCTAGGGACACACACAGCCCCTCCCTCCCAAATAAAGTTAACCCCTTCACTACCAGTGTATTTTTACAGTAACAGTGCATATATATAGCACTGATTACTGTAGAAATGTCACTGGTAACCCCAAAAGTGTCAAAAATGTCAGTCAAGGGTCCGATCTGTCCGCCGCAATGTCGCAGTACCGCACAAAAAATCGCAGATCGCCGCCATTACACGTTAAAAAAAAAAAACAACAAAAATGACAAAAATATTTCCCTTTGTTAGTAAACGCGATAACTTTTGCGCAAACCAATCAAAATACGCTTTTTGCGATTTTTTTTTTTTTTTTTTTTTTTTTTTTTTTTTTTTTTTTTTTTACCAAACATAGGTAGCATAAAACAAATTGGCTGCAAATGTTAAAAAATTTTGATTTTTACATTTTTTGGGGGGGGAATTTCATATAAAAAAATGTGAAAAATATTGCTATTTTTGCAAAATTGACGTTCTTTTTTTGTTTATAGCGCGTGATCAAAAAATCGCACAGGTGATCAAATACCACCAAAAGAAAGCTCTGTTTGTGGGAAAAAAAGGACGCCAAATTCGTTTAGGTACAGCGTCGCACGACCGCGCAATTGTCCGTTAAAGTCACGCAGTGCCGAATCGCAAAATACCCCCTGGTCGGAATGGGGGTAAAATCTTCCGGGGCTTAAGTGGTTAAAAAAATTTTTGGTCAAAGACATGTAGCTAAATACATTTTGGCCTAAATATATGACAAAAATTGAATATATCGGACATTTTTTAACAGTCAAAGTAGAAAATGTCAATTTTTCGCAAAATTTTTGCTCTTTTTTTTTTTTTTTATTAATCTCACATAAAATAAAAAGCGCAGAGGTGATCAAATACCACCAAAAGAAAGCTTTGTTTGTGGGGAAAAAAAGGACGTACATTTTGTGTGGGTACAGCATTGCATGACCGCGCAATTGTCAGTTAAAGTCGCGCAGTGCCAAGTTGAAAAAAGTGGCCTGGTCTTTGAGCAGCAAAATCTTCCGGGGCTGAAGTGGTTAAATAATCTACTTCTAATATGTGAATAAGTCAGCATTTGCACTCTCTTAGGAGGGGAGAGAAAATGATCCCATAGTACACCTAACCATCTCATCTATATACATAATCATCCATCAAACACAAAGACAGACATCCACCTATGACATCTCAGACATAGAAGCGGTGCCTGTCCTCTAAACATATAATAAGTAGAGGACAGGGAGTGAAAACGCACCGCTTCTATGTCTGAGATGTCATAGGTGGATGTCTGTCTTTGTGTTTGATGGATGATTATGTATATAGATGGGATGGTTAGGTGTACTATGGGATCATTTTCTCTCCCCTCATGAGATCAAAAATAGCTGACTTATTGACTTATTATTTTTTTTAGATTATTTAACCACTTGCCAACCAGCCGCCGTATACTGGTTACACGGCGGCAGATCGGCAGGTGCCCCCGCAAAACCTGTACGGCAGTCCACGGGAGCGATCCTGGGGTCGCGCACGTGCTGTCGGAGGCACGAGTGCACGCCCACTCGCCAGCGGGAAAGCCGGTCCACAGAACCGTCGGCTGGCCGCGATCACTCCTCCGTGATGAGAGAACGGCGGTCTGCTGTTGTAAACACAGCAGACCGTTGTTCTCTCTGGAATCAACGCAGAGCTCCTGTTATCCTCCTATTTAGGAACACGGGTATCTGTATTGATTTCACAAGTCCACCCCCCCCCCCCACAGTTAGAAAACACCCCCCTAGGCCCACACTTAACCCTTTTATCGCCCCTGGGTTAACCCCTTCCCTGCCAGTGTCATTATTACAGTAGATTTCGCACTGATTACTGTAGTAATGTCACTGGTCCCCCCCAAAAGTGTCAAACATGTCAGTTAGGGGTCCGATTTCTGGCCCCACAGATGAGGCATGGGTCATTTTGCTATATAAACTGGTGGTCTCGACATGGCCCATTGGCTCTGAGGAAGAGGCGAAGCCTCGAAACGCGTCAGCCATCATTCGTCAAGGACTGTGGCCATTGATATAGACTGCTCCTGATGTTTGGATTTGATATGCTGGTTTATACCATTGTTTGTGAGTAGTCACTTTTTATTTTCTACTAATATAGCCTGTATTGAGGATAATGCGCTAGGCCGGTGCGCTCTCTTTTTTTTTTTTTTTAGCACCTTCAGACTACCCCGGTCTAATAGGGCAGCAAGGCCTTAGCCATTTGGGATGCCAAGTGCAAGTTCCGTGGAAGGAGTGGTCAGGGGGGGGGCTCTTGTTCTAAGCGCAGGAGCAAGGTGCTATGCATCGCAAATTTGTTTTGGAGCTGTCCGCCGCAATGTCGCAGTCCCGCTAAAAATCGCAGATCACTGCCATTACTAGTAAAAAAATAAAAAGGACATAAAAAAATCTTTCACCTAGTTTGTAGACGCAATAACGTTTGCGCAAACCAATCAAAATACGCTTATTGGGATTTTTTTTTTTTTTTTTTACCAAAAATATGTAGCAGAATACAAATTGGCCTAAAATGATGAAAAAATTTAGATTTTTAGATTTTTTTTTTTTTTTTTTTGGGGAATGTTATATAGCAGAATGTGAAAAATATTGTTTTTTTTTTTTGTTGTTTTTTTTCAGAATTGTCGCACTTTTTTGCTTTATAGCGCAAAAAACACACAGGTGATCAAATACCACAAAAAGAAAGCTCTATTTGTGGAAAAAAAGGACAAAAATTTTATTTGGGTACAGTGTCGCACGACCGCGCAATTGTTCGTTAACGTAATGCAGTGCCGAATCGCAAAAGGTGGCCTAGTCTTTAAGGGGGAAAATCTTCCGGTCCAGAACTGGTTAACCCAATAGAGATAAAATCTGGTCCCATGTGTATTCCTTGGACCTTTGACATAAAATGCACCATATATGGGCACCTGGGAACTGTATTTGTGAAGATATACACCACCTAAAATTTCACTGGTTGGTGCATTATTATAATCCTTACATACTTACCTTGTAAAATGCAATTTTTCATGTAAAAAAAAATAATAAATTAAAAAGTTTTTTTTTTTTTTTTTATGTGCTGTTGTCCAGCAGGCCTCATTGCCTGCCGGAGGGGCCTTGTTTGACCGATACCCATGGAGGTGTTGGCCCGAGGAGTGGCAGCAAATTACATGTTCCTACAATAAGGGCTCTTTCACACGGGTGGTCCGATCAGATCCGCCTGTCAGTTTTTTAGGCGGATCTGATCGGATCCTCCATGCAGCTCTATGGGGCAGCGGGTGTCAGCGGAGACACCTTCGCTGACACCCGCTGCCATCCGTATCCGATCCTGTCCGTGAAATCTGGATGGATGGAAACCCTATTTTTCCATCCGTTCAGTAATCGGATCAGATCGGGTCGGATGAGAGCGGACAGGCGGTCCACTCTCATCCGATCCCCCATAGAGGGCAGCGGGGGCTGTGACACCTCCCTCTCCGCTCTGCAAGCGGAGACGGAGATGTCATCCGCCGTCGAGCGGGGATCGCGGATCGATCCCCGCTGAGCAACACGGATCCGCCTACGGAGGCGGACCGTGTGAAAGAGCCCTAAGGCTGGCTTCCACTTACTGAGTGTGAGGATTATGTACAATCCGAAACAAAGAAACACTGTGCTAGAGTAAAAAGAGCCGCCAGCACTTAGAGTAAAAATACACACTCCAAATCGATGTAAGAAAAATAAGTGCAGCGCTAAAATTAAACAAATATTTAAAAAAATAATTGAACATGGGTAACAACAATACATGAATTGTAAAAAAAAAAAAATACATCCCTAAAAAATATTAAAAATACAGTTGTGCTCATATGTTTACATACCCTGGCAGAATTTGATTTCTTGGCCGTTTTTCAGAGAATTTGAATGATAACACAAACATTTTTCTTTCACTCATGGTTTGTGATTGGCTGAAGCCATTTATTATCAATCAACTGTGTTTGCTCTTTTTTTTATTATTATTATTGTATAGGATTTATATAGCGCCAACAGTTTACGCAGCGCTTTACAACTTGACAGTACAAATAAAATACATTTTAATACAGTAGGAATCAGAGGGCCCGTTCGTTAGAGCTTACAATCTAAAAACTTTCTTTTTAAATCATAATTACAACAGAAACTACCCAAATGATCCTGGTCAAAAGTTTACATACCCCAGTTTCTTATACCATGTATTGCCCCCTTTAACATCAATGACAGCTTGAAGTCTTTTGTGGTATTTGTGGATGAGGCTCTTTATCTTCTCAGATGGTAAAGCTGCCCATTCTTCCTGGCAGAAGCCTCCATTTCCTGTAAATTCTTGGGCTGTCTTGCATGAACAGGACTTTTGCGATCTCCCCAGATTGGTTCAATGATATTGAGGTCAGGAGACTGAGATGGCCACTCCAGAACCTTCACTTTATTCTGCTGTAGCCAATGACAGGTCGACTTGGCCTTGTGTTAAGGATCATTTTCACGTTGGAATGTCCAAGTACGTCCCATGCACAGCTTCTGGGCTGATGAATGCAAATTGTCCTCCAGTATTTTTTGATAACATACTGCATTCATCTTACCATCAACTCTGACCAAATTTCCTGTGCCTTTTGTAGCTCACACATCCCCAAAACATCAGCGATCCACCTCCGTGTTTCACAGTAGGAATGGTGTACGGCGGTCCGCGGGAGCGATCCTGGGGGCATGCGCGTGCCATCGGAGGTGCAAGTGCACGCCCATTATAGGCCTTGTTGACTTTGTAGCATTTATGGTTGTGGCCAAAAGCTCAACTTTGGTCTCCTCACTCCAAATGACTTTGTGCCAGAAGGTGTGAGGCTTGTCTCTGTGCTGTTTGGTGTATTGTAAGCGGGATACTTTGTGGCATTCGCGTAGTAATGGCTTTCTTCTGGCGACTCGACCATGCAGCCCATCTTTCTTCAAGTGCCTCCTTATTGTGCATCTTGAAACAGCCACACCCCATGTTTTCAGAGAGTCCTGTATTTATCCTGAAGTTATTTGTGGGTTTTTCTTTGCATCCCAAACAATTTTTCTGGCAGTTGTGGCTGAAATTTTAGTTGGTGTACCTGACCATGGTTTGGTTTCAACAGAACCCCTCATTTTCCACTTCTTGATTAGAGTTTGAACGCTGCTGATTGGCATTCTCAATTCCTTGGATATCTTTTTATATCCCTTTCCTGTTTTATACAGATCAACTACCTTTTCCCGCAGATCCTTTGACAATTGTTTTGCTTTCCCCATGACTCTATCACGTATCAAGTGCTGGAGGCCAATGGAGAGAGGGCTTCCCTTGCAGCTAAGTGCCAAACTCCCCTGGAGATGAGACAGGAGGAGTTAGGCCCAAAGTCGCACAGGTCGCCTGCAGAGTTGCTTGCAGAAAAGGGTTCAGGAATACCGCTGTGGTGCTTCGGGGTTACTGCAGGCAGGTGGCACCTGTGAGATGAAGCAGGTACTTGGGATCACTGAGACAGAGGGTGGTTGATTCAAGCCAAGGTTCAATGCCAGGTGGGTAGCGGAGGAGACAAGGTCAAGTGGTAGCCAAGGTCTGGACAGGTAGCAGGCAGAGGAGATCCGTTAAACAAGCCGAGGTCAAAGTCAGGAAGCAAGCTGGAGATGGAGGTGTAACAAGCCGAGTCAGGAACCAGAAATCACAGGAAACAGGATGTTGGTAGAAGCTGAAGATCAAACAGCACTTAGAGAAGGGCTGGCTTCCTTATAAAGGCCCAGGTAATGGGCTGACAGAGTTGCTGGGTCCTAGAGCCCTTCTCCTATTCTGACGGATACTGGGTCCTAGAGACCTCCTGCTATTGGTACCCTGACAGACTCAGAATCCAGAGACATCAGTGCAGCACTGGATGAAAGATGCGAGGGTCTGTCAGGAATCCAGAAACTCATTGACCTTTTATACACACACATTAATTACAAGCAAACAGATCAAAGGTGAGGATGGTTACCTTTTAATAGCCATTCAAACCCCTTTGTGTCAACTTGTGTGCATGTTATGAGACCAAAATCAATAGGGTATGTAAACTTTTGATCAGGGTCATTTGGGTAGTTTCTGTTGTCATTATGATTTAAAAAGAGTAAACACAGTTGATTGATAATACATGGCGTCAGCCAAACACTAACCATGAGTGAAAGAAATGTTTTTGTGTTATCATTCATATTCTCGGAAAAATGGCCAAGAAATCATAAATTCTGCCAGGGTATGTAAACTTATGAAGACAACTGTATGTATAAAGTATATAAGCCAGAAGAAAATATAGGAGCAGATAGACAACCAAGTCCTTATTGATCCATATGGAAAAAAACACCACAGGTGAGGGAGGAGGCAAGTGATGTAAACAGAAGGGTGACCAAGATGTTCCTACTCCGCACCCGAAGTGAGTAACATAAGCAGTTTACCAGAGGTAAATGACCACTAAATTAAAGGTGGTCTGACCAGGCACATGGAAGTAGGTCTCTCTCAGACCGCAAAATACTTGATCCACTCAGAACTCGGTCAACACTCAAAAGACAAAATCAAAAAAGCGCTTCCATAGTGCAGTATCCAAATACCAATTTATTAATAAAGTAAATATTTGCACCTACAAGATCCTATAGTTTATAATCGCATTAAATCACGAATAAAACAAAGGGCAACCATGTGCGGCGTTCCTACGGACTTCCTTCCAGACTAAAAGAAAGCACAGACTAATCGAATAGAAGTCACGTGATGACGTCACCATCGTAGGCCCCACCCTACACATTTCGTCACAAAGTAAGTTTCCTGGGGATAGCCAAGGCAGCGTATCATCACGTGTATCAACCATTTATAGGACATCGGCGCCATCTTAACTGCTGGCCCGCTACCTGCCCATGCTTTAAAACATTAGGAGAGAGACAGCAAAGGCTGCTTAGGAACAAAAGAAAGGGGAAAATACTGCCACCTAGTGGAATAGCATAAATAAACATGCAATAATAAATTTGTAAATACTATTTAACGAGCACAGAGCGAAACCGGAAGCACAGGAACACCGCAAACAAAATTATCATCTCAAAAAAATAATAAAAAAAGAACATCAAGCGTTAATAATAAAAAATAATGAATGTCCCAATTGACGTTCAAGCTGAAAGGGACATTTCATATCAAAAATCCAACGAGCTTCCAACTTGGAAATAGATCTGACCATATTGGTACCACTCTAGTGGGGCACAACCTTCTATCCAAAACAAAAAAGGAAGTGCCCAATAAATTCTTATCATGATGTTTCGCATAATGTTTGGACAGATTGTGTCCCTTGAAACTTCATTTAATGTTACCAATATGTTCAGAAAGACGTATGTGTAATTCTCGCTTAGTACCGCCAATGTATTCATAAACATCACCGTTATCTTTAAATGGCAAATAAAAAGGGAGGATACCACGATAGATGAACCGGGGACGGTGCCACCCACACTATCCAGTTCTAACCCAGAGGGTAATTTACCTGTCCCCCTCTCTACACAGAGTAGGGAGAGTCCTCCTAATGGACAAAAAGGTTATGCCCCCCCCCCCCCCACACACACACACACACAAAAGCTTTTTATCTTAATGCATAGAATGCATTAAGATAAAAAAAAACCTTCTGACTTTATAATCCCTTTTAAGCTGAAGCTGCTGTGTGGGATGTAAAGCCGTGGTACCTTTAAACACTTCCGGAGCGCCCACCGTGTATTTACGTCTGTAATTTGACATAGTTGCCACAACCCCGGTATTTTTTTAAACGGTGGGCAGTCTGCTTTAACAGAAGGCTGGTCCCAGCTGCGGATTCACCACGGGATCACCCTTCTAAAGAAAAAGAATTCCCCTTTGGGTGGGACTTTTTAGGCACTGATTTATAATAGACACAAAAATAACGTTTAAATAATGTTTATTAGAGAATTCAATACAAAAAAGATAAAAGAATTGGCAAGCTGTATAATAAATCACATAATACAGATGGAAAATAACCACATAGCCCAGGGTGAACACCCGACGCGTTTCGGAGTGTCAATAGGTACTCCTTCTTCAGGGGTGCCCTTGGAAAGTGGTCTGTAAGTAATGAGTACAAAATGGAAGATTATTTTCTAATGCTAACAATGCATATTCTTATAAAACACATTTTAAGGAAATATATAGAAAAAGACTTACATAGTCCACTGTAGTGATTAACATAGCCTGCCCACATGTTAAAAACAACAAGAGATCAAGTGCTTGAGTCAAACATCTGGAAATGCCATTTACAGGTGATAAAGTATGTTCTAAAATTAAGGGATAAGGGATCATTCTTATGGGCGGCTGGAGAGGTGTCCCCCCCCCCCCCCCCACCCCCCTCTCCCGGTCGTTTTCTTGGCTTACCTTAGCCGTTGGTAGCGAGGAAAACGATCCGTCCACTCTCCCCTCCGGCAGGAAGTCGAATGGGGTCAAGATGGCCCTCACTCGACTCTATGGCCATGGAGGACCGGAGCAATGTCATACGTCGCTTCCTAGCAACGGATTTAAAGAGTCTGATTTTTTGGACCATGAAAAAAATGACTTTTTTATTTTTTAGTGGAGATGTGAGATGTGAGGTCTTTTTGAAGCCAGATCTCACATTAAAGAGGTCCTGTCATGCTTATTTCTATTACAAGGGATGTTAACATTCCTTGTAATAGAAATAAAAGTGATAAAAAAAAAAAAAAAAACTGTGTATAAAAAAATTAAAAGATAAAATAAATAGGAAAAAAAATTAAAGCGCCCTGTCCCCGTTAGCTCGCGCGCAGAAGCAAACCCATACGCAAGTCGTGCCCACATATATAAATGATGTTAAAACCACACATGTGAGGTATCGCCGCGATCGTTAGAGCGAGAGCAATAATTTGAGCCCTAGACCTCCTCTGTAACTCTAAACTGGTAACCTGTAGAAATTTTTAAATTGTCGCCTATGGGGATTTTTAGGTACCAATGTTTGTCGCCATTCCACGTAATTTTGAAGCATGCCATGTTGGGTATCTATTTACTTTATAGAAAAACTGTTTTTTTTTTTTTTTTAATTTTTAATTTAAAAAGGTGAATTTTTTCCCAAAAAATTGCATTTGTAAGACCGCTGCGCATAATAAAAAATATTGCAACGATCTCCATTTTATTCTCTAGGGTCTCTGCTAAAAAAAAAAAAATATATATTTTTTTTTTTTTTTTTTTTAGCAGAGACCCTAGAGAATACAATGTTTGTGGGGTTCTAAGTAATTTTCTACAAAAAAAAAACAACCTGGTTTTAACTTGTAAACAACAAGTTTTAGAAAAAGGCCCGGTGTAACGTGAGAATTACCTACCCCGTGAGAAAAACCTACCCTCGTCACTTCCGGCGAGGAATAGCTGAGCAGCGCAGCAGTGCGCATGCTCACATCCCCGGATACTTAATGGAGCAGCTGAGAATCAGACTAGTGCGCATGCGCACTAGTATGAAACGAACACGGTGTCCGTGAAAAAAACCTACCTACGCGGGGGTTACATTAAAACAGCTGTTCTGCAATATCACTCATCTCCGCTCCTGTCCCTGTCACTTCCCTGCTCTCGGCAAGTAAATATAAAAGCGGCTGGCGGCTCCGTGATTTATCTTTTAATACAGCCGCCGCCGCTTTTATATTTACTATCGGAGATGAGGGAAGTGACAGTGACAGGAGCGGGGATGACTCATAGTGCAGCACAGCTGTTTTAATGTAACTGCTCGTGTTACATACACTGCCGTGAACCGGAAGTGACGGGGGGTAGGTTTTTCTCACGGGTAGGTAATTCTCACGGAACACCGGTCCAGAAATGGTTAAGTAAACATACCAAAAGGCATCAATTAGATCAAAGGTGCTCAACCGTTTGAAGAGCGAGGGCAACTTGGTAACCGGTCGCGAGCTATAATGAGCGGAGGGGGCGGATATCAGGTCCGTGTCCACTCTGCATATGCAGATCAGACACGGACACAGCTATTCTATGGGCCCTCCAATCCAATCCACTCAGATGGAAGGGGACGGATCCCCTTCTGGTTTTTTTCTGCACTTTTTGAAAGAACGTTTGGCCCAAAAACCATTCCTTCTGTGCCTCCTGAGAGATATCAGCGTCCTCTGCACACTTCCGGCCCTATGTGACATCACCTCCGGCATCAGCAATTGCCCCAGGCCTCCCTGCCAGACTTCCTTTATAAAAAATGAAGCTTATTTTCCCTCCAAGACTTCAGTAGGGTGTTCATTGAGGAAATTGTCCAGGTTGCAGCCTTTGCCAAGCTCCGGTCATGTCTGACTCCATCTCAACAGGCAGTTTTATTACATGGTGAAGGGCTTGCTGATACCCTTCCAGGTGTTCACGTGGCTCTTGGAATATATTTGAGCATGATGGTCACTAGTTGCTCGGGAGAAAGTTCGTTCAGGAAATTGGCACTGATAAAGAAATATCTGAGAACCACGATGACCCATGAAACACTGGGGGGGTCATTTTAAGGTCACCCATTCTCCGCCCCTTTTCAACAATGTCATGAAGGCGACGTCAGTCACTGCGTGAGCCGCAACTCGTGAGTATTTTTTTTATTAGGGGAAACGGCAGAATTTATTTGTTAACCTAAAAAAAAAAAAATTATATATATATATATATATATATATATATATATATATATATATATATATATATATATATATATATTGATCCTGTTTCCTTTAACCAGTTCCCGACCAGCCGCAGCAGATATACTGCGGCAGGTTGGCTTCTACAGGCAAATCGCAGTACATGTACAGCGCCCGTCTGAAGGCCGCTAGGGGGCGAGCGCGTGCCGACGCCTTGGCTCGTCCCCGTGAAAGCCAGTGCGTGTGTCAGGCATCTCCGATTGCCGCCTGACACCGGCGATCTCTCCCCGCTGAGGGAGAAAGACGCTCGGCTGATGTAAACACAGCCGTCTGTCCTTCTCCCTGCAATTATCACAGAGACTATGTGATCCTTCTATATAGGATCACATGTCTCTGTGATCATCTCACAAGCCACGCCCCCCCCACAGTTAGAATCACTCCCCTAGGCTCACATTTAATTACTTGATCACCAACACTGTTAACCCCTTCCCTGCCAGTGTCGTTATTACAGTAACAGTGCATATTTTTAGCACTGATTACTGTAGTAATGTCACTGGTCCCCCCAAAAGTGTCAAAAATGTCAGTTAGGGGTCCGATCTGTCCGCCCCAATGTCGCAGTCCCGCTAAAAAATCGTAGATCGCCGCCCTTACTAGTAAAAAAATAAATAAATAAAAATGACATAAATCTTTCCCGTAGTTAGTAAACGCAATATCTTTTGTGCAAACCAATCAAAATACGCTTATTGTGATTTTTCTTTTTTTTTTTTTTGTATCAAAAATATGTAGCAGAACACAAATTGGCCTAAAATGTTAAAATATTTTGATTTTTTTTTAATTTTTTTTTTTTTGAGAATTTATATAAAAGAATGTGAACAATATAGTTGTTTTTTTTTTTTCGAAATTGTTGCTCTTTTTTTGTTTATAGCGCAAAAAATAAAAATCGCAGAGGTGATCAAATACCACCAAAAGAAAGCTCTATTTGTGGGAAAAAAAAGAACGTAATCTTAGTTTGGGTACAGTGTCGCACGACCGCGCAATTGTCCGTTATTAAAGTAACGCAGTGCCGAATCGCAAAATAGGGTCTGGTCAGGAAAGGGGCAAATCCTTCCGGGGCTCAAGTGGTAAAGCATGTTATACAGCACAGTGCTTGTGCTGTGTAATTTGGCCGCTTCTAACACCGAAAATACCTGGCGGATCCTGCCTGGCTCCTCCTCTCTGTAAACTGACCACGGTATACCATGGCTGGAAAGCCCTGACACCCTGGTCAGTTTATGTGCCTCCATCATCCGCAGCCCTCCTGTCCTCCTCTGTCCTGCCCCCCCCCACCTCCCTGCCTGTCTGCTCCTGTGTCATTGCCCCCCCCCCCCCCCACTGCTGTAGTTTCATTTCAAGTTTCATATCCTGTCTCCAGTCTGTTTAAAATTTCTTGTGTGCCCCCGTGTCTCTGTTTTATAAAAATAAGCCGTTACCAGTTTTTAGAGCGCCGATTGCCGCTCACGTGAACCGCCACCTCTCCCATCCTCTCGGCCTCTTCTCCTCCCGACTGACGTCAGCAGAGAATCCTCGCTGCAGGTAGCTTTTAGACGGGGAGAGGAGAGAGCGGGTGGGTCACGTGTGCGGCGATCGGCGCTCTGAAAACTGGTAAAGAACGGCTTATTTTTTAAAAACACAAACGCAGGGGCACGGGCACACGTGATTATTAAACAGACCAAAGCAACTTAACAACCACTTCAAAGGGGAAGTTGAGATTCCGGGGGGGGGGGGGGGGGCACTTGCCCCCCCCCTTGCGGATGCCCATGAATACAGTTTATCATTCATGTCACATCACTTTTTTATTTGTCAATAAAATTAATTTCTATGTTGAGCTGCCCCCAAACGTGCAGTACCCCGGACCCCCCAAGATCTGAATCCAGCACTACTTTGAGCAGCTTTCTGGAAACCCTTAAAAAGGTCAACCACTAGACCTCCGGAAGATTTCCCCCCCCCCCTTCATGACCAGGCAATTTTTTCCTCACAAATAGAGCTTTCTTTACTTTTGGTGGTATTTGATCACCACTGCATTTTTTATTCATTGCACTAAAAAAAAAAAAAAAAAAAAAGCGACAATTGTGAAATAAAAAAAATTATTGTTTTCTGCTCTAAAGCATATCCAATAAAAGAAAATGAAAAAAATGTAATTTCTTCATAAATTTAAGCCAATATGTATTCTGCTACATATTTTTGGTAAAAAAAAAAATCACAATAATTGTATATTGATTGGTTTACGTGAACGTTATAGAGTCTACAAACTCTGGGATATGTTTATGGAATTTTTATTTTTGAATTTTTTTTTTTTTTTATAGTGGGACTGCGATATTAGAGCGAAAAATCAGACACTAACTGACACTTTGCGGGAACCAGTGACACTAATACAGTGATCAGTGCTAAAAATATACACTGTCACTGTACTAATGATACCTGCCCTGAGTGAGATGGAGTGCGCTGATGTCTGACGTCATTGCGCACACCTCAATCACATGAGGGGCGTTCCCCGGAGGAGACGTTCCGCCTCCTCATACTCATCAGTTTGCACTATAGATGGCAGTATGAGATGGGGAAATGCCACCCGTAATGCGCCACAAACTGATGACACACAAAACTGCTGGAAAAAAATATTGGGATCCAATTTGCTGCCCCTCTCCCAAGTGCTGCCTGGGTCCAATGGACCCAGTGGGACCCATGGTAGGGCCGGCCCTGTATAAATCTGCTAATACATCAAACACTACCCTCCCTCCTAGAATGACAATCCTACTGTCTGCTGTGCCTCCTTTGCTCATTCATCCAGATTTGTGTTTCACCAAAAACAGGAGGTGTGTTACTGGTCAGATCACCAGGTGAAAACAGAGGGGAAAAAAGCCCAAAAGGGGTCAAACTAATGCAGCTACCACATCTAATGATTGGTAAGCTGCAATATATTAAATTTTTGGATTTGGGTTTAATACCCAAGAAATGTCTAAAAAAAAAAAAAAATATATATATATATATATATATATATATATTATATATGTTTCTAGTGGCACTTTAAGGCCCCTTTCACACATGGTAGTCCATCGGGGGACTACGTTTTTCTCAGCGGGGGATCGATTCGCCAATCCCCCGCTGAGCAGGAGGATGGCAGCTCTGTCTCCGTGCTGTGTGCAGAGACACAGCTGTCAGGTCCCCGCTCTCCTCTATGGGGGAATCGGATGATCATCCGATCCGATAAACGGATGGAAAATAGTCTTTATTCACATATTATATCCATGGGATGGTGAGAGATCGATTCAGGAAGTGGCATCCCTTACACTGGTCTTACTGAGGATTCATTGTTGGTTTTATGCTGCAGTGAGGTGAGAGGCCATCTTGCGGCTAAACGGTGGTGGTGTCACTTGCACTTTATATATGGAAACATCTATCAAGCACCTTGATTGAATTTTAAATCCACGGTTATATTTATGTCTTAGTGGACTTTCATGCACTTTACTTTAAATGCACTTTATGGACATTATATATTGCACCTAAGAGGAATATATATTGCACTTTAAAAGAGTCATTGATTTGTATTATGAACATTGTCACTTTATTTGATTTTATATAGCGCTGTATATATATTTGTCCATAGTTTGGAGACGCCTGGTTTGAAAGTGTTGTGGTGTGGCCTCATATTTGGTAAATCTAAAGGAAAGTTGTAGAAGAAAATGTGTATAATGTATGGCCAGCCTTACCCTTTATATTTTGTTTTCATTTTTAACTGATGTCTTTTATGCGCCCCCTGCAGGCCCTGGTGGGAATGTCTTCTCACGTGTCCCGGGTGAGGTCCCTCTACAGGAAGATCCTTCTCCTGCACCGCACACTGCCCCTCCACCTGAAAGCTCTTGGTGACCAGTATGTGAAGGAGGAGTTCAGAAGACACAAAGCTATCAGCCCAGCAGAAGCCAAACTATTTATGAAGGAGTGGGAGGTATGGACTCCTTCTTCTCTGTTGAAGCTCAAAATGTTTAAAGCGAAACTCCGGATAAAGCTTTTTATTTGATTTGGTTGGAATAGTGCAGTGCTGAGTAGCAATAAAATGGCCTGGTCATGAAGGGGGTAAAACCTTCTGAAGGTCAAGTGGTTAAAAGCTCCCCTGTCCCCTCCTGTTCAAATACAAATGCGCACATAGGTCCTCTATGACTAGGCATGATGGGAATTGTAGTTCCTGAACAACTGGAGGGCCATATTTGGAAAATCCCCTGCCTTACAACATTGAAAGTGTCTAGGTGTGACCTCATATTATATGGTTTTGGTAAATCTAAAGTAAAGTTGTAGAAGAAAATTGTATAATTTATGGCCAGCCTTACCCTTTATATTTTGTTTTCATTTTTTAACTGGTGTCTCTAATGCGCCCCCTGCAGGCCCCGATGGGAATGTCTTCTCACGTATTGCAGTGAACATCAGAGTGAGGGCAATAATTCCAGCACCAGAGCTAACGTTCATCTCTAAACTGATAACCTGTAAAGGCTTTTAACCACTTCAGCTCTGGAAGGTTTTACCCCCCTTTAATGACCAGGCCATTTTTTTGCGATATTCACTGCATTGCTTTAACTGACAATTGCGCGGTCCAAATACAATTGATGTCCTTTTTTTCCCCCCCCACAAATAGAGCTTTCTTTTGGTGGTATTTGACCACCTCTGTGGTTTCTATTTGTTGCGTTATAAACAAAAAAAGAGCGACAATTCTGAAAAAAAAACAACATTTTTTACTTTCTGCTATAAAATGTTCCCAATAAAAAAATTTAAAAACTCAATTGTTTTCATCAATTTAGGCCAATATGTATTCTGATACATATTTTTGGTAAAAAAAATCCTAATAAGTGTAAATTGATTGGTTTGCGCTAAAGTTATCACGTCTACAAACTATGGGATACATTTATTCACTTTTTATTTTTTTCTAGTAATGACGGCGATCAGCAATTTTTAGCGGGAATGTGACATTGCGGCTGACAAATCTGACACTAAGTGACACTTTTTTGGGACCAGTGACACCAATGCACTGATCAGTGCTAAAAAAAATAATGAACTGTTACTTTATAAATGACACTGGCAGGAAAGGGGTTAACACTAGGGGGGGGGGGGGGTCAAGGGGTTAAGTGTGCTCCCAGGGAGTGCTTTCTAACTGCGGGGGATGGATGTGCTAGAGGAAAAGAGAGATCTGTGTTTTAGCTTAGTTGAAACACAAGAGCTCTCTATACCTCCCTGACAGAACAGCTATCTGCCTTGTTTACATAGACAGACCGCCATTTTGTCTTTCCGCTGAGCAATCGATGGGTCCTGGCGGCTAACTGGACACGCTGATTGGCTCCTGCTGTGTCTAATCACAGCGGGATGGGCGCTTCGGCGGCGCATGCGCCCCCCCAAATCCCGTTTACAAAATCATGTACGTGATTTTGCGCAGCCAGGCCACCCTGCCGTAATAAATATATATATATATATATATATATATATATATATGTGGCAGGCGGTGCAGAAGAGGTTAAAATGTCACCTATGGACAGTTTTAGGTATTGTCATTTTCTGCCATTTTACAAGCATGCAGAATTTTAACCACTTGCCGACTGCCTAACGCCGATCTACGTCGGCAGTCAGCCCCTCACAGGCAAAGTGTCGTAGGGCTACGTCACTAGCTTGTGAGGGTCTAGGGAGCGAGCGCGTGCCGCCGGAGGCGTGCTCCCGCTCGGTCATGGACCTCCCCCGCGCATGTGACCAGCGGATCCGATGTCCGCCGGTCACTTGGCGATCGGCGGGGGAGAGGGAGAAAGGCAGGCAGCTTATGTAAACAAGCCACCTGTCATTCTCCTCGCTGTAAAGACACTGATCACATGGATCTACTATGTAGATCCGTTGATCAGTGTCCTTACAGCTCAAGCCACAGCCAATCACAGTTAGAATCACGCCCCTAGGGACACACACAGCCCCTCCCTCCCAAATAAAGTTAACCCCTTCACTACCAGTGTATTTTTACAGTAACAGTGCATATATATAGCACTGATTACTGTAGAAATGTCACTGGTAACCCCAAAAGTGTCACAAATGTCAGTCAAGGGTCCGATCTGTCCACCGCAATGTCGCAGTACCGCAAAAAAAATCGCAGATCGCCGCCATTACGCGTTAAAAAAAAAAACAACAAAAATGACAAAAATCTTTCCCTTTGTTAGTAAACGCGATAACTTTTGCGCAAACCAATCAAAATACGCTTTTTGCGATTTTTTTTTTTTTTTTTTTTTTTTTTTTTTTTTTTTTTTTTTTTTTTTTTACCAAACATAGGTAGCATAAAACAAATTGGCCGAAAATGTTAAAAAATTTTGATTTTTACATTTTTTTGGGGGAAATTTCATATAAAAAAATTTGAAAAATATTGCTATTGTGCAAAATTGACGCTCTTTTTTTGTTTATAGCGCATGATCAAAAATCGCACAGGTGATCAAATACCGCCAAAAGAAAGCTCTGTTTGTGGGAAAAAAAGGACGCCAAATTTGTTTAGGTACAGCGTCGCACGACCGCGCAATTGTCCGTTAAAGTCACGCAGTGCCGAATCGCAAAAATACCCCCTGGTCGGAATGGGGGTAAAATCTTTCGGGGCTTAAGTGGTTAAATCTTGACATGTTCAGTATTTAATTACTCAAGAAAACATCCCCTTTGTATATTTTAATTGGGTTTAATATTGTGTTTGTGTGCACTAAATTTAATTTGTGTAACTGCCACCATTTTATTCTTCAGGGCGTCTGCTTTCAGAAAATACATAATGTTTGGGGGTTCTAAGTAATTTTCTAGCAAAAAAAAAAGTAGATATACAGTATCTCACAAAAGTAAGTACACCCCTCACATTTGTGTAAATATTTTATTATATCTTTTCATGTGACAACACTGAAGAAATGACACTTTGCTACAATGTAAAGTGGTGAGTGTACAGCTTGTATAACAGTGTAAATTTACTGTCCCCTCAAAATAACTCAACACACAGCCATTAATGTCTAAACCGCTGGCAACAAAAGTGAGTACACCCCTAAGTGACAATGTCCAAATTGGTCCCAATTAGCAATTTTCCCTCCCCGGTGTCATGTGACTCGTTAGTGTTACAAAGTCTCAGGTGTGAATGGGGAGCAGGTGTGTTAAATTTGGTGTTATCGCTCTCACTCTCTCATACTGGTCACTGGAAGTTCAACATGGCGTCTCATGGCAAAGAACTCTCTGAGGATCTGAAAAAAAGAATTGTTGCTCTACATAAAGATGGCCTAGGCTATAAGCTGCAGCACAGTGGCCAAGACCATACAGCAGTTTATCAGGACAGGTTCCACTCAGGCCTTGCCATGGTCGACCAAAAAAGTTGAGTGCATGTGCTCAGCGTCATATCCAGAGGTTGTCTTTGGGAAATAGACGTATGAGTGCTGCCAGCATTGCTGCAGAGGTTGAAGGGGTGGGGGGTCAGCCTATCAGTGCTGAGACCATACGCCGCACACTGCACCAAATTGGTCTGCATGGATGTCATCCCAGAATGAAGCCTCTTCTAAAGATGATGCACAAGAAAGCCTGCAAGCAGTTTGCTGAAGACAAGCAGACTAAGGACATGGATTACTGGAACTATGTCCTGTGGTCTGATGAGACCAAGATAAACTTATTTGGTTCAGATGGTGTCAAGCGTGTGTGGCAGCAACCAGGTGAGGAGTACAAAGACAAGTGTGTCTTGCCTACAGTCAAGCATAGTGGTTGGAGTGCCATGGTCTGGGGCTGCATGAGTGCTGCTGGCACTGGGGAGCTACAGTTCATTGAGGGAACCATGAATGCCAACATGTACTGTGACATACTGAAGCAGAGCACGATCCCCTCCCTTCGGAGACTGGGCCGCAGGGCAGTATTCCAACATGATACCGACCCCAAACACACCTCCAAGGCCACCACTGCCTGAAGCTGAGGGTAAAGGTGATGGACTGGCCAAGCATGTCTCCAGACCTAAACCCTATTGAGCATCTGTGGGGCACCTCAAATGAAGGTGGAGGAGCGCAAGATCTCTAATATCCACCAACTCTGTGATGTCATCATGGAGGAGTGGAAGAGGACTCCAGTTGCAACCTGTGAAGCTCTGGTGAACTCAATGCTCAAGAAGATTAAGGCAGTGCTGGGAAATAATTGTGGCCACACAAAATATTGACACTTTTGGCTCAATTTGGACATTTTCACTTAGAGGTGTACTTACTTTTGTTGCCAGCGGTTTAGGCATTAATGGCTGTGTGTTGAGTTATTTTGAGGGGACAGCAAATTTACACTGTTATACAAGCTGTACACTCACTACTTTTACATTGTAGCAAAGTGTCATTTCTTCAGTGTTGTCACATGAAATTATATAATAAAATATTTACAAAGATGTGAGGGGTGTACTTACTTTTGTGAGAAATTGTCCCGCAGGGCAAGTGGTTAAACAAAGGAACAAAGTTTTTTAAATACAATGACACAAAGTTTGGTCATCATTTTTTACGTCCAAACAAATTTGTCTTCATGTTCTGTTTATTCTCACATTGAAAAGATTCTACATACAAGTGACTGAACTGTCATCATAGTGGTACAATAACTGTACAATCCACCAGATGGCAGCAAAGACACAGGACTGTCATCATAGTGGTACAATAACTGTACAATCCACCAGATGGCAGCAAAGACACATAGAGAAGTGCTGTAGAGAAAGTACCAGCTAACTCCTTAAAGAGACTTTGTTGCTAACCTAAAACGTTGCAGGTAAAAGCACAGCAACATCAAGTATTTTACATTCTAATGTGCAGCATTTTTTCCTTTTCATATACAAATTTTTATTCACTTGCAGTGGGCCTCTGCCCTTGCTAGAAGATTTGACAACTCCATGAAGAGTCAATTCCCTAGCAAAGCCCCCTCTCTCCTAGCATGTCATAGCTCTCACTAATTGCTGTCTGTGCTGGCCCAGCTCTTCCACCCTGCCTTTCCCTTTTCTGCATAACCTATTATGTAGCTACCAGGTGCAGAACGAAGACGAATACTATAAAGTGTGACAGCTCAGAGTCTGCTGCGGCTGATGACATCATATCCAAGATGGTGTCACCCAGCAGCAGTCTTAGGGCTTTGAGATGTCTACACCAGGGAGGCTTTTACGGGTTAATAATATATGTGTATATATATATATATATATATATATATATATATATATATATATATACAGTGCCTTGCGAAAGTATTCGGCCCCCTTGAACTTTTCGACCTTTTGCCACATTTCAGGCTTTAAACATAAAGATATAAAACTGTAATTTTTTGTGAAGAATCAACAACAAGTGGGACACAATCATGAAGTGAAACGAAATTTATTGGATATTTCAAACTTTGGTAACAAATAAAAAACTGAAAAATTGGGCGTGCAAAATTATTCAGCCCCCTTAAGTTAATACTTTGTAGCGCCACCTTTTGCTGCGATTACAGCTGCAAGTCGCTTGGGGTATGTCTCTATCAGTTTTGCACATCGAGAGACTGAAATTTTTGCCCATTCCTCCTTGCAAAACAGCTCGAGCTCAGTGAGGTTGGATGGAGAGCGTTTGTGAACAGCAGTTTTCAGTTCTTTCCACAGATTCTCTATTGGATTCAGGTCTGGACTTTGACTTGGCCATTCTAACACCTGGATATGTTTATTTGTGAACCATTCCATTGTAGATTTTGCTTTATGTTTTGGATCATTGTCTTGTTGGAAGACAAATCTCCCTCCCAGTCTCAGGTCTTTTGCAGACTCCATCAGGTTTTCTTCCAGAATGGTCCTGTATTTGGCTCCATCCATCTTCCCATCAATTATAACCATCTTCCCTGTCCCTGCTGAAGAATAGCAGGCCCAAACCATGATGCTGCCACCACCATGTTTGACAGTGGGGATGGTGTGTTCAGGGTGATGAGCTGTGTTGCTTTTACGCCAAACATAACGTTTTGCATTGTTGACAAAAAGTTTGATTTTGGTTTCATCTGACCAGAGCACCTTCTTCCACATGTTTGGTGTCTCCCAGGTGGTTTGTGGCAAACTTTAAACTACACTTTTTATGGATATCTTTAAGAAATGGCTTTCTTCTTGCCACTCTTTTTGTGCAGTATACGACTGATTGTTGTCCTATGGACAGAGTCTCCCACCTCAGCTGTAGATCTCTGCAGTTCATCCAGAGTGATCATGGGCCTCTTGGCTGCATCTCTGATCAGTCTTCTCCTTGTATGAGCTGAAGGGACGGCCAGGTCTTCGTAGATTTGCAGTGGTCTGATACTCCTTCCATTTCAATATTATCGCTTGCACAGTGCTCCTTGGGATGTTTAAAGCTTGGGAAATCTTTTTGCATCCAAATCCGGCTTTAAACTTCTCCACAACAGTATCTCGGACCTGCCTGGTGTGATCCTTGTTCTTCATGATGCTCTCTGCGCTTTAAACGGACCTCTGAGGCTATCACAGTGCAGGTGCATTTATACGGAGACTTGATTACACACAGGTGGATTCTATTTATCATCATTAGTCATTTAGGTCAACATTGGATCATTCAGAGATCCTCACTGAACTTCTGGAGAGAGTTTGCTGCACTGAAATTAAAGGGGCTGAATAATTTTGCACGCCCAATTTTTCAGTTTTTTATTTGTTAACAAAGTTTGAAATATCCAATAAATTTCGTTCCACTTCATGATTGTGTCCCACTTGTTGTTGATTCTTCACAAAAAATTACAGTTTTATATCTTTATGTTTGAAGCCTGAAATGTGGCAAAAGGTTGCAAAGTTCAAGGGGGCCGAATACTTTCGCAAGGCACTGTATATATAAAATATCTTAAATGCTCTTTTAACCACTTCTGGACCGGAAGGATTTTCCCCCTTAATGACCAGGCCCTATTTTGTGATTCGGCACTGCGTTAGCGCAGTTGTGCGACGTTGTACCTAAAATATATGTCCCTAGCTGCAGGCGCGTGACCGACGTATACCTACATCAGTTCATGCAGGAGGGCCGCCCTGCCACAGTATAACTGTGGCGGGCGGGCGGGCGGGAAGCGGTTAAAAGCAGTGCAAGCCAATTGTGTTGCGCTCATCAACACACAATTTGCACATAAAAGATACAAAACAAAAGAATGTCCTCAAAACAGTAGTACAAAAGTCCACACAATAGGGTTTATTTACTAAAGGTAAATCCACTCTGCACTGCAAGTGCACGTGGAAGTGCAGTTACTGGAGATCTGAGGGGGACATGCAAGGAAATTTAAAAAAACGCATTTTTGCCTGAACATGATTGGATGATAGAAATCAGCAGAGCTCCCCCTCATTTCAGATCCTCCCATCAGATCTACAGCGACTGCGCTTCCAAATGCACATGCAGTGCACTTGTAGTGCAGAGTGGATTTGCCTTTAGTAACTCAACCCAATGTGTAGGTATTTAAATAATGGAATTATTCCACCGAAGAATCCTAAAATAGATTCCACATCAGACCAGGAGACCTCCACCAGGTGGTCAAAACTGCGGGCTTCCCAAACCTACAGCATATGTCACTCTGATAACAGAGAAGTCATAAACCACATATGGTACAAGAATTCACGCCAGCCGCTAAGCAGGAACCCGGATCTCTGTCTTCCCCCAGTCAGTTCACCCCCCCCCACAGTTAGAAAGCACTCCCTAGGGACACACACAACCCTTTGATCGCCTCTGGTGTTAACCCCTTCCCCGCCAGTGTCATTAGTACAGTAACAGTGCTTTTTTTTTTTTTAACACTGATCACTGTATTAGTGTCACTGGTCCCCAAAAAGTGTCAAAAGCGTCAGGTGTCCGATTTGTCCGCCACAATGTCGCAGTCCCACTAAAAATCGCTGATCGCCGCCATTACTAGTTAAAAAAAAATCCTTAAAAAAAAAATCCTTAAAAAAAAAATCACATCGTTTTTAGACGCTATAACTTTTGCCCAAACCAATCAATATACACTTATTGGGATGTTTTTTTTTTTTTTTTTTTTACCAAAAATATGTAGCAGAATACAAATTGACCTAAATTAATGAAGAAATTCGATTTTTTTTTTTTACATTTTTTTTTTTTTACATTTTTTTTTTATTGCGTATGTTTTATAGCACAAAGTAAAAAAAAAAAATATATATATATATATATATATATATATATATTTTTTTTTTTTTTTATTTTTTTCAAAATTGTCGGTCTTTTTTTTTGTTTACAGACATCCCAAGTCTCCCGCACGCGGGCTGCGGCTTCCTGACAAGTGCCGTGCGATATCTCAGCTCCGTGCTGTCAGCTGTCAGAGCGGAGCGGATGTTTCCTGTGTAGTTCCGGCTGTGTCCTGTCACAGGCGGAGTGATATCAAATGCATTCCGCCTGTGAGAGGAGAAATACAGGGAGCATCGGCTCTGCATGCTTCCTCCAGAGCCGCTCCTCATACCCCATTGATGTCTCTGAGGATGAAAAATTAGATTTTTTTTTTTTTTTTTTATTGGCTGCGTTTTATAGCAGAAAGTAAAAAATATTATTTTTTTTTTCAGAATTGTCGCTCTTTTCTTGTTTATAGCGCAAAAAATAAACCGCACAGGTGATCAAATACCACCAAAAGAAAGCTCTGTTTGTGGGGAAAAAAAGGACATCAATTTATGGGTACAGCGTTGCATGACCGTGCAATTGTCAGTTAAAGTAACGCAGTGCGTTATCGCAAGAAATGGCCTGGCCTGGAAGGGGGTAAAACCTTCCGGTCCAGAAGTGGTTAAAATGTTTTTAATTGGTTAAGGAAGCTACATAGCAAATTAAAGGATAATAATGAGGTTGGTGAGACTGAAGGGGAGGCTAAACTTTATTTTTGCAGGAAAAGTATGGAGTTGCTAATAGCTTCAACTTCCTATTTGTTGATCGATTAAAAAGGCCGTTTTCATTTATTGCGGAACTACACCGCGATCACCACAAGCTAAACACACTAATTCATTCATTATGTTCAAAGCAAACTTTACTCTCTCAATCAACATTGAAGTGGTTGTAAACCCTTACATAGACCCAGCAAAGTGACTGGCTTGAGGTGATACACAGAGATGAAACAAATCCTCCTTCATAAGTTGTACATGTTTATCTGCTGTATTCTCTTCTCCACGTCAATTCAAAGTGCAGAATTTATAAAGCTAGTATGAGATGTCAGAAAGCAGGCGGATGGGATCTGGGTTATACTCTGCAGAGCTCAGCAAGAAGAGCTCTGAGAGCTGATTGGAGGGAAGGGACACACCCCCTTCACACAGCACACAGGAATAGAGCTAAGGCTGTCAATCAGCTGGGGGTCCCTCCCTGTCACTATTTTTTCCGCTTGGTGTCAGGAAAACTTGTCAGAAGTGATTCATGCAGATACCCGAGGAATGAAGCAGCAGACAGAAATTACACTTGGTGCTCTTAACCACTTGCCGACTGCCTAACGCCGATCTACGTCGGCAGTCAGCCCCTCACAGGCAAAGTGACGTAGGGCTACGTCACTAGCTTGTGAGGGTCTAGGGAGCGAGCGCGCGCCCCCGGAGGCGCGCTCCCGCGTGGTCACGGACCCCCCCCGCGCATGTGACCAGCGGACCCGATGTCCGCCGGTCACTCGGCGGGGGAGAGGGAGAATGTCAGGCAGCTTGTGTAAACAAGCCACCTGTCATTCTCCTCGCTGTAAAGACACTGATCAAACGGATCTAGTATGTAGATCCGTTGATCAGTGTCCTTACAGCTCAAGCCACAGCCAATCACAGTAGAAAGCACGCCCCTAGGGATACACACAGCCCCTCCCTCCCAAATAAAGTTAACCCCTTCACTACCAGTGTATTTTTACAGTAACATTGCATATATATAGCACTGATTACTGTAGAAATGTCACTGGTAACCCCAAAAGTGTCACAAATGTCAGTCAAGGGTCCGATCTGTCCGCCCCAATGTCGCAGTACCACAAAAAAAATCGCAGATCGCCGCCATTACGCGTTAAAAAAAAAAACAACAAAAATGACAAAAATCTTTCCCTTTGTTAGTAAACGCGATAACTTTTGCGCAAACCAATCAAAATACGCTTTTTGCGATTTTTTTTTTTTACCAAACATATGTAGCATAAAACAAATTGGCCGAAAATTTTAAAAAATTTTGATTTTTACTTTTTTTTTGGGGGGAATTTCATATAAAAAAAATGTGAAAAATATTGTTATTTTTGCAAAATTGACGCTCTTTTTTTGTTTATAGCGCGTGATCAAAAAATCGCACAGGTGATCAAATACCACCAAAAGAAAGCTCTGTTTGTGGGAAAAAAAGGACGTCAAATTCGTTTAGGTACAGCGTCGCACGACCGTGCAATTGTCCGTTAAAGTCACGCAGTGCCGAATCGCAAAATACCCCCTGGTCAGGAAGGGGGTAAAATCTTCCGGGGCTTAAGTGGTTAAAGTGTTACTAAACCCAGGAGCCTGCAGTCACTATATCTGGTCTCCCAGAGTACACAGAACATGGAAATTTAATCATTTTAGTAAATATAAACTGCTAAATACCTTTTCTCATCAGCAGCATATAGCAGTCTTTAATTTCTATCAGTGTCCAGCAGAGTACTGGTTAAAGCTTGTAGGAGGAGTTTTCATCCCCCCCGGATAGTCCTATGAGGCTGCATGCCCCCTGACCCTCTGTCTGGACGGTGCTGATTGGCCCTGTGCTGCACACATGCACTCTCTCAAGAAAAAACCTCTTTAGCAATACACACCAAACTGAGCAGGTGCAGAGTGTCCCTAGGGCTCTGTTCTATCAGGAGATGGATTGGGGACTGTAGAAGAAGGGGAGGATCAAAGAAGACAGGATCAAACAGCCTTTTTACACAATGCGCAGGATTAACCCCTTAGGTTCCTCAGTGAGTATAACAAGCATGCTTTACTGCATATACAGACTGATTTTACTGTTGTGTGTTTAGTAACCCTTTAGTTGAGACAAGTACACACTATAGAGGGATATGCTTTGTTCATATTTCATGTCTGAGGTTTACAACCACTTTTATGTGAGGTTTTAATTATTGGGTTCTTTTTTTTTTTTTTTTCAAAATTTGCCTGGAGTTTATTTTTCTCCTCCAATATTCTGAGCTATTAATCAGAGGCCTGTCTCTAATTATTTGAAGATGTTGTATGCAAGCGGAGAGCTTCGGGGGTTTTATTTATTTTATTCAAATGAAGCCATTTTATATGAAACACAGAGGCTAAAATCACACCCACCGCATACTGAAGGTTTGATAATCGTTTTTTTGGGGGGGGGTTTTGGGGGGGGGGGGGGGTCACTGTAAATTGTAAACTTCCTTGCTTTCAGCAAACTCTCAGTACTTTGGAGATGTTGATTTATTACGCTTTTTGTCTGTGTTTAATATTTAATCACTTCTTAATAGATAATAGCTTAGTGAAATTGACACATGAAGAATATATTTTTATAGAGCATATTCTTGTTTAAAGGGAACCTTCTATCATATGGGGTGAGGGAGAGAGTCTTCAGCTCTGTGTGAGGACTTCCTCTATTCAACACCAGTGGCGGACCGTCCATTGGGGGCGCAGGGGCGCCACCCCCCTATCCATGCGTCCGGCCACCTAATCTACATGCAGGGCGCCGGACGCTTGGATTCCAATGGGGTTTTCTTTTTTTTTTAAAGCATGTGATTAAAGCCAGAGGCTGTAATAGGCTTCAAAAAAGGGTGGGCTCGGGGCACAGAGCACTGCGCCCTGAGCGCACCCAGTTGTGTGACAATAGCGAATGAATATTCGCTATTGTCACATGGATTCTCCTCCTGACCAATCAGGAAGCGGGTCCTGAGACCTGTTTCCAGATTGGCCGAAAGGAGAAGCCATGCCATTGGCCAAGGAGGAGGAGCGAGGAGACACAGGAGACTGAGGGGGAAGCTGCTGCTGCCTGCCCTCCACATGTCCAGGGTGAGTGAGCCGGGGAGGAGGGTGGTGGTTATGGTGTGCATGCTGGTGTGGTCGGGGGGGGGTTATGGTGTGGTCCGTCTGCCACTCCCCCCCCCCCCCCCGGCCCATGGAGCACCAGCCGCCACTGTTCAACACTGAGGGTGAAGGGAGCAACAGGAAAACCATATTTGCCTAGCGCATCTGTTCGATGTTGTATCTGCCCCTTGGCGTCTAAGACTGAGAACCGAGCAGATCACTCTGTTCTCACAGGCCCCCCAAGCAGAGAGCTGGTGACTGTCAGTCAGTAGCTCTCTGCTCTGGCCCTGCATTGCTCACTGGAGCGCTGGACTGTGGGGGGCTTTAGTCTCCAGCTCAGGCTCTTAGCGGCACGTTGAGAGGCTGAGCTGGGTGTCGGTCCAGGCATGTGAGCGGATCCCAACCATTTGGACGCGATCTTTCCTGAGCCTGGACCGTCTCTGTGACGTCAGCCGACAGGGGGCTTCAGCCCGCTGTCAGCTGAAAACTGGTCACAGGAGTGCAAATTGAACTGCACTCCAGTGATCCACAGGAGAAGTATGGCCAAACCAGCTTTGACTGTACTTTTTCTCCTTTTTAAAGCTCATGAAATTTTACTGATTTATTGTTTTACAGTACTGTGCAAAAGTTTTAGGCCGGTGTGAATAAATGCTGTAAATTAAGAAAGCTTTTAGAAATAGAAGTGTTAATATCTCTTTTATTTTTTTATTAATTACCAAACAGAGTAAAAAAAAAAGTAAACAGAAGAGAATCTAAATCAAATCAATATTTGGTGTGACCACCCTTTGCCTTCAAAACAGCATCAATTCTTCTAGGTACACTTACACACGGGAAGGAACTCGGCAGGTAGGTTGATCCAAACATCTTGGAGAACTAACCTCAGATCCTCTGTGTATGAAGGCTGCCTCAGATCCTTCTGTCTCTTCATGTAGCCTCAAACAAACTGGATAATGTTGAGATCAGGGCTCTGTGGGGGCCAAATCGTCATGGTCACTTCCAGGACTCCTTGTTCTTCGTTACACTGAACATAGTTCTTATTGACATTGTATTTAGGGTCGTTAGTGCTGCAGAATAAATTTGGGGCCAATCACATGCCTCCCTGATGGTATGGCATGATGGATAAATATGAATTGTAATATATAAGAAGAAATAATAGGATGGAGGTACAAAGGGATGCGAAGATGGGAAAAAAAAAAGCTCTTTTTCCATAAACTCTTCAGTAGATGGCACTCCCTGCTCATAGTGATTTCTAGCAGGGAATTTGAAATGTATGTCTTGTGTTCAGAAATAACTGGAGCCAATAATAACAAGTAGGTGCATAAAGAGGGTGGTATACGGAATGTGCGGAGATTGTTTAATGCACAGGCTGCTGTTTTAATGGAGAGCTCAGAATTTATTCAGATGGTCGACCATAATTTACTCGTCAGACTCTGGTAAAGAGGACCAGTTCTTTAAAAAGCCCACCAGACAGATCTCCCCCCTCCTCTAGTTTTCAGCCCTTTGGATAACGTGCTTAAAGTTTCATGACACAGAATGGCCTTAGGCTGCATTCACATGTCAGCGTTTGGATCGCGGGCAGAATCGCCGCGATTCCGCCCGCGATCCGGAGATTATTGCAAATCGCGGGACGCCTGTGCGTTGCCCGTGATTTGCAATAGCCCCCCAAACGCTGAGCGATGTTGCTGCGATTTCCGCCTGCCGAATCGCGGTAACATCGCGCAAAAAAAATCACGGGACGCAATACGCTCCAAAGAAGCTCTTGTACTTTTTTGGGCGTAATGATTTTTTTTTTTTGCGCGATGTTACCGCGATTCGGCAGGCGGAAATCGCGGCAACATCGCTCAGTGTTTGGGGGGCTATTGCAAATCACGGGCAACGCACAGGCGTCCCGCGATTTGCAATAATCTCCGGATCGCGGGCGGAATCGCGCCGCGATCCATACGCTAACATGTGAACGGAGCCTTAAAGTTGTCTTTAAAAGCTAATTATTTTTTTACCTTAACCACTTGCCGACCCCCCCCCCCCCCCACCGCATATATACTGCGGCAGGCAGGATCGACGTACGGGTACATCAGTTCGCGGGAGTGGTGCTGGGGGGGGGTGAGGACAAGCCACTGGCGCCGCGCTCCCGCCCCCCCGCTAGGCAGTGGAGATGCCGATCCACGGGACCGGTGGCCACGATTGCCGCCGGGCACCCGCGATCGTTCCTCGCTGAGAGAGAAGGACGGTCAGCTGTGTTTTCTCTCTGAAATGATCACAGAGCACCTGTGATCCTTCTATATAGGAACACAGGTCTCTGTGTTCATTTCACAAGCCACGCCCCCATACAGTTAGAAAACACTCTCCTGGGCTCACAATTAACCCTTTGATCACCCCTAGGTAACCCCTTCCCTGCCAGTGTCATTATTACAGTAACAGTGCATATTTTAGCCCTGATTACTGTAGTAATGCCACTGGTCCACCCAAAAGTGTCATAAATGTCAGTTATGGGTCCGATCTGTCAACCGCAATGTCGCAGTCTCACTAAAAATCGCAGATCGCCGCCATTACTAGTAAAAAATAAAGAAATAAATATAATATAAACCTTTCCCCTAGTTTGTAGACACGATAACTTATGCCCAAACCAATTCAAAATACGCTTTTTTACCAAAAATATGTAGCAGAATACAAATTGGCCTAAAAGGATGAAAAATTTAGATTTTTTTTAAAAAAAAATTTTGGGAAATGTTATATAGCAGAATGTGAAAAAATATTGTTTTTTTTGTTTTTTTTTCAGAATTGTCGCTCTTTTTTTGTTTATAGCGCAAAAAATAAAAATCGCACAGGTGATCAAATACCACCAAAACAAAGCTCAATATGTGGGGGGTAAAAAGGACATTTTTTCCAGTACAGCTTCGCAGGACTGCGAAATTGTCAGTTAAAGTAATGCAGCGCCGAATCGCAAAAAATGGCCTGGTCATTAAGGGGCAAATCCTTCCGATCCAGAAGTGATTAATTCATTCCCCGAGCAGCCTGCCCCGCTCCACTTCCCTCTAAATACTTACCTGGGCCTGATCTTGATCCAGTGCTGCGTCCAAAAGCAGCGGCTCTCTCCCTCCTCACTGGACTCAGTGAGAGCAGCAGGAGCCATTGGCTTTCAATCAAATCCAGTGACGAGGGGGTGGGGCGACAAACACACAGCTTGGGAGTTCGCTCACTCAAGTGCCCACATAGTAAGCGGCTTGCTATTAGGGCACTCAGAAGGCAGGAGGAGCCAGGAGCACAGGCAGGGGACCCTAGAAGAGGAGGATTGAGGAAGCTCTGTGCAAAACCATTACACAGGGGTAAGTATAAAGTGTATGTTATTTTTTAAAAAAAGAGAAGATTTAGAATCATTTTAAAGCAGAGGGTTTTGGAAATTATTTCTTGGTGCAATAAAAGAGAGCTTTAAAGTGGAGTTCCGGCCTATTTTGCAACTTTATTGATTCCTGGAGTGCTCGCTATGCTGATCAACAATTGGGCATTTCTTTCGGGGGGCCCCTTACCTTATTTTCTGGGCATTTTTGATTGTACTTCCTCCTTCTCCCCCCTCTATGGCCACGGCCACCGACATCACTTCCGCCTTTGCATTGCATCCTGGGAGCTGTTTGTCATCACTCCCAGGAGGCTGGAATCAGGAAGAACTCCCAGAACACTCCCTGGAATCAGGAAGAAGGACACAGCAGATTACACTGCGGCTTCAGATGCCCACGTCTAAGATGGCCGCGCCCAGGCAGCATTTTTAAAAGTAAGATTTTGACTAAAATCCAATACTGTACACCTTGTAAGTATGAGTATAGCGGTTCTGTAAAGGGCGATGGATTAGTATTATAGGGATATTTTTAGTTAAAAAAGGTATTTGAGGCCGGATCTCCGCTTTAACCACTTCCTGCAAACTGACGTACCTGTACGTAGCCGTGAAGAAGTGGTTGTACCGGGATGATGCCTGCAGCTGCATGCATCACCCGGCACTGTTTTTTAGAGCCAGTGATTGGCTTTCAGGAGATACTAACTGATGATGTTCAGCAGCCACTCGGCCGTTATCTCAGCAAGCGGGAGGGGACGTTCCACTGGGAGACCCAAGCAACCAGCCGCCACGTCCGCCGGCTGTTTGGAGTCCCGAACGAAGCCAGATTCAGCTTTGATCGTGTCTCCGATCATGTAACCCAGAAGTGAAGTCTGCCAACCCCATTTACTCAGCTGCCAATGGCGCCAATTTCAAAACTGTCAGTGTTCAAACATTTTGAATACTTTGAAGTGCAGTGCAGTGGAGGGGTCTGGGGGCTTTTAGACCCCAGATCCATCCATAAAGAGTACCTGTCACTGCCTATTATTGTCACAAGGGATGTTTACATTCCTTGTGACAGCAATAAAAGTGATCAGATTTTTTTTTGTTTATTATTTTAAACATGTTAAAAATAAAATAAATAGGAAAAAAAAAAAACAGTTCAAGCGCCCCCGTCCCCGTGTGCTCGAGCACGAAAGAAAACGCATACGTAAGTCGCGCCCTCAAATGAAAACGGTGTTCAAATCACACATGTGAGATATCACTGCGATCGTCGGAACCAGAGCAATAATTCCGGAAAAAGACCTCTAACTCTAAACTGGTAACCGTTAAAAAATATTAAAGCGTCGCCTATGGAGATTTTTAAGTAACGTAGTTTGTCGCTATTCCACGTGTGTGCTCAATTTTAAACCGTAACTTGTTAGGTATCTATTTACTTGGCATGACATCTTTCACAATATACAAAAAAATTGGACTAACTTTACTGTTAAGTTTTTTAAATTCAGTGAAATATATTTTTTTTGTGTTTGAAAGCCCGTTGCGCATATACCGCATGACAAAAAATATTGCAACGACCACCGTTTTATTCTACAGGGAGTCTTCGCTAAAAAAATATATGTAATTGTTTGGGGGTTCTAAGTAATTTTCTAGCAAAAAAATACTGATTTTTAACTTGTAAACAACATGTGTCAGAAATAGGCTTGGTCCATAAGTGGTTAAGTGGCCAAAAAAGTTTCTGTGGGTTTAAATTCCCCCTTTCAGACAAGGCAGTCAGGCTGCAGACCCCAGCACAGGACCATACCTGATGAACTAGAAACCACTCTGGACCCACCACAATAAATTTTGAATCATTTTAAGTATTTGTTTTTTAATTACAGGCTGCATCCTCTTGCTCCTGCTTCCCTGCTATGGCAAATGGCACTTCCCCACACTTCAGCGGTGGACTGTCCCTTGTTGTCATTACATCAAATGCAGGGCTATGGACCCTACATTAATCTTGATAATGCCATGAATTTAGACCGCTGAGGTATGGGGGTAAAGAAGCTTTGGGGACTGGTCCAGCTGCAGAGCGGAGTGAAGGTTCGGTAGGTACATCTTTTTTTGTTTCTCTATACCAGGGATCCTCAAACTATGGCCCTCCAGCTGTTGCGGAACTGCACATCCCATGAGGCATTATAAAACTCTGACATTCACAGACATGACAAGGCATGATGGGAATTGTAGTTCCTGAACAGCTGGAGGGCCATAGTTTGATGACCCCTGCTCTAAACCAACCTTTCTCAATCTTTTCACACAGGAACCCTTGAAATACACTTTTCGGTATCAGAGGAACCCCTGCTAAAAGTTACTATGGTGTGATGGTCAGTGGAAAGCATGCTCCCTAAACTTGTGGTTATTAGGAAGAATCACCCCCTTACAGATAGCTAAAAAGATCAATGGTGTCAGTGGGAACTTATCTGAGAGGCAGAAATTGCTCATTGCTCAAGGAAGCCATAGCAACCTCTGAAGGAACCCTAGTTGAGAAATCCTGTTCTAGACCATAACGAGCAATGAACCCTTGCAGTGCAGGCACAACCACACTGCAAGGGATAATTTTTTAGCTGCCCGGAGTTGAGCTTTATTGTACAAAGAAATTGGTGTCTCTGTGCTACTTTATTCCCTATACTTTATTCCCCATACAAGTCTATGTGAATGCCGAAGCAACTCAGAGAAAAAAAAATTAACCTTGTGTGTGTCTGTGCCTGCACTGCAAGGCTTCATTGCTCATTTTGGTCTAGAACAGAGTTTCTTGACTAGGGTTCCTCCAGAGGTTGCTAGAGGTTCCTTGAGCAATGAGCAATCCCTGCCTCTTAGATAAGTTCCCGCTGACACCAGTGACCATTTTAGCTATCTGTAAAGGGTTGATTCTTCCCAATGACCACACATTTAGGGAGCATTTTTCCAATTGACCATCACACTAATGTATCATGAGCTGTAGATATAGTCATTTTAGCAGGGGTCCCCAGATACTGAAAAGTGTATTTCAGAGGGTCCCTATGTGTTGAAAAGGTTGAGAAAGGCTGGTCTAGAGAAACAAAAAAAACCCTAACCTTCGTTCCACCCCGCAGCTAGACTAGTCTCCGCAGCTTCTTCTCCCTCATTCTCCAGATGTCTAAAGTCCTGACATCATCAAGATTAAAGTAGGGTTCAAAGCCCTGCATTGGTTGTGATGACGCTGAGGGACAGGCCACCGCTGGAGTTCCATCTGCCAGGATGGCAGATATTGTTTGATGTCACTTTAAACGCAGTCTACCATCGAAAAAAAATGAAAGCAGGAGCAAAAGGATGCAGCCTGAAATAAAGAATCCTAAAAATGTTTTGTGACAGTATTCACCGTCACTGGAATTTAAAGACAGATAAGTAATGGTTTGGATTTCTTCATCTTTGCCAGCAATATCTCCATATAGAAATATTAAGATTTATTCCCATTTGCCATGAAATCTAATTCCTAAATGCTGTGTATATTACATATCTTTCAATGTCAGCAAGGTTTTCCTTTTGTTTGTGTATTGGGAATGTGGATTGCCCTGTCTCATTGTAAGTGCTAATGACCTCCCATTGTTCTGTGTTTGGCTATTGTGTACATTGATTGCCCCCTGGGGGCTTCTGTCTCATTACACAGAACAGTCCTTCTACTCAAGCTATCCGACCAATCCCTGCTGACTCATTTTCAAGTCCTCATTTGCATGGCTAAGGAGGACCTGAAGGGGAACTGCAGGTACTTTACAATTGACCAATAGGAAAGCGGTTGTTGGGGGCGGGATGTTCCAAATTCTGTATATAAGTCTTGTTCAATAAAGTTGTTTAGAGTTCCTTCACCTCAATCTAGAGTTCTGTCTCTTATTGGGGGAATCTGCTGCAAGGGATTGCTATGTCCTCCATAGTCCCTTGGATAATCACTGAGCTCTTGTAAGAGCTTGTGTAAGAGCTTGTTCGTGCTGCACTCTCTGGGGAAAGAGAGGTTCACCCACAGGAACCTGGAGCCTTGTCGTAGGTCCAGGGTGGGTAGGAGATGCCAAGACCCTAACCAAGCTGCGGCGGTTCGTGGAGTCTGAAGTGCTTACGGTGTCTGGTGAAGTGCTTGGAACCCTCGGGAAGCACTAGGAGCATCTGTCAATGGAGGTACCCGCTCAGGGGTGCCCTTTTCCGTTACATGTTTCAAAAGTTTTTGTGGTGGTTCCAGAGTGGTTTTTAGTTCCATCTGGTATGGCATACTGTGTTTGATTTCCTATTAAGTCTGATGCCCCTGTACTCTAGTTATTTAGGCGCAGTCCATTTGGGGTACTGTCAATGCAAACAAAATTCAATCATGCAAGACTGACAGAATTTAACCATAAAAACAAAAAGTAAATGATTAAATCTGAAAAATAAAGCCTGGCACGTGAAAAGGGAAGAAAAAATTAATCACTTAACTGACTGACAGGCTGCTCAGTTCCCTGTTTATGATACTTTGCTGAATTGTCTTCGAGGTTGTAGAAGGTTTAAACCGGCTTTGTGATTCATCGCTTGCTGCCTCAATGATCTTGCTAGTTATCTCCTCTTATAAATAAACATGACGCAAAAGTTTTTTTTTTCTAGAGTTTTGTGTTTCTGCACCCCGTAGCCGGTACCGAAGATGAAGATTTAGGTATATGTGGAATTGCATGGTTTACTATGTCCTCCAGTGTGCTGTTTGATTAAAACAATAAGAGAAAAGTTAGGATAGGAATTTAGTTTGTGTTTTCTTTTGGGGTAGATCGGGAGAACATTTTAGTAGCTTCAATATTCAGTATAGAAGTATTGAGTTTGCTACATGCAAGTAGATGCATGTAACAGTATTATGCTGCAAGATCTTTGGTGTTATTGGGATTGGGCAGTGGGTTAAACAGAAGCTAAAGTCCAAATTAGATTTCAATAATTTTTTATTAATTTTATGTGCAAAGGAAAATGCACAAGAATACATAGAGTTAACATCTGCAATGAAAGATAACACAGAACAATGTTGAACAGATGACATAGCCCCTTAAGGAGCGCATGGCAATGGCATACAAGGCTAGAGAACACCCTTCCGGTTGTCCCCTGGACCGGGGCGACGCCAACCAGGCCCGGGCCTGCCCCCCCTCCGGCGCCCCCATGGGAAGACACTGCTCCCCAAGGAGGAGAGCGTTCACCCAAATCCCAGTCCAACCGTAACACCGCCGGCCCCGGGGGGCCGAACCATCTGCATTGGTATACCAAGGCAACAGACATGGCAAATTACGGCATAAGAGCCGCTTTAGGCGGCACTGACAGGTCTATAATGATCCAAGGAAGACCACGTCTGCAGAATTCCTGTGCAGTACTAAAGTCCAAATGAAATAGGATATTTATCATGGAGGTAAATAAAGTGAACCTACGAGTGAGCAGGTGATGCGAGATTCCTCAGGATGTAGAGTCTCCAGCCCAGCCAGTGTTCTATCAGAGGCCCTGTCCCAGAGGTTTGGACTTAGATGCATGCTGACCCTTGGCCAACCCCTAAGACCACCCTGCCCAATGTGTGGAGACTAACTACACTACGACTACAGAAGCAGATGAGCACATGGGCATTCTAGAGGCAGAGGTGAAAACAGGAACTGTGAGGGACATAGGACTGCGGACACACTGGAGCAGGCTGGAAAATGGAATTGAAGCCTGCGTGAGGAAACTGAGAAATTGACCAGGCAGAAGGACTGCAGACCCCAGCACAAGAGCATGCCAGATGAACTGCAAATCATATTAAACTAGGAGACTGCGGATTTCAGCCCAAAAGTATATGGGGTGAGCTGTGGACCACACCAAGCAGCGTCAATGCAGACCACCGAAACAGAATTGGACATGGTGGAGATGAAGGAGAACCAGAATACAGGCCAAAAGTCAAGCAAACAAGCAGACAAGGTCCTCACATGAGAAGTCCAACCAAAGAAGAAACTGGCTACAAAGAATGCTTGGTGTCATGGTCCAGCGTCAGGCTCAGAGGCCGGTAGCTATAGCAGTAGAGAGGCTCCCACGACCAGCTGGATAAGTTCAACAGCAGGTTACCCTGATGGAAGACACAGGCTCACCTGAGGTACACAGTCTAAGCACTAACAGGTGTTCACCAGAGCTTTGGGGTCCAGTAGCTGCTATAGCAGGTGGGGATCAAGCAAAAGTGTAGTCCGCAAACAAGCCAAAGGTAGATTACAGGTGGTCGCAGGTTGGGATTAAGCGGAAACGTAGTTGAGGACCAAACCAAAAGTCCGTAGTGAGTGGTAGCAGAGAAATGATAGGCAGTAGGAGTGATAAGAGCGAGCCATTGGCTGGAGTGAGCACAATAATCTGCAAAACAGAAAGCTCAGAGATAAAGCTTAAAAAAAGGAAATTGATGGAAGGAGCAAAGCGTTTATGGTTCAGCAGAAAGACGTGAGGCAGGAATTTCCAATGGATCAGAGAAGGTGCTGTCCAGCATCTCAGGTGGCTCAGCAAGAAGAGACATCGCCAGATACAGCAGAGGTCATAGGTTCAGACCTGAGTCCTTACAGTTGGACACGTGGATGCAAATCTTTTAAAAAGTGTAAAGCTTCATTTTTTTTTTCTAAAATAATAAACATGTTGTACTTAGCTGTTCTTTGCAATGGTATTGCACCCCTCCTCACAGGATATGATTGACAGCAGCAGGGGCCTATGGCTCCCACTGAGTCCTGTGAGGAGAGGCTACTCTCAGGCACAACGCTGGATCGAGATAGAAATTAGGTAAGTACTTACCTTACGTACTTAGTAAGTGCTACCTACTAAGCCACTGTGCCCTTGAACATGTTCCTGTATTGTCAGAACTTGAACAAGAAGTAGTCATGACGACAGATTACTCTGCCGCATTCCAAACCACGAAGTTCAGGGAGAATGCATACAGCCACAGAATGCTCATAGAAAAGTCTACAAACATGCACAGGGAAAGAATTCATCAACATATTTTATTTTTTTTTAACAAAATGCTACAGAACAACTTCTCATCCGGGACAATTTTTAAAATTTTTTAAATCTGCATTTTTTTTTTCTAGAAACGTGCTTTCAGAAAATACAATATATGTTTGGGGGCTTATAGTAGACACATAGTATATGCGCAGTCATTTATCACATGTATATTTTTAGGAAAAAATACACATGTGATAATAAATATTAGTGCACACAAACACAATTTAATACCTAACTTTTGGTAAAATATAAAAAAAATGGATTGCATTGAATAAATAGATCCCAAACATGTTAAGATTCAAAATTTTGCACATCTGTGAAATGTCAAAAATCAGACATCTTGTGGTCGCAGTAGCAGTAGACAACTGACAGAGATGACCTTTTCCCCTCCACCTTCCCACCACTTTGGAATCCAGTGTGTTTTCCTGCAGTAATCCGCTCAATGCTGCCAAATGCCGGGTCCGTCCTGCCATCTTCTTTGGTGATGCCATCAACGGGTCGGTTATGTCTTTCACGTTCTAGCAGCGATTGTATTCCACAAAGCCCTTACATGTGTGGGGCAATTGCTGTTTACATACAGTACAAGTGCATGCCATGGGCCAGTGGCAGGTCATCTTCATGAAGACATCACAGGTCAATTTAGATCACCAATGCCTCCCCTACCCTCCACTGCAGCTTTCCCAGCTACTGTAGCCAGCTCTGAAACCAGAATTGATGGCTCCATTACTTTCAGGGGTATTTCAGGAACAGATATTCCTCTATCTCCACTTGCTTAATGGATGGGGCATTTTATTTGTAGAAGAAAGATAAGAGCGGACAGCAGTAAAGGGAGGGGGGGGGGGAGGTTAGTCTGCCCCTCTTACTACTATAGCAGTGATCAGGTGGCTATAGAGTTGCCCGGATGGCTATAGAGTTGCCCGGATCACTTTTACTGAACAGCTGATCCCTGGCTGAAAGAAATAATAAGCTTGCTTTAACCACTTTAAGTCCAGGGCATTTTAAAACAGTCTGAAGAACGTTTAGTGGCTACAGTAGCCAGCTCTGAAACCAGAATTGATGGCTCCATTACCTTCAGGGGTATTTCAGGAACAGATATTCCTCTATCTCCACTTGCTTAATGGATGGGGCATTTTATAGCTGTAGAAGAAAGATAAGAGCGGACAGCAGCAGTAAAGGGAGTGGGGGGGGTGGGGGGTTAGTCTGCCCCTCTTACTACTATAGCAGTGATCAGGTGGCTATAGAGTTGCCCAGATCACTTTTACTTAACACCTGATCCCTGGCTGAAAGAAATAACAAGCTTGCTTTAACCACTTTAAGTCCAGGGCATTTTTAAACAGTCTGAGAACGTTTAGTGGTTAATTAAAAAAAAAAAAAAAAAAAAAATCCTGTTTAATTACAGAGCTATTAAAAACAAAGTATTCGGTTGTACTGTACCAATAGAGATACACTTCTAATAATGCCAGAAAAAAAAAGATTTCTTATGAATAGGTTGGCATTCCAGCACAGAATCTCTTTATAAGTAGAAATACTGAAAATATATCATTTTCTAGGCTTGACTCCAGCATATGATGGAATTCAATAAGAGACTCCCACTGGTTTTATTGTTACACGACCTTTAAAAAAAAAAAAAAAAAAAAAAAAAAAGCATCACTGTGAAAAGTTGTTTAGGCAGAAGAGATTCTAAAGAGATTCTCCATCAATAAATGGTATTTCTCATAATGTCCAAATCCTTTCATTCATTGATACCGTCTATAGCTCCTTATAGACAAGGTTAAAGTTGATTCGATGGATAAAACAGCTGAAATATTGAGCTTTCTTGGGGAAGACCTTGCTTGGTTGTTTTTATTTTATATGTTTTTGAACCCAAGGTGCAGTGTGCAAAAACAAAAGACCAAAAGTGAACCAAAAAAGTGTAAACACACACAAAAAAGTGCAATTATGATGTCATATGGTCCCCACCTGAAATTGGACCCTTTCCTGATCCCTAGGGGCACAAGACTCCTGATGGAGGTGAGGGTGAGGCACACTTGGGACCACATAGCCAAAAAGCCCAGCAGACCCCACTACTCATTGTCAGCCGACCAATGGGGTACTAGGTGGGGGGCTCTCCTGCACATCTCCTCCTTGACTTCAGGCTAGACCTGAAGACCCACACTCCACCATCTTGTGAGTGAAAGGAAGACATTGCTTGTGCTGGAGACAATTACATGATCAGAGTGACAGTTCTTTCCTTTCCCCAGGTATCATGTGACCTAATGCCAAGGTTTTGGTTGCTAGACAGATCAAGTCAAAGTATTTTTTTTGGGGGGGGGTTTCATTAATTCTGTTACTATCGTGGCCATCCCTCCCAGCAGAACTGTATAGCATTGTTTTTTTAACCACTTGCCGACCACCGCAAGTAGATTTACTGCAGCGGTCAGCCCCTCACAGGCAAAGGGACGTAAATATACGTCACTAGCCTGTGAGGCTCTGGGGAGCGAGCGCGACCCCCCCCCCCCCGCACGTGTGACCGGCGGACCCGATGTCCGCCGCTCACTCTGCGATCGTCGTGGGAGAGGGAGAAAGGCAGGCAGCTTGTGTAAACAAGCTGCCTGTCATTCTCCCCTGTGTAGAAACACCGATCATAAGGTTCTACTATGTAGGACTGTTGATCAGTGTAACTACAGCTCAACAGACAGCCAATCACAGTTAGAATCACGCCCCTAGGGACACACAGCCCCTCCCTCTCAAATAAAGTTAACCCCTTCACTGCCAGTGTATTTTTACAGTAACAGTGCATATGTATAGCACTGATTACTGTAGTAATGTCACTGGTAACCCCAAAAGTGTCAAAAATGTCAGTCAAGGGTCCAATCTGTCCGCCGCAATGTCGCAGTACCGCAAAAAAAATCGCAGATCGCCGCCATTACGCGTTAAAAAAAAAACAACAAAAATGACAAAAATCTTTCCCTTTGTTAGTAAACGCAATAACTTTTGCGCAAACCAATCAAAATACGCTTTTTGCGATTTTTTTTTTTTTTAGGTAGCATAAAACAAATTGGCCGAAAATGTTAAAAAATTTAGATTTTTACTTTTTTTTTTTTGGGGAATTTCATATAAAAAAATGTGAAAAATATTGTTATTTTTGCAAAATTGACGCTTTTTTTGTTTATAGCGCGTGATCAAAAAATTGCACAGGTGATCAAATACCACCAAACGAAAGCTCTGTTTGTAGGAAAAAAAGGACGTCAAATTCGTTTAGGTACAGCGTCGCACGACCGCGCAATTGTCTGTTAGTCACGCAGTGCCGAATCGCAAAATACCCCCTGGTCAGGAAGGGGGTAAAATCTTCCGGGGCTTAAGTGGTTAAAGTGGAAGTAAACCCTCCTCTACAACTTGTACCTATAGGTAAGCCTATGATAAGGATTACCTATAGGTACTGTAAATATCTCCTATACATGTACCGTTTAGGAGATATTTACCTTACATGCAGCCAGTGACCTCACTGGCGCATTCGCTCTGAAGGAACGGCCGCTGGTGCCGTTTCTTCAGAGACCCGTGCCGTGACTGTCGGCTCCCGTGCGCGTGCACGGGAGTGACGTCACCGCGGCTCCGGCCAATCAGATGGCCGGATGCCGCGATCCTGGAAGACGGGCGACTGGACATGTGTCGCCCGTCATAGAGGTGAGTGAGCGGCACGGCGGGGGCTCGTTCTAAGGTAAGTATTGCATAATGAGCTAGTATGCGATGTATACTAGCTCATTATGTCTTTCTCTTGCGGGGTGAAAAAAAGAAAAAAAAATTTGAGTTTACAACCTCTTTAAGCAGACCTCCAGCCTTCCCTTCAGTCTTATTCAGTTGTACAGACCCCAGAAGCTGCAGCAAGTCGTATAGAGCCTGATGGGGGAAGGGAGGAACTAAGGAAGGCAAACTATAAGCAGATTAAAATTCAGCTTTAACATTTGAGTACCGGTCTGCTTTCAAGAGACATGGTCACATTACCTGTTCAGAGCAAAATTACAGTGTAATTCACCTATCTCAAACACAAGGCCCGCGGGCTGATTTCGGCCCACCAGGACTTGTCATGTGGCCCTCGCACCCAGTTTTGCTGTCGGTACATGGCGGAATTCTATTTCGCCAGCTCTGCCTCTCGCCCTTTGCTCCCCGCTGTCACTTGTAAATACAGAAGCATTCTTGTTTACAAGGGACAGCTTTGCTCTTGGCGACTCCCGGATGTAACAGATCCCTGCATGCACTCATGGCGGGGGCAAATCTTGAGCGAGAGATCTCCCTTTATTTTGCCATTTATTTTTTTTAACTTATGTAAAGTGATTTCATTAGACCGCGAGTTATAAGAGCGAAGAGGAATAATGAGAGTTATTATAGAGAAGGTTATGGCAGTTTCAAGGGAGTAGGAGGTAAAGTTGTTGCCGATGGATCGCCTCCGAGCCTCCCGGTGATATTATAGATCAGTCCAATGCTTCATCCTCTGTTTTAATATTTTCTGTACAAGCTGCTCAGGAGTCTTCCCTGTAAACAACACTTTGGCGAATTGGCTTTGAGGTTCTCGTAGGTTTTAAACCGCCTCTGTTATTCTTTGCTTACTGTTTGCTTGCTCTTACTAGTTTTCTTCTCTTATAAATAAACATGACATAACAGCTTTTCCATTTGTTTAGTATTTCTGCACCCTGTAGCGGATACCATGGATGAGAATTTTGTATGTATGGAGGCTCATGGTTTTTTATTGGCCCCTAGTGTGCCATTTAGGTAAAACAATAAGAGAAGTAAGGAGAGGAATTTCGTACATGTTCCCCTTGGTACACAGATGGAACGTTTTATGTAACTTCGATATTCGGTATCCAAAAAAAAATGAAAGTAGATAAATGGAATACTATTATGCTGCAAGCATTGCCTGCAAAAGGTCATCCAGGGCCCAGGGCAAACAGGCCAAACTGCGCCCACTCCCTCCATGATGTGTAAGCTTAGGGATCCTACGCCGAGTAGTCCCTCGCTTGTCAAAATCACTGCAGCTGTCACAATCTGTCACGTACCTGGTAGGTAGAGCCTGAATGTGCGGAGGAAGGCCTCTCTTACACCTCTGACTCAGAGCCCCTGATAGAGTAAACAGGAGGCGCAGAGTTGCACGAGTGACGGTGGACGTGCAGGCTGCAGGACTGCAGGTAGCGTAGAGTTCCAGAAGGAGGCAGGTGTCCTGGGAGTAGTTGGACCAATGCAGCAACTAGGAAACCTTGGGGAATACTGGAAGGTAAGCAGAGTCATATAAGCCGGGTCATACACAGAGAGGTCAGATCAGGTACAAGTGAAGAGACGGAGAATGGTCAAAGAAGAGGCTGGGGTCGGTGCAGGCAGAGAACTGGAGTAGTCAGAGGCAAGCCAGGTCAAGATTTCAGGAACAACACAGGTAACAGGAAGCAGGACTGGCACGGAACGCTGTAGACGAGACAGCAATGATCCTGGGAGCAGATCCAGCTTAAATAGCCCTTTTGGCCCCTAAACTGTCATGAGGTGCGCCGTGCACATTACCGTGCGCATGCGCACTTAAATTCGCATCCCGGCGCTTTCGCGTTTGCCAATTAGCGCACACTAGCGCGTGGCGTTAGCTAACTGCACTTCTTCCTTGGGAGATTCAAGAGGCAGGACCTTGCCTGCGGTTGCCAACTTGTCTTCTGGCAGGACCTTCCTGACACTATCCCTGTCAGCCTTGTAACAGAAGGAAGGTGCCCCCATCACAACAGTAAACCATTGCACCCATGGCAGCTTTCCTTCCCCCCCCCCCCACCCCTTGTCCTGGCTGCAAGGAACTTCTTATCCAGTCCCTTGGAGTTCAAAGAGGTGCTGAATGTAAAGTGGTTCTAATGTCAAAGTCAAAGACCTCAGAATCTTGCCGGTGCAGGAAGCAAAGCCATAGTCAAAACAAGCCAGGGTGAACAACAACCGGGGAGCAAGCATGCCAAATCAGAAGGCAGGTTCAGGGTCAGAAGCCAGGCCGGAATCTATATCATATGAGCAGAAGTATGAAAACAGCAGGCAGAGAATGAAGTCAGGGCACAAATCAAGGTCAGCAACAGAAGACAGAGAAAAAAAAAAAAAAAAAAGCAGAGTCAGGCTGGAAATGCATGCTACTTCACCCTAATGCAAATGTATATTACTACATGCACTAATATGCGTGTATAACACTATGCACACATGCAGATCTTCGGTCATGGCAATTCACTTCATCTTTGTGACCTATCTGCTCCTGGAATAGGTGGTATGGTGGATTATAAAGGGTGGTAGACTGAAATAGTAAACACTTCTTTTGGAGGGATTTAAAAAACAACTTGTGGAATGATTTGTTCAAGGTTTAAATCAGCTAGTCTAATTCAAGGTGAACCAAAACAAAAGACCTTCAAAGTCTTATTTTTTTTTTTAAAAGCAGCCACAGCCTGAGAAGAAAAGCCTATCCCCTACCAGCATTCTGCGGAGTGAGACCCTTGCTGTCTGTGTGGAAGTCTGACATTAACTCAGAGCTAGGGCTCTCCATTCAATAGGAAGCATGAGCTTTGTTGATTGCAGAGCTATAGGTCTGTCTTCACAGGGTGCATTTTAGACCTCTGCAGAGAGACCACTGCTTTTCTACGCAGCAAGAGCTGTTCTCTGCAGCAGGCTCACAGAGGACAGACTTTTCTACTCAGGCTGTAGCTGCTTTAGAAAGAAAACAACCTGTTGACAATGAACACCTTTGGCTTTGACGCACCTCAAATTAATTTAGCTGATTTAGACTGAGGTCAGTTGAGCTTTTAGGGCCCTTCCTGGTCCCAAATGTGTTGGCTAGCGACTGCATTGATTTAAGACTTTTCAAATAAAGATATGGTATATGGTTGGTTGTGTTAGCCTGAGTTGTAGTTTACATGAAATTTGTGATATCACTCTGTGGCATGATGTACTTCATGCTTAAAGCGGAACTACACTGTATCTGAGAACCACAAACTGAAAACATGATTTATATAAGCAAACTCCCCCATCCACCATCCATGTCTCCATGTTTTATTTTGCTTGGAAATCACTTGAACCACTTCCTTACCGCTGGACATCATATGACATCCTGGGCTTAAAGTGGGGATATCTGAATGATGCCATCATTTTTTTTTAGCTGGCGATTCCCTGCACCATAAGAACAATCATAGCGGCTGTCCAGCCGCTTGATCGTTCTTACTGGCGGCAGGAGGGGACATCCCGCCCCCCTCCCGCTGCCCACCGGGGCTTCTATCGGCTCACCCGTGCGATCGGCGAGCAGGAGAAGGAATCCACCGGCGGCGGAAGTACACCATAGAGACCACTGAGGACCAGGCGGTCCCCGGCAGTCTCTATAACTATTTGAGGCCCGGGCGTGACGTTATGACGTCATGCCCGGCCTGGCAGTTGCCAATGCTGCCGTGATCTCAGCCGGAGGTGAGCCGGAGAAGGAATCCACCGGCAGCGGAAGTACACCATAGAGACTCCCTAGGAACAGACATTCCCCAACAGTCTCTATGACTCTTGGAGGCCTGGGCGCGACGTTATGACGTCATGCCCGGCCTGGCAGTTGTCAATATTTCCGTGATCACAGCTGGATAGCCAAGATCGTTGTTTTTTTTTTTATTTTACTTCTGATTTCAGTCTTTCCAGTCTTATTGACCCCAGATCTCCCCATAAAGAGGACCTGTCAAGCACTATTCCTATTACAAAGGATGTTTACACTCATTGTAATAGGAATAAAGTGATCAAAAAAAAATAAAATTAAAGGGAAAATGTAAAAAATGAAACAAATTTAAATAAAATAAATAAAAAAATGTAAAGTGCCCCCATCCCCGCATGCTGGCATGCAGAAGCGAACGCATGTGTACGTCGCTGCCACATATCCCTAGGGTCTCTGCTAAAAAAAAAAAAGATATACAATGTTTGGGTGTTCAGAGTAATTTTCTAGCAAAAAAAAAAAAGATGATTTTTACATGTAGGAGTGGAGTGCCTGAAATGGCCCGGTATGGAAGTAATTAAACCCCCACCCTAGAATTTCTGACTGGGGTCATCTTGAGTAAGTGCAGGTGATTCATGTAGCATTAAACTTCCTGGAATCCATCTTCCCTTAGCTCAGGCATGCAGGCAGGAGGGTGTGTTTCTTCTCTGAAGACTCCTGGGATGTATGACATAATTTGCCTAGGTCTAAAACCAGGAAGTAACTGTAGAATTTCCTATTTACTTGCAGCATAAGGATTAACAGTAATCAGTGTTGATTGAGAGAGTGAGGTTCCACTTTAAATAGTGAGGCTGATTTATTAAAGCGGTTGTAAACCCACAGATCAAAAAAAAAAAACCTGCAAGACAAAGGCATAATGAGCTAGTATGCATCGCATACTAGCTCATTATGTATTACTTACCTTAGAACGAAGCCCCGACACGGACCCCCGGACATCTCTGCGGGCGCTGCCATGATCCCTCGCCGTCTCTTCCGGGTTCGGCGGCTCCGGCGCGGTGATTGGCTGGAAGAGACGGCTCCGGCGCGATGATTGGCCGGAGCCGCGATGACGTCACTCCCGCACATGCGCGCGGGAGTGATTTTCCGGCAAGCTCCCGGCAAATAGATTGAAGGTCCCCCCGGACCTTCAGAGCGCATGCGCCGCTCGCACGAGCGGCTGCATGCACTGTAAATATCTCCTAAACCATGCCGGTTTAGGAGATATTATTTGTACCTACAGGTAAGCCTTATTATAGGCTTACCTGTAGGTAAAAGTGTAAAAAAGCGGGATACTACCGCTTTAAACTGAAGAAAAAATGAGGCTGTCACCCCAACAACCATCAAGTTTGATCTGTAAGCTGAAACGAGGACTTTGGTCACAGGAACATTAGCTTCAGGTTCTCCAGTTGTAAGACTTGCAAGTAACCCTGTGCAGCCAGCCAACACCGCGCCATCAGTCTGCACCTCGCTAATTACTCTAATTGCTGTCTGTAGGATCACTTCCACCTTCATTAATTTTCTCCCTCTGGGTTTTTGGCCTTCACCTCTGAAATGCACATTATTCGTGATTTGATTAAAGATGGCCTGTGTTCCGGAATCGCACGCTTTCCCAAGTCCTACAGACAATGCTGTACCACCTAAGATTACAAACGTGCAAGTTTTTTTGTGTGTTCTTTTTCCGGAATGTCCAACAATTGAACACAACATGCTGCTTTATAGATTCCGCAGGAATTTCGCAAAATTTTAACCCTTTAATGCCAGCTTTAGTCTTCAAATTGTTCCTTTTGAGCTTCTTGGATTCAAGGCATAGGCTTTACACAGAGCCTTGCTTACCCCACAAATTGAGATTAAAGTGAGTCCTAAAAAGCCCTCTTAATAATCCAACCCCCACCCACTAAGAGAGAAAAGTTTGTTGGGTGCTTCCGCTGGGAGATGGGTCTCCAATGAGGCAGTCTTGGTGGGAGAAGAGCAACCAGACTGATGGACAAACTTCAGGGGTGCACAGATGTGTCACGATAACACTGAGGGCAGCTCTTGAAGGCAGAAGCAAAGTCCCACTGGCAGCAAAGAAAGGAAAAAAGGCACCACTGAGTGTAGTTATGTAACTTTATTTCATGACAAACACATATACTTACATGAGGGCTGGTGTGTATCCTCGTAGCTCAGGGGTCCCTTCCTGGTCCGCGGTTATCCCGTCCTTTTAGCTGACCAGCAGCCGGGAGATGACGCTGCAGGGAGGACCAATCGGAGGGACTGAATCAGACTGAGGCAGTGGTGGAACGCATGCCTCACTGATGAACCGCACCAGCATGATGACGTGAAGGGGCGGTAACACTCCGAAACGCGTTACTGCCTCTCCACGCCATCACGCTCGTGCGGTTCATCAGTGAGGCATGCGTTCCAACGCTGCCTTGGTCTGATTCAGTCCCTCCGATTGCTCCTCCCTGCAGCATCATCTCCCGGCTGCTGGTCAGTTAGAGGACGGGATCATCGTGGACCAGGAAGGGACCCCTGAGCTACGAGGATACACACCAGCTCTCATGTAAGTCTATGTGTTTGTCATGAAATAAGTTACATCAGCTACACTCAGCGGTGCCTTTTTTCCTTTCTTTGCCAACCCCCACCCACTGACACTTGCCTTCTTACAGGTTAATGGCAGTCCTGCAAGATGTGTAAATACATTAGACAACTTGCTGGATGTCCGAGAATCATCAGCACCACATCCCTTAATAATCAGAATTTTGATAAAAGCAGGAAAATGGGATTTTTTAGGTGCCACACAGACAAATTACTTTGTAAAATAGAAAATTTTTATTTCAACAATTGTTAAAAAACAACATTTTATATGTAACATCATCATACAATATCCATGCGATTATAGCACAGATGCAGTGACTTCGGCTCTACATGTTTCGGCAGACTCTGGCTTCTTCAGGAGACTTTTATAAGTACTGCATGTTTAATCGCTACAAATGAAGAATAACATATTAGTCAATTAAGCGGCTAGCACTTATAGAACCAGTGCCAAACAGCACATGGATTATACAAGGTAAGTTATGACAATAGTTATACATGTATACAATTTCTCAAAAATGCATATATTTGAAGACCATCCAGAGAACCCTCTTGCCTGAATATCAATATATAAATATATGATAAAATCAGTATAGTGACTCGTATATCAGGAGAGTGTTTAAGGTGATATACAGTGAAACCATAGAGGAGAGTACCAAGATCCCACAAAAGCCTGTCTGGGAAGGGAATCAATAATGAGTCATAAATTCATTAATAATGGCATCTCAGCCATCCATCAATATTTAACCTGCCAATATGTCACATGCCAGAAGGAACACAGCCAGAAAAGTATGGTATAATTCAGGAAGATTCACTATTTTTCCATTGTGGATGTAAGATATAGGATCTCAGAAAGGATGTTATTAGGATGCTGAGAATCCCGTATAGTCACTCTAAGAACAAACATAAGAATATACATATAGTGATTGCACATCACAATAGGGGCAACACACTAAAACAAACTGACCAACAAGAGCTTAAATGTCTAAAGTTTTTTTTTTACCTTAGTATTGTATGGTAGGAAGCATCCCCTTTCTCTTAAAACAGACCACTGCAGTATCAGTGACCAAACAGGCCCCTTGAATACCCCCTTTACCCCCTCTGGCGTCCAATGGCGCGGACGGAGGTGCGGACGCCCAACTAAAGCCATCACGCATGCGTGATCCGCACCGGAGGTGAAGTCATGCGCATGCCTGACGGGTCTCCGGCGCCATATTGGAAAATCTACCCATACTTAGGAATGGCCAGAGGCATACAGTGACGCCCACGGCAAATTGCCTATGGCAGCGCCCTAACATTGGACAGGCAACACACGTAAGGTATGGCCCATATTATGGGGGCACGCATGGAGATAGGCATATGGCACCATCATTAGGATTACAAACATTCCACCCTGCTGCTCCCTCAAGTGGCGCTGTATGATCACCCTTCCCCATGGACAACCCTCAAAATAAAAACCACCATCTAGTGGACAAAAACAAAAAAAACTCAACCACTAAATAGTTTAACAAAAAAAAAAACACAATATATGAGCATTACACATTAAACAAATCTGAAAACTTTTTCAGATGTGGGGTCCCTGGCGGATCCTCAAATAACCATATGCATCATTGAGTCACAGATAAACACAAGGTGTTTATAAGAAAAATTGCACAATCAAGGCATTAACCTTCATAAACAAATCATTATATACAAATAGATCCATTGGATTTTCAGTGGAATCAGCACATTCATTTGAAGAAAGGGCTTATAGCTAATAGATTCATTTATTCCAGGATGTTTAGTAGCTTCCAAGGTGGGAATCCATTTGGTTTCACACTCCAGTAGCAGCTTTTCTACATTCCCTCCTATCTCTTTCATTTTAGATAACTGGAACCCTTAATGTAGGCCCTTATGCCGGCTAATGGGAGTCTCTAGCTTTTTCTTAGAGACCAGGGATACATAGTCCCTGACTCTGTGAAACAATAGTCTTTTTGTTTTTCTGACGTAGAAAGTCTTGCATTCAAAATCCATGTAGTAAACTACACCAATAGTTTGACAATCAGCATAAAAATTGGGTCTGTATTGGTGTCCATTTGGTAGAGTGTGGTATTCATCATAAAACTGCAGAAATTGCATTTCTCACAGGACGATGTACCTGTGGTCTTATGAGCCTTCAGTTTGTGTAACTACAAAACTACCAATTGGTCCTTCAGCGATCTTTTATATGCAGTCTGAGGGTATGGGCTAACATATTTGGAGACCACATCATCAGCCACCAACAGATGCCAGTATCTCTGAATGATTTGGCGAATGTCTTTAAGCTGACCCAAATAGCGAGTCACCAATCTAACTTTTTGGTCCTGAGGTTCTAATTTTTTGGTATGAATCAAAGTATCTCTATCTTGAAAACATGTACAGCCGAAGTCACTGCATCTGTCCTGTAATGGCATAAGTATTGTATAATGATGTTACATATAAAATGTTGACAAACAATTGTTGAAATAAAATTTTGCTATTTTTGAAAGTAATTTTTCTGTGTAGCACCTTAAAAATCTTATTTTCCTGCTTTTATTAAAATTATGTGTAATTACATGTTAAAGGGTCTCTCCCCTCATAAACAATTCTGCCTTCTTACTAATTGGAAGGTATTCCTGGCAAACCACCTTGTTGTCAGAAGGACCCGGATCTGAACCTGCAACCTCTGCTGTGCCTGGCAGTATCTCTCCTTGCCACCTTAGATGCTGGACCACTCCCTGGACAATTCATTGGGCAATCTTGCCTTGCACCTTGTTTCTCTTGAACCTTTAACCTTTTGCTCCTCCCATGAACTTCCTATATAATCCATGCATTTGCACTTCCTGTTTGCCAGATTATTGTGCCAGATTATTGTGCTCTCTCCAGCCAATAGCTTTCTCCTTTGCTTACTTATAGCTGTCCTTATCTCCACTGCTACTTGTTACCTTGATCAAAAAAAACAAAAAAACAGAGATTTCCAGTCACAACTTACCAACCAGCCAGCGACCAACCGAATTGACCTGTCTTAACAGTATGCGTTAAAAACAGGGGTTTGGTTGCACACATTTGCAAATACATGCGTAAGCTGCAGGCCCCGACAAGGCACCCTGTGTTAGGGACTGCAGATCATATCTGTTACTGGACCCTGGCTTGCTCACCTCCTGGTGTGGCAATTGAGAGGACTGTGAACTGGCACGAACATGCAGCAAATCCCATCTCCATCATTAGGAGCCCATGTCATCCACCAGAGTGACCTGCTTGTGTACTTATCCAGCTGGTTGGTGGAAGCCTCTCTATTGCTATAACTCCTGGTCTCTGAGCCTGACCTCTGAGTGTGACTCTTGGTCAGCTTCTTCTGACCTTGAATTATTCCCTCGCCTCCTGCAGCATTCTCCATAATATAAAGATCCAGCAGGCATGGTGAGAGCCCCTTTCAATGGCCACAGCAGGTCAGCATGTACAGGAACTTAGCACAGAGATATAACCAATAGGACCCTCATGAGATATACTGGGCATCTTTTAAAACACTGAAATATCAGTTTTGGGTGGACTTAGCTTCTAAAAGCCCAGTGTGGGAACATTTCACTCACAGGCTTGCTATGTAAGGCTGCATTCACATGTCAGCGTATTGATCGCGGGCAGAATCGCCGCGATTCCGCCCGCGATCCGGAAATCATTGCAAATCGCGGGACGCCGGTGCGTTGCCAGTGATTTGCAATAGCACCCCAAACGCTGTGCGATGTTGTCGTGATTTCCGTCTGCTGAATCGCGGTAACATCGCGCAAAAAAAAAATCGCGGGACGCATTGCGCTCCAAAGAAGCTCTTGTACTTTTTTGGGCGTAATGCGTCCCGCATTTTTTTTTGCGTGCTGTTACCGCGATTCGGCAGGCGGAAATCGCGGCAACATCGCACAGCGTTTGGGGTGATATTGCAAATCACGGGCAACGCACATACGTCCCGCGATTTGCAATGATTTCCGGATTGCGGGCGGAATCGCGGCAATTCTGCCCGCGATCAATACGCTGACATGTGAATGCAGCCTAAAGGTCATTATTTTAGAGATATTTTTGAAATGTTATAAAACAAATGTAGAAGTACATGAGACAAAGTCACTGAACCCTGTTTTACTGTCTCCACTAACATATGTCTTATGACTTTACTCTGTGATTCCCAGTCTGGTTCATCTTACAAATATATTGAGCTGATACCTGAAGCCTCGTAGGTTTCAAGGCCTCATAGGGCATTCTATCATCATAGCTGTATGTGGCCGGGCACACACAGTCAGTACTGTACAGCTGATGCCCTTTCTTTGACTTTATAATGCCGGTATTGCCAAGCAGGAAAATATACAGTAGATGGGAGGTGGCAGGACAGAGGTGTTGGTGTTGGGAGGGTTATGGCCACTGATCAGTGATGAACTCCTAGTGCGTGGAGAAATTGGAACATCAGGAGAAGGAAAAACTCACAGCGTGGTAACAGATGACATTAGCAAGCAAAGTTTCAGCTGGAAATGTGATGTAGCAGCTTATTATACGAAGGAAGCTAAAGCCAAACTAAAGGTAGATGTAAGAGAAACAAATTATTGCAGCTGTGAAATCATTTATGCATCATCAAATGTATGTTTTATTGCAAGCAGTGTAAGTACCTGGATTTGACTTGGTATCCGCCTTGAGCAGTCTGCTGTGCAGCAGAGCTCAGAGAAGGGAGTGAGAAGCTGCAGTGCAAGGATCTTGCTCATAGAAGGAGAGAGCAGAGTGATGGAGAGATGAGCCTATCAGTCTGCTGCTTCTCAGTTTACTGTCCAGTCACAGGCTGGGGGAGGGACAGGTACTGTGAACTAACCTCTTGCCGACAGCCAGGGCCGTTTGAAGGAATTTGGGGGCCCCAAGCAAAATGGACATGGAGGCCCCCCCCCCCGACCCCCCCACACACACGCAAAGCCTTTTTTTTTTATCAGCTAAAAGGTATAATATATATATATTTCCATGGTGTCCTGTGTGCGGGGGCGTGTCGGCGTCGCATGCTGATGATCCCTGGCGGTTTCTGTTTGATTGTGAGTAGTTCTTGTAACATATGGCCTCTATGTGAAATCCAGCTCAACTCAATGGTCTCTCCTGTGAGGAATGATGTGTACATACATTTGCATTATCCCACACAATTTTAATAAAAATATATGAAAAATATATGATTCATATATTTTTATTAAAATTGTGTGGGATAATGCAAATGTACGTACATATCATTCCTCACAGGAGAGACCATTGAGTGGAGCTGGATTTCAGGCCACAAGAACTACTCACAATGAAACCGCTGCCATGGATGAAGGGCTTGTTGAAGAACACCATTGCAGGAATCCACTGAAGTTCTGTACTGGATCGTTGTACCTGATGGAGGCGGGGCACGTCAACGTCACGTCAGTATGCGACGCTGACACGCCCCCGCACACAGGACACCATCAGCAATGGAAATCCAGCGCTAGCCTGGGCCCCTCTTCCTCTCACTAAAGCAGCAACGGCCGCCGGGCCCCTCCCCACCTCACACAGAAGCAGCGCCGCCGCCGAGCCCTTCCCCAGCTCCCCTCCTCGCACTGAATCAGCGCCGGGCCCCTCCCCTCCATCCACTACTTATTTCCGGCCGGGTGAGTTGATTTTATACTGGACGGCGGGCCCCCTTGCCGGCAGAGGCGTACCTAAGGTCTCCAGCGCCCTTGGTGAGGAGCTGTACTGGCGCCCCCCCCCCCATGAAAAAGTAAAAAATGTAACTAAAAAAAATATATAAAAGGGAATTGAAAGTTTCTGAGGTGTCCCTTGTTGGCCCAGTGTAAAGATCTCTAGTGGGCAAACATTGTGTCAGGTGTGAACAAGAAGAAAGAGAGTGATGTCACTTCCGGTTCAAGCTAGAAATAAATCTTCTTTTTTTAAAGAAAAAGATCAAACGTTTTTCTTTTTTTTTGATCTTTTGCTTTTAAAAGGTAAAGAAGAAATTTGGGGTCTTTTTAACCCCAGATCTCTACATCAAGAGGACCTGTCGTCCTTTCCTTGTTTCTATTAAAAGGGATGTTTACATTCCTTGTAATTGGAATAAAAGTGATAAAAATAAAATAAAGGGCCACGTAAAAAGAAAAAGAAAAAAAAAATGTTAAGCGCCCCCATCCCTCCTGTGCTGTGAAGAAGCAAACTCATACCTAAGTCGTGCATGCATATGTAAACAGTGTTCCAACCACACATGTGAGGTATCACCGCAAATTTTATAGGGAGAGCAATAATTCTAGCACTAGAACTCCTTTGTAACTCTAAACTGGTAACCTGTAAAGTCATTTAAACATCACCTATGGAGATTTCTAAGTACCATAGTTTGTCCCCATTACACGAGCGTGTGCAATTTTGAAGCATGACATATTCGGTATCTATTTACTCGGCGTAACCTCATCTTTCACATTTTTAAAAAAGAAAATTGGGATATATATTGAGTTTTGTATTTTTTTTTTTCAATTCATTATTTTTCCCCCAAAAAATTGCATTTGAAAAACTGCTGTGCAAATACTGTGTGATGTAAAAATAAAATTGCAACGATCGCCATTTTATTCCCTAGGGTCCCTAAAAAAGTATGTTTGGGGTTCTAAGAAATTTTCTAGCAAAAAATACTGATTGTTGCATGTAAACAGAGTGCCAGAAAAGGCCTGGAGGCCAAGTGGTTAAACCAGACCTTCACTGAAAGTAGCACTAATCCGCCTTTGGGGTTTTTTGGGAGAAAGTACCTTTTTTTTAACAGGTAGCTGCTGTGCAATTTAGTAGCACACCAGTGCTCCATCATTGGGGTTTGTGGGAGGAATAGTGCCCCATTGTTTATCAGAGGGAGGAATAGCACCCCATCTTTGGTGTCAGTGGAAGGAATAGTGCCCCATCATTGGTCTTTCTGGGAGAAATAGTGCCCAATTGTTGAGATCAAAGGGAGGAAAAGCATGCTATCATTGGGGTCAATGGAAGGAATAGTGCCCCATCTTTGGTATCAGTGGAAGGAATAGTGCCCCATTGTTGATATCATAGGGAGGAATAGCACCCCATCATTGGTGTCTGTGGAAGGAATGGTGCCCCATCATTGGTATCAGTGAGAGTAATAGTGCCCCATCATTGGTATCAGTGGAAGGAATAGTGCCCCATCATTGGTGTCCGTGGAAGGAATGGTGCCCCATCATTGGTATCAGTGAGAGTAATAGTGTCCCATCATTGGTATCAGTGGAAGGAATAGTGCCCCATCATTGGTGTCCGTGGAAGGAATAGTGCCTCATCATTGGTATCAGTGGAAGGAATAGTGCCCCATTGTTGATATCATAGGGAGGAATAGCACCCCATCATTGGTGTCCGTGGAAGGAATGGTGCCCCATCATTGGTATCAGTGGGAGGAATAGTGCCCCATCATTGATGTTTCAGGGAGAAATAGTGCCAAATTGTTGATATCGGAGGTCGGAATAGCATGCTATCATTGGTGTTTGTGGGAGGAATAGTGCCCTATCATTGATATCAGAGAGAGGAATAGCACCCCATCCTTGGTGTCAGTGGAAGGAATAGTGCCTCATCATTGGTGTCAGTGGAAGGAATAGTGCCCTATCATTGATATCAGAGAGAGGAATAGCACCCCATCCTTGGTGTCAGTGGAAGGAATAGTGCCCCATTGTTGATATCATAGGGAGGAATAGCACCCCCATCATTTGTTTCTGTGGGAGGAATAGTGCCCCACTACTGGTGTCAGTTGTGAATGAAATAGTACCCCAAGGACCGGATAGAGACAAGCAAAGGGCCACATCCAGCCCCAGATTGAAGACCACTGCTTTAGCTAATCTGTTTCACATAAATATCTTAAAAACATTGAAAAGACTATAGTTGCCTTTTAAAGGGCTTCTTACTTTATTTCTCACTTTGGGGGCAGCTGGAGCTCTTCGCTTCTGTGCTCCAGCACTGGAATGTGACCGGGTCCTAGACATTCCCATGTACACTGCAAGACAGGTGGTCTTTTATTGTACGGGGTAATGTTTGCAGGGGGCTGGCAGCACGACCAGCAATAAGGTGTGTCTTTGGGGGCCAGTCGCACATTGCTAATTAGCTGATAATGAAATGTTTAATTCCCCCACGGGTTGTCAGCACCTGGAAGCTGCTCCACTCTATTGGTAAGGCATTATCACTGGTCAGGCTTCCTCTAGTGTACATGCGTGGTTGACGTGTCAGACAAAACTTTGTATGCTTCAGAGATCTCCGTCCACTGCTCACTGGGGAGTCAGGGAGAGTTATCATGTGACCACACAGAGGTTGGTAAGTGTGCTGGGAAATCCTATGTTTGTTTGTCTGTTGCCCTTTCTTCTACTTTTTAGTAGAGAATATTACCTGAGTTGGGGGTTTTACTTACATACTTTTGACTTATTATGCTGATAGACTATGGCTTTAACCACTTGCTGACCATGCTATAGCCAAAGGACGGCTACAGCATGGCCGGCCAGTTCTGGGAGGGCTTCATATGACTAGGACACAGCTGATCATATATCGGGGTAAAGAGCCAAACACATCAACCTTTTACCTTGTGATCAGCTGTGTCCAATCACAGCTGATCACAATGTTCCTTTCCTCATGCCGATAACAGGCTTGTGTAAAAGGGTGATTATCAGTGTCCTGATTCAGTGCAGTTCCAACAGTGCCTACCAGTGCTGCCAGTCAGTGCCTCTTCATCAGTGTAACCTGTCAGTGCTGCCCATCAGTGCCACCTACCAGTGTAGCCTCATCAGTGCCCATCTGTACAGACTCGTCAGCGCACATCAGTGCAGCCTCATCAGCGCACATCAGTGCAGCGTCATCAACACACATCAGTGCAGCGTCATCAGCGCACATCAGTGCAGCTTCATCAGCTCACATCAGTGCAGCCTCATCAGCACACAGCAGTGCAGCCTCTTTATCGCACATTAGTGCAGCCTCTTTAGTGCACATCAGTGCAGCCTCATCGGCTCACATCAGTGCAGCCTCATCAGCTCACATCAGTGCAGCCTCATCAGCTCACATCAGTGCAGCCTCATCAGCTCACATCAGTGCAGCCTCATCAGCACACAGCAGTGCAGCCTCTTTAGCGCACATTAGTGCAGCCTCTTCAGCTCACATCAGTGCAGCCTCCTCAGCTCACATGAGTGCAGCCTCTTTAGCGCACATCAGTCCAACCTCTTCAGTGCACATGATTGCAGACTCATCAGCACACATGAGTGCAGCGTCTTCAGTGCAGCCTCTTCAGCGCACATCAGTGCAGCCTCATCAGCGCACATCAGCGAAGGAGAAAAATTACCTGTTTTGTAGAATTTTATACCAAATTATGAAAAACATTTTTTTTTTATTTTTTCGTTTGTTTAGCAAAAAATAAAAAACCCAGTGGTGATTGAGCGCCGGTTCACACTACCGCGACGCTACTTTAGGCGGCGACCTCCGAGGTCGCGGTGCGAGCAGCGCGCCGCGACCTCGGAGCGGCCGCCACGGACTTCATAACATTGAAGTCTATGGCGGTCGCCTCCTGGTCGCCCCAAAGAAGCTCCGGACCCTTTTTCTAGGTCGGAGCGACTTGTGTCGCTCCTATTAGAATGGGTCCGCAGCTTCCCTATGGGAGGCGACCTGCGGCGACCTGTGAGGCGACCAGGTCGCCCTAGTGTGAACCGGCACTAAATACTACCAAGATAAAGCTCTATTTGTGTGAAAAAAATGATAAAAATGTCATATGGGTACAGTGTTGCATGACCACACAATTGTCAAAGTGCGACAGCGCTGAAAGCTGAAAATTGGCCTGGGAAGGAAGGGGGTAAGATTACCCAGTAGTGGTTAACTTACTATTGAGTGTTCTTTTTTTTTGACACCTCCATTCGTTATGTGTTTTCTGGTGAGTAACTGCAACAAACAGGATCTGCAAAAAATAGCAACATCCTATAAAAAATTCATGTGGTTTTGTCAGCACCTCCCTTGTTAGAACAGATGGACACAGTCACTGAACTGCCTGTCAGGGATCATCATTTTCCAAATATATGTTTGTTTTGCTGTATATGTGCCACAGTGAGATTGTTTATGTTCCTAAGCAGAGAGTAAATTAATGGCGATATTAGAATTCTTCCTGCCGGAGCAGCTTTTCTCTATTCAGAGGGAGGATGACATTTACATAACCGGTATCTATACTGAAATGTACATTGTTCTGTCTGAGAATTAAAAAACAAATAAGTGTTGCTGCGCCTATTCCCTTGCTTGTGCAGAATAATAAATACATAAAATTATAACAAATCAGCTATAAATATCCCTTTATAATATGTGCACTGGTGATAAAAAAAAAGATGCAATTAACCTTCCCTTAGGCTCCGTTCATGTATTGGCATCCCGGATTGCTGGCAGAATCAGTGTGATTCTGGCCACGATTCCGAATCACAGCAAATGGCAGGACACCCGCACGATTTTTTTTTAACAGCACCCTAAATGCGGCACTGTCTTGCCGCAATTTGTCAGGCGACAATCGCAGCAAAATAGTGATGCGCTTAGGGTAAAATCGTGCAAACAGAATCGTTGGATGCCTGTCGCCCAAAAAAAGTACAAGAACTTATTTTGGGCATCAGGCATCCAACTGAGGTAATTATGCCTGCCAGTGGCGGCAGGTGCATGATAATTTGGGGAGGGCGGCAAATCCATCCCCCCCCCCAGCGGGCCGGCCGGACAGCCAGCATTCTTACCTCCTCCGGCCGTATGTCTCCACCCTCTTCGTGGCCAATGGCCAGTTAATCGCTTCTCTTTTCAGCCAATCAGGAAAGGGGTCTCACGACCCGCTTCCTGATTGGCTGGGAGGAGAATTAGTGTGATAATAGCGAATATTATTTCGCTATTGTCATACAACTGGGTGGGCTATGCCCCAAGCCCACCCTTTTTTTGAAGCCTATTAGAGCCTCTGGCTCTAATCGGGTGCTTAAAGAAAAAAAAAAAAACCCTATTGGAATTTATGCATCCGGCGCCCTGCATGTAGATTAGGGGGCCGGATGCATGGATGGGGGGGTGCCCCTGCGCCCCCAATGGACGGGCCGCCACTGCTGCCTGCGATCCGGGACGCCAATATGTGAACGGAGCCTTAGCCCCAGTTCACGTCAGTGCAATGACAGACATTGCATGTGATTCGGAGCGCACTGCTCTGAAAATCACATACGATGTCTGTGCAATGCGAATTCAGCCATACAGATTGTATGGTGGAATTTTCATTGGATTCTGACACAACTCGCACAGCCCTTTTTTGGGTCCGCAGCAGAATCCGATCGCATGGTGGTTACACCTATGCAATCCGATTCATGCCTGAACTGACAGTTCGCACTGCGATATGCAAACTAATTTCGGGGTGTCGTTAACTTTGTATTGACACCCCCAGACATTCGCATACGATAGTATGGACTGCCTGTGATTTGAATGCGATGCTGGAACGCAGTGGATTCGCAGGGTTCCTGCATCGCATATACAGTGGGTACGGAAAGTATTCAGACCCCCTTAAATTTTTCACTCTTTGTTATATTGCAGCCATTTGCTAAAATCATTTAAGTTCATTCTTCTTCCTCATGAATGTACACATAGCACCCCATACTGACAGAAAAACACAGAATTGTTGACATTGTTGCAGATTTATTAAAAAAGAAAAACTGAAATATCACATGGTCCTAAGTATTCAGACCCTTTGCTGTGACACTCATATATTTAACTCAGGTGCTTTCCATTTCTTCTGATCATCCTTGAGATGGTTCTACACCTTCATTTGAGTCCAGCTGTGTTTGATTATACTGATTGGACTTGATTGTTCCAGATCACAATGCATGTCAGAGCAAATGAGAATCATAAGGTCAAAGGAACTGCCTGAAGAGCTCAGAGACAGAATTGTGGCAAGGCACAGATCTGGCCAAGGTTACAAAAAGATTTCTGCTGCACTTAAGGTTCCTAAGAGCACAGTGGCCTCCATAATCCTCAAATGGAAGACGTTTGGGACGACCAGAACCCTTCCTAGAGCTGGTCGTCCGGCCAAACTGATCTATCGGGGGAGAAGAGCCTTGGTGAGAGAGGTAAAGAAGAACCCAAAGATCACTGTGGCTGAGCTCCAGCGATGCAGTCAGGAGATGGGAGAAAGTTGTAGAAAGTCAACCATCACTGCAGCCCTCCACCAGTCGGGGCTTTATGGCAGAGTGGCCCGACGGAAGCCTCTCCTCAGTGTAAGACACATGAAAGCCCGCATGGAGTTTGCTAAAAAAACACCTGAAGGACTCCAAGATGGTGAGAAATAAGATTCTCTGGTCTGATGAGACCAAAATAGAACTTTTTGGCCTTGATTCTAAGCGGTATGTGTGGAGAAAATCAGGCACTGCTCATCACCTGTCCAGTACAGTCCCAACAGTGAAGCATGGTGGTGGCAGCATCATGCTGTGGGGGTGTCTTTCAGCTGCAGGGATAGGACGACTGGTTGCAATTGAGGGAAAGATGAATGCGGCCAAGTACAGGAATATCCTGGACAAAAACCTTCTCCAGAGTGCTCTGGGCCGAAGGTTTACCTTCCAACAAGACAATGATCCTAAGCACACAGCTAAAATAACGAAGGAGTGGCTTCACAACAACTCCGTGACTGTTCTTGAATGGCCCAGCCAGAGCCCTGACTTAAACCCAATTGAGCATCTCTGGAGAGACCTAAAAATGGCTGTCCACCAACGTTTACCATCCAACCTGACAGAACTGGAGAGGATCTGCAAGGAGGAATGGCAGAGGATCCCCAAATCCAGGTGTGAAAGACTTGTTGCATCTTTCCCAAAAAGACTCCTGGCTGTATTAGATCAAAAGGGGGCTTCTACTAAATACTGAGCAAAGGGTCTGAATACTTAGGACCGTGTGATATTTCAGTTTTTCTTTTTTAATAAATCTGCAACAATGTCAACAATTCTGTGTTTTTCTGTCAGTATGGGGTGCTATGTGTACATTCATGAGGAAGAAGAATGAACTTAAATGATTTTAGCAAATGGCTGCAATATAACAAAGAGTGAAAAATTTAAGGGAGTCTGAATACTTTCCGTACCCACTGTATGTGAACCAGCACTTAGTGTCCCAATGGATAAATATATATATATATATATATATATATATATATATATATATATATATATATATATATATACACACACACACACACACATACACACATCCAAGATATAAACAATGCAAGAAATTGAAAGTGTAATAAAAAACAACAAAATAGATATAAATAAATTGCAACTTTTCAAGTGTCCTTTCAATAGTCCAAGTATGTGATGCAATTCATAGTCAACCAATGTTATCCACAGTAATGTGCCAATGCTTCAGTGCTTCCCACCACCATTGAAATGTAGCATTGCCTCCTTGAGGACTGCTGGATATTACACTTTTGGGTTCCCCTGGGTTACCGTTAGCAACTGCAGCATGCACAATTTAACTCTTTTCTTCTGGCTCAGTCAATAAACAGTCTAGGGGTTGTAGTTGTTTTTTGTGGTTTTATTTTAAATAGGGATAGAAGAAGGGAAGAGTGGGATAATCCAGAATTGAACTATTCACAAAAGATGAGGACTCCTATCTGTAGATGCAGCCACTAGATAAACTTTAAGATTAAGCCTTAATTGGATAATTATCTTCAGGGTACTCGCCTAGCACCCTCTTTTACTCCACCAGCTGACACCCGTCCTCTGACTATTCCACTCCGGAGTGGCCCCCTTTCAGGTCAGGCCCCTAGACACAATCCGCTGTTCTGACGATACTGTTTTTTCAGGGTCTCCAGTGTCTCAACCACTCCAGTCAGTTCTCCTGGACCTCTGGGTTCAGCTCCTTCCTTCTGGTCCAGCAGGCCGACGGCCTGTGAATGCACACCAACAGCTACAGAGAAGGAGGCAGCTGCCACCCTCCCTCTGGGACTCTGCTCACCAGCCAAAGACCCTGCAGCACATGTGCTCCTGGCTTTTATACCACACCCCACAATGCACCGAGACAACCAGTCTGTGCCAATCACTGAGGCTGTATCAAAGCCTGTGTACCCACTGGCCTGGTTTCCTCCACTGTCCAATGTGCCTCTCTATTGGACCAGTGTGGACACTCCTTAGACCAGATGAATCACACACTGAGCACCATGAGCAGACCTAGCTCACAGATCCTGCTCCCTGTTAAGCAAAGAGCAATATAGAATTTGCCTGCTGCTCCTCTGATAGGCAGACAGAGCCAAAAACTATACTCACTCTCTCTAGCCCCTACCTAGGAGGGTGCTACACAAATAATGCGCTCACCTCCACATTTGACCTGTCATGACAAGTTAAGTTACACTTTCCCATACTGTGGGGCACAAGAAATAAGCTCCTCTTTACTCCTTCTACTATATACTCCCTAAAGTCCTGGATTGTTTCTACTAATTATGTGTATGTCCTTTAAATGTGTGATTCCTCCACTGTGTACTGACTGATACAACAAAGGGCATCCTCATGGTGTAGTATGTTTAAACAAGCATTTATTAAAGTTTTTGCACCTACATTAGAGTAAAAAAGCATCTACTTACACGCCTTGGGCGAAGCCGGGTGATGCTGCCAATACCTGTTTAAACTTTAATGTGCTATTATTACAGGCTGTAGATGGAATTGTGTTGCCGATTTTAGAAATGGCCAGCAGAATAGTGTTCATTTTGATGTCAATTTTCAATTTAGTTTTAGTTCTAGTCTTATGACAAAAAATGCCATTTTAGTTTTAGTCGTATTTTAGTCATCTGAATTGTTTTAGTTTTAATTGTATTTTAGTAGACTAAAATTGTGTTATTTTAGTCGACGTAAACGTTTTAGTCGACGATATTAACACTGGTTCGGGCTTGGGAAAAAGTGTCAACCCTAATGTAGCTTCCTTACCCAATTAAAAACATTTTAAAATAAGCAGGGGCAGGGCCAAGTTTGACTATTACAGGAGGAGTCAAGGCTTGTGTTTAGCTTCAGTTTCTGATATTTCCCTATCTGCTTACTGTAGTGCAGATTTTAGAGAAGGTAACCTGCGCTGATGCAACCTTTGATGGTGGGCTTGCTTTGCTTGCCTCGGTTTGTGACAGGCCGGCATTTCTTTGATAAGTCTTTTATTTCCTTGAACAATTGTTTAAGTTTTCATCTATCCTGGAGTCACCGGCTGATCTTTTATTTCCCAGAGTTATGCTGCAATGATGTGGGAACAAGCCAAATCCTCTCTCCATAATCCAGACACACAGAAGATGGCGTTTGGAGCCAGCCTATCAGAAGAGAAGCTGGATTTACTTAGCGCAGAGCAGATTGGACAGTTACATGAACTCATGCAGGAGGCCACTAAACCTAAACAGCAGTTTGAGGTGGTCGAAGATTCGGGAAAGAAGACATAGACTGCAAGGAATAAAGATTTCCGCTCTGGAAAGCTATTTTTTTTGGTATTAAAGTGATATAAAAGGCAGTTCGTTTATTTGTTTTTTTTTTTAAATAACAAACATGTTATACTTACCTTTTCTGAGCAGTGGTTTGGGGTCCCCCACCGGTGCTTCTGGGCCCTCCCACCTGCCAACTGTCCCCTGAGCAAGTAGGATGCCCTGTGGGCACCTGAGCAGGCTCACTCTGGTGCAGCTGCTCTGTGTGTCCATTCACACACAGAGCCACAGCTCAGCCCCGCCCACTCTCTGTCCTCATTGGCTCACTGGCTATGATTGACAGCCAATGGCTCCCACTGCTGTCTCCGCTAATAAGAAGGGAGAGTCCCCAGAGAGCTCTCATGCACATCGCTGGATCATGATATGGCTCGGGTAAGTATTCGGGAGGGGGGGGTTGCTGCACAGAGAATGTATGAAGGGCAAAAACCTGGTGCCTTTAGAACTACTTTAAAGATGTTTGCTGGTATTTAAGGAAAATCCCACTTTATTTTAAAGAGAACACATTGCCAGATCATTGATTTCAGCAAAAATCTTTTCATGAGATAAAATGTGCAATTAATATGTGTTATGCATGTTATTTACCTATAAAAGCCTGGTGTGGACATCCCAAAGCCCTGAGACTGCTGCCAGATGCCTCCATCATGGAGGCGGAGATAGCAAACTCAGAGCTGACATTCTATGGTATTCTCCTCTGCCCCTACCCTGCCAGTCATAAAAGGTTATATAGGGAGACGAGGAGGTGCTGGGCAGTAATCAGACACTTCTAGAAGAGGAGAGGGCTATGATACACTATATTACCAAAAGTATTGGGACGCCGGCCTTTACTCACACATGAACTTTAATGGCATCCCAGTCTTAGTCCGTCGGGTTCAATATTGAGTTGGCCCACCCTTTGCAGCTATAACAGCTTCAACTCTTCTGGGAAGGCTGTCCACAAGGTTTAGGAGTGTGTCTATGGGAAGTTCCTCCACCCCAAACTCCCTCATCCATGTCTTTATGGACCTTGCTTTGTGCACTGGTGCGCAGTCATGTTGGAACAGGAAGAGGCCATCCCCAAACTGTTCTTACAATGTTGGGAGCATGAAATTGTCCAAAATGTCTTGGTATGCTGACACCTTAAGAGTTCCCCTCACTCGAACTAAGGGGCCAATCCCAACGCCTCAAAAACAACCCCACGCCATAATCCCCCTTCGACTAAATGATTTGGACCAGTGCACAAAGCAAGGTCCATAAAGACATGGATGAGCGATTTTGGGGTGGAAGAACTTGACTGGCCTGCACAGAGTCCTGACCTCAACCCGATAGAACCCCTTTGGGATGAATTAGCGCGGAGACTGCGGGCCAGGCTTTCTCATCCAACATTAGTGCCTGACCTCACAAATGCACTTTTGGAAGAATGGTCAAACTTTCCCAAAGACACACTCCTAAACTTTGTAGACGGCATTCACAGAAGAGTTGAAGCTGTTCTAGCTGCAAAGGGTGGGCCAACTCAATATTGAACCCTACGGACTAAGACTGGGATGCCATTAAAGTTCATGTGCGTGTAAAGGCAAGCGTCCTAATACTTTTGATAATATAGCGTATGCAACAAGGAGGGGACTGTGCTAGTCAAATTTTCTAGTAGTTAAAAATGAACATTGCAAGTGAATTGAAGCTCATTTTATGTATTCCAAGCAGAGGCAACGTGCCATCATCAAGTTCTTCATGAAAGAGTGGTGCAGGCTGGCCGACATCCATAGAAACGACTCCACTGAAAAGAGTCACCAATGACAAGACATTGCTCTTGTCAACGGTGTCCTCTCTGTTAACATTTTGTAGCCTGTTGTAGATATTGGACAGCCTCTTGTGTTAAGAACCCAATGGCAGCACATTGCTTCTGCTTGGAATCCATTATTTACCTGCAATGGAAAAGAAGAGTTACTATAAGGCTCCATTTACATCTAGGCGTTTCAGATCGGGGGCAGCATTGCCGCGATTCTGCCAGCTATCCCGAACCACTGCAAGTCACGGGACGCCCGTGCGATTCCTGTGACTTGCAATGGCACCCAAAACACGGCGCAATTATGCCACGATTGTCGCCCGAAGAATCGCGGTAAAATCGATCAAACAGAATCGCGGGATGCCTGTCGCCCAAAATAAATTCTTTTTTTTTTTTTTTTAATTATATCTTTATTTCCTTAAGTTCAGTTACATATAAATTATATTCAATTACATTTTAACTTTCAAGGTTACAATTTACAAAACATTTATTTCCACTGAAAGGAGCGCTAACCTTTCTTTGACATTCTATAACCGAACCCAAAACTCCCGTTTCGTTCCTTTTCCTTCTCTCCCCCTCTTCCCCCCGCCTCCCCCAGAAACACAAAAAAAACAAAAAACAAAAAAAAAAAAGGGCACGCATGGGTCTCATCACTCCTATATTATTATATATCTATTTTCTGCGAGCAAGTTCTTATCCTATACTTAAAGATTACCTTTCTTCTGAATTAACATATTCTTTCCACTGTTTCCATTTCTTCTCATATTTATCAGTTTGTTGATGGGCAGATAAAACCAATTTTTCTAAATTATTTATTTCCTCAACTTTCCTTAGCCAGATATTTATATTAGGTGGTTCAGTCTCTCTCCATTTGAGAGGGATACATATCTTGGCTGCGTTCACCAGATGTGGTATAATGGATTTTTCTGTTTCAAGTATTTTATTAAATAATGCAAGTGAGTAACAACGTTTGACATACAGAATAATGCAAGGTAATGTAATCAAAGCTCGGTAACAGAGCATGACCAATAACCGTAACTACAGCAAATCGTGAGGGTTAGTAGACAAGGGGTGGTAAATGGGTTGTCACGAGAGAGTAGTGATTGGCATTACCAACCCACCGGCACCCCATATAGGGATCACACTGTGCCTAGGTGGGGAGGCAAAACCAACCAATTGTTAAACTAAAAGGGAACAGTACCCAAGTCTACCGTATCGTGTGGGAAAAGGCAGGGGGATGAGAGGATCCTCACGGGTATCTACCAAACAGGGAAAACATAGGCTACAGTAAGCCAGAATGAGGGAACAAGTCGAACGGGTAACCTGTAAACTGTAGTTAAAATGACAAGGTAGAACAAACTCAGACGTTGTAGGAGCTACAACATATGTATGCAGAAGGAAGGAAGCAGGGCGTGGGGGGGACAGGGAGAAGGGGGTAACAAGAGGGGACAAGGAGGAAAGGGGAAGGGGTAGAATGAGGGGGAAGAAAAAAAGGATCGCCGGGGGGGGCCAGTATATAAGGAGTGGGGGTTTTGGGTCCCCAGGTTTGGTTCAGGGCAGCAGTAGGGAGCTATCAAAATTGGGGGGAAGAAAATTGTCAACCCAAGGTTGCCAGATTCTATCATATTTCTCGACTGTATCCGTCAAAACAGCAGTATAATGGATTTTTTATAATTTTGTATCGGTATGCTGGGGGCATGGAGCAGAAAGAGAGCAGGTTCTTTGGGAATATGACAATATAAAATAAATTCTTGTACTTCTTTTGGGCGACAGGCATCCTGGGATTCTGTTTGCGCTATTTTACCATGATTCGTCGGGCGACAGTTGCGCCATTGCAAGTCACAGGAATCTCACGGGCGTCCCGCAAGTTGTAATGATTTAGGGATCGCGGGCAGAATCGTGGCAATTCTGCCCCCAATCCGAAACGCCTAAATGTGAATAGAGCCTAAAGGAAGAGTAAAACTGGCTATTCATGGATCGAAGTTCAGCCTGTTTAGCAGGAACCAGATGAATTTCAGTCCATGTATGGCTGTTCCCAATTATGAAAATTCAATCTATGAATCTACATATCATGAAATTGGCTTGGTGGAAATATTTGTTTTATTCACCATATGCAGCCAATCAGCTGCAGTGCTGATCGGTGTATTCTGATGGTGGAGGAGTCCCACTGTCAGTATACAATGACGCATTGGGGAGGATTCCTGCATCTTCCTTGAATGTGTAGGTGAGGGAATCCTTTCATTTTTTTTTTTTTTTTTGTTCAGCCAGGCGGACTGAATGAAAAAATGTATGTGTAGCACTACTCCCTTGGGAGCTGCTGGTTATGGGTTCCCCTGGGTTACCATTAGCAACAGCATGAAAGTTCAACATTTTCCCAAGTGTTTTAGCTCAGTCAGGAAACAGTCCAATGGCTTTGGTTTTTGTGTTTTTTTTTAGAACTTGGGTAGGAGAAGGGAATGAGTGGGATACTCCAAATTGTATAACTATACACAATTAGCTGGGACAACTGATTAATGCTGAGTAACGCTGAATAGCACTGTATAACGCTAGTCACGGCTAGGCCGCTGCTTTACTTTGTCACAAGCAGTGACGTAGAATTGAGTTGCAGAACAACCTTCAGGGCCCTTCCTGGCACCCCCTTTGTTCCTATTCTTCAGGGTCAACTACAGGGCACCCCCTTTACTGTGAAGCTTCCTGAGTGAGCTGGCTCCTTGATCCCTTGACTTCTCTGGAGTGGTCCCCTCTCCTAGGCAGACCCTGTGGCAAATCCCCAAATACTCAAGACACTGTTTTTCCTGAGGGACTCTGCTACCAACTCCACTGTCAGCACTCTGGTCCTTCTGCAGCTCAGCTCCACACCCGGTTCACTAGGCCGACTGCCTAAAACCACCTTCCTCTCACACTGCAGGAGAGACCAGCTGTCTGCCTCCTCCTGGGACTCTGCTTCCCGCCAAAGACGCACTGTCACATGTCCCCTCCCTATTTATGGCCAATCCCAGGATGCATTGCAACATGCCCTCCCACTGGGACTGCCATAAAACAGGATGTCACTGGTTCGGTTTCCTCCACTGCCCAACAAGCTCCCTTATTGGATATAGTGGGGACACTCCCTCAGACCCAGTGAATCACACCTGTTAACATGTGACAGGCAAACTAATAGATCAGGCTCCCCTGATAAGCAGAAAGAGCACAGATGCATTTACCTAGCACCTACCTTACTAGGAGGGTGCTACATATGGTTGGGATTTTCCCTATTAACCACTTGCCAACCACCTCAGATACGAGTACAGCGGCAGAGTTGCTCTCCTGTGCCGGATGCTGTACCTAGTACGTAATCCAGCACTTCTGTGAAGGGGGTGCGTGCGTGGGGGTGTGATTAGTCACAGCACAAGCCGATTAGAGGGTGCCGGCCAATGAATGATTGCTGGCACCCGGTGATCAACGAGGAGGAAGACATGACGGAGCTCTGCATTGTTTACAATGCTCTGTCCTGTCAGCAAGGATGTGCCAGTTTTTGTTTTCCTGCAAAGCAGGGAATAAAAGCCGACACATCCCTTAGTGAAAGAACCTCAAGATACACACACCAAGCGTTTCAGAGTGCCTGCCATACTATCACAGTCCCACTATAAATTGCTGACCACTGCCATTACTGGTATAAAAAAAAGTCTCCAGTATACAGTGCCTTGCGAAAGTATTCGGCCCCCTTGAACTTTGCGACCTTTTGCCACATTTCAGGCTTCAAACATAAAGATATAAAACTGTAATTTTTTGTGAAGAGTCAACAACAGGTGTTACACAATCATGAAGTGGAACAAAATTTATTGGATATTTCAAACTTTGTTAACAAATAAAAAACTGAAAAATTGGGCGTGCAAAATTATTCAGCCCCTTTACTTTCAGTGCAGCAAACTCTCTCCAGAAGTTCAGTGAGGATCTCTGAATGATCCAATGTTGACCTAAATGACTAATGATGATAAATAGAATCAAGTCTCCGTATAAATGCACCTGCACTGTGATAGTCTCAGAGGTCCGTTTAAAGCGCAGAGAGCATCATGAAGAACAAGGAACACACCAGGCAGGTCCGAGATACTGTTGTGGAGAAGTTTAAAGCCGGATTTGGATACAAAAAGATTTCCCAAGCTTTAAACATCCCAAGGAGCACTGTGCAAGCGATAATATTGAAATGGAAGGAGTATCAGACCCCTGCAAATCTACGAAGACCTGGCCGTCCCTCTAAACTTTCAGCTCATACAAGGAGAAGACTGATCAGAGATGCAGCCAAGAGGCCCATGATCACTCTGGATGAACTGCAGAGATCTACAGCTGAGGTGGGAGACTCTGTCCATAGGACAACAATCAGTCGTATACTGCACTAATCTGGCCTTTATGGAAGAGTGGCAAGAAGAAAGCCATTTCTTAAAGATATCCATAAAAAGTGTCATTTAAAGCTTGCCACAAGCCACCTGGGAGACACACCAAACATGTGGAAGAAGGTGCTCTGGTCAGATGAAACCAAAATCGAACTTTTTGGCAACAATGCAAAATGTTATGTTTGGCGTAAAAGCAACAAAGCTCATCACCCTGAACACACCATCCCCACTGTCAAACATGGTGGTGGCAGCATCATGGTTTTGGCCTGCTTTTCTTCAGCAGGGACAGGGAAGATGGTTAAAATTGATGGGAAGATGGATGGAGCCAAATACCGGACCATTCTGGAAGAAAACCTGATGGAGTCTGCAAAAGACCTGAGACTGGGTCGGAGATTTGTCTTCCAACAAGACAATGATCCAAAACATAAAGCAAAATCTACAATGGAATGGTTCACAAATAAACATATCCAGGTGTTAGAATGGCCAAGTCAAAGTCCAGACCTGAATCCAATCGAGAATCTGTGGAAAGAACTGAAAACTGCTGTTCACAAATGCTCTCCATCCAACCTCACTGAGCTCGAGCTGTTTTGCAAGGAGGAATGGGCAAAAATGTCATTCTCTCGATGTGCAAAACTGATAGAGACATACCCCAAGCAACTTACAGCTGTAATCGCAGCAAAAGGTGGCGCTACAAAGTATTAACTTAAGGGGGCTGAATAATTTTGCACGCTCAATTTTTTCAGTTTTTTTATTTGTTAAAAAAGTTTGAAATATCCAATAAGTTTCGTTCCACTTCATGATTGTGTCCCACTTGTTGTTGATTCTTCACAAAAAATTACAGTTTTATATCTTTATGTTTGAAGCCTGAAATGTGGCAAAAGGTCGAAAAGTTCAAGGGGGTCAAATACTTTCGAGAGGCACTGTATATACCATAGTTTGTAGACTATAAGTTCACAAATACCGATTACTATATGCTTTTTGGGATTTTTTTACAGAAAATATGTAGCAGAATACATATTGGCCTAAACTTATGATAAAATTAAAAACAATTTGGGATGTTTTATAGCAGAACATAAATATATATATATTTATTTTATTTTTTCAACATTGGTCTTTTTTTGTTTATAGCGCAAAAAAAATACATTGGTGATCAAATGTGGAATAAGGGAATAATAACCGCGCTAAAGGAACAGATAAATTAGAACAGCAGCAACTTCAAGTGTGACCACACCCTAATAAATATTATACATATAAGTCGCGCTAAATATTAGATGGAGATGTGAAGTCCATAAAAGTCCAAAACAATATTATTGATAAATTCCAGGACCAAACTCCCTTAAGGGTATGTGCTTACCAGGTGAAGGTAAGGAAAAGGCAGTCTCGCTGCGTGGAAACTTGTCACCTTGACAGTAGATCCAAGCTTCTATGATCGATCAACTCAGTGGACATGGGATCATGAAAAGCAAAAAAAGTTAAAGAATTCACTTCTACCAGTACAGGTAGAGTTCGTGCCATTAGACCATTTGTTTCCTGCATGAGCACTGGCATTGTATATCTACTCCAGTGCCCATGCGGGTTACAATACATAGGCCGAACTAAACGACCGCTACAAGTGAGACTCAATGAACACATATCCAATATCCTTAAGGGATTTCCTAAACACTCAGTGTCCAAACACTACGCTCTTGTCCATGGTAAAAATCCCGCTAATACTTTATTTTTAGGGATAGATAAATTCACACCACACTGGAGAGGTGAACCCCTAGTTAGAGGCATCTCTAAATTAGAGATGACCTGGATTCACCGAGTCAAAACTTATGTACCGTTTGGACTGAATGTGGATATAGAAGTGAATGCGTTCATAAATAATGCTTAGTTTGATCCGGTTATTCAGTCATATAAGCCCTTATTTCCATTGTTATTAATATATTTTCATCATCTGATGGAGATGTATGATATCACCTGTACATTTTGGATTAAGTTCACTTGACCAAATATTGTTTTTATTATAATTTTACAAATTTTAAATATGTATATCATTTAAATTTCATTTGAGATTGTAACAGGACAACACCAATATATAACTGGTATATGTGACATTTATTGATGTAGGGTGGGGCCAAAATTTTTTGAGTTGGTTTCGGTTCTTGACCCAATATACACAATGATTGAGAGCGGTTTGTCAGGATTAACTTTATTTCATATATCAGCAACCTTTGATTATATTCAATAGGTTAATATTGTTGTTGTCTTGATGGGGTCTATGTGAATAAGATCATATATATGGACCTTTCATATTTAATATATCAAATATCCACTAGATGGCGTTGCAGCCAGCCCTCTCTATGGGATTGACATTATTGTTTATTATATATGTATTGCACCAATGTATTGTTTGCACGGGTTGACAACCCTATGGGTGTTATTTGTGCTGCGTAGAACAGCTTAGTTTAAATTGTTTGCCCGATGGTGGATGTATGATCGTAATAGTTCTGATTACCTCTTCAATGATGGCGGAACGGTCTTCACCCACTTCCGGGCATCCAGTCCTCTCTTCTTATAAATAGATGGCGTCAGTACGCCGTCCGCACCTTTGATAACGTCATCTGTGACGAAACGTCGTCAGGGCAACGGCGTACTGACGTCATCTGACTGCGACCCACGAGTGCGGACGAGCGGAGCCGTCCGGCCGGCGGCAACCTCCATTGCTCACCCATTCCTGGTCTTTGTAAGTTTTTTTGCTTTTATGGAATAAAATGCTTTTATGGTTTTACGCTATGGGAGCCCTTTCTTTCTTCTTATGGTGGTGATATCCTATATTGCTGAAACTTCTGAGACCCAGTTACCTACACCTCTGGTCGGATCCCCTGGTTATTCGTATACACACAGGCTTGGATTCAATTTGGGGTCGGTCTTTGGCCACTTGATTTACCCTACAGGCTTGATACAACTTCATATGTGGTAAGAGGCAACTCTCACAGGTGTGAAATTGCTGGCTCCTGAGTGGTACACTGGATTTGTTTAGTGCACTTTGGCTAATCTATATCTATCCAGGGTAAGAGGCGAATTCAGCTGGTGGTGGTTCAGCACGATTACCTTTTTTTCAACGTTTTCTTCACTGTGTCATTATTTTTTCTGTTTGGTAAGAGGCTACTCCAACCGATACACATTAATCACTCAAGGCATCAACCCTTAACCTCTCTGGTAGGGGTTATTCACCCTAAGTCCCCTATATTTTTGCATGATTTATTTATTTCATTTATTGTGGTGGAGGTCATATCACATCACAATTTTCATTTACCCACACCTTTGGTGATAGTCACAATTTGTTTGTTGGGTTTTACGCTATTGCGGTACTTTTTTTTGCTTTTCATGATCCCATGTCCACTGAGTTGATCGATCATAGAAGCTTGGATCTACTGTCAAGGTGACAAGTTTCCACGCAGCGAGACTGCCTTTTCCTTACCTTCATCTGGTAAGCACATACCCTTAAGGGAGTTTGGTCCTGGAATTTATCAATAATATTGTTTTGGACTTTTATGGACTTCACATCTCCATCTAATATTTAGCGCGACTTATATGTATAATATTGGTGATCAAATACCACCCGAAAAAAAAGCTTCATATATAGGGGGAAAAAATAATATAAATGTCATAAATGTACAGCGTTGTATGACCATGCAATTGTCAGTTAAGATAACGCAGTGCCAAAAAGCAATAAATGGTCATGAAGGGGGGTAAAGCTTCCAGAGGTAAAGTGGATAATGGGGTTAAACGGTCTGATATAGGGATATTTGCATTCAAAGACACTCCAGGCATACTGGTATGAAATAAATTGTAATATGACGATGGAACAAGCAAACCCTTACAGATGCAAATCTCCAGCAAATGGTGTATGTGGAAAGCGCATATAAATGGTAATTCTTGGTCACTTCTAGTATCCAGCAGATAATCTGGGTAGATCCAAATGTATTATCTGAGAAATGTAATATCTACAATCTATATAAGTGTGAGAGATATAATTCTCATGTTCCAATGTTACTTTGCACATACAAATGATATATGTGAATATAGGTAGAAAATACTGACCACAATCGGTAAAAAATGATCTAGTTCTCCAACCTTGTTTTGTACCACATAGATTGATATCAATATGTGAAAATAAGAACTTTCCATAATCGGTATAGTAAAAGGCAATAAAGTCTCACCATGTGACACCAACCTTGATCACAGTTGTAGTGTTGTTAAATTCAACTTCCATCTTCCATTAGGCCATATGAATCTTGTAAAATGGGAGTTCAATTTATTAAGTATTGATTTAGGTATTATTACTGGTGAATGTGAAAATACATATAAGCATTTCGGTAATATTATTGTTTTAATCAAACGTATTCTTTCTACCACCGACAATGGTATTTTCGACCATATCCCCAATTTATATTTAATATGTTCTATTAAGGGATATACATTAGCCTTCAACTAATCCCATGGTTGCAGAGTAATGTAAATTCCCAAGTATTTAAAAATATCAACTATTCTAAGTGGGGAATTTCTCTCAAACCCCAACTGTATTTCTTGCTGTAATGGCATCAACACAGATTTCTGCCAGTTTATCTTTAGACCAGAAAATTCTCCAAAGGCATCTATAATCTTCATTGCTTCCTCTAATGTGCTCTGGGAATCCCTCATATATAATATCATATCATCCACATATAAACCAATATGTTCTGTCTTCCCACCTACAGTAATCCTTCTATATTTCCTGGACTGTCTAAATCTTAACCACTTTGCCGCTGCTCACTGGAGCTCTACTGCGGCAAAGTGGTTCGTTATCGTCTGGCGACGTAGTACTACGTCGCTAGACACTCCCCCTTCTCGGCGGCGCGCGCGCGCCGCCGGAGGCTCGCACCCGCTGTATTCAGTCACAGCGGGAGTCGGGCCAGGGGAGGAGCGTCAGCGATCGCCGCTGCTCTTCCCCGATCGTCGGGGAATCGAGTCTGGAGATCCGCCCGCTTGTGTAAACAAAGCTGGCGGATCTCCTAAGTGACAGGCAGGGTCAGATTGCAGGATTCAGCATAGCTGAACCTATGATCTGTCCCTGTGTCACTCAGTCACCTCCCCCCACACATGTCAGTAAGCACCAGGCATACATTAACCCCTCCCTCTCCAATAAAATTAACCCCTTCCCTGCCAGTGTCATTTTTACAGTAACAGTGCATATTTATAGCACTGATTACTGTAGTAATCTCACTGGTAACCCCAAAAGTGTCAAAAATGTCAGTCAAGGGTCTGATCTGTCCGCCGCAATGTCGCAGTCCCGCAAAAAAATCGCAGATCGCCGCCATTACTCGTTAAAAAAAAAAAACACCAAAAACGACAGAAATCTTTCCCTTAGTTAGTAAACGCAATAACTTTTGCGCAAACCAATTTAAAATACGCTTATTGCAATTTCTTTTTACCAAAAATATGTAGCAGAAACCAAATTGGCCTAAAATGATAAAAAATTTTGATTTTTACATTTTTTATGGGGGGGGGGGGGGATTTCATATAAAAAAATGTGAAAAATATTGTTATTTTTATAAAATTGTTGCTATTTTTTTGTTTATAGCGCAAAAAGTAAAAATTGCACAGGTGATCAAATATCACCAAAAGAAAGCTCTGTTTGTGGGGAAAAAAAGAACGTAAATTTCGTTTGGGTACGGCGTTGCATGACAGCGCAATTGTCAGTTAAAGTCGCACAGTGCCGAATCGCAAAAAGTGGCCCAGACGTAAGACAACAAAATCCTCCGGTGGTAAAGTGGTTAAAGCTAATGGCTCTATTGCAATATCAAACAGATGGGGAGATAAAAGACACCCATGTCTAGTCCCTCTATACCAGTGATGGCAAACCTTGGCACCCCAGATGTTTTGGAACTACATTTGCCATGATCTTCATGCACTCTGCAGTGTAGTTGAGCATCATAGGAAATATAGTTCCAAAACATCTGGGGTGCCAAGGTTCACCATCACTGCTCTATACAGTCTTACAGGAGAAGATGATAACCTGCCATTTACCAGTATATTTGACCAAGGTTGCTTATATAGTATACCAATCCATCTTATAATTTTTTCCCCAAATCCAAATCTCTTCATTGTCACCCTTAGCAACAACCATTCTATAGAGTCAAATGCTCTTGCCGTGTCCAAAGATGCCAATGCACTTGTTTCTGGGATATAATCTTTTAACTGCGCCACTATTTGTGTTCTTCTTATATTTATTGATGTTGATTTCCCAAGCATAAATTCTGTTTGATCATTGTGAATAATAGATAGAATAACTACTAGGATACTTACATCACATTTCCCAGAAGGCTGCAGGGGGGCAGCCTGATGCATCATTGGTAGCTGGCTTCCTGCCCCCAGGAGGTGCAGCCGGCTGAAGAGGACCAAAGTGGCGGTGCAGGACCCAGTTAATGTCACTCTAACAGCAGATTGCAGCGGGATAACACTGTGCAGGTGAGTATGTGTCTTGTAATCAATGCAGCGCTACAGGTAAGAGGGGAAAAACAACATGGGGGGTTGAGTGCCACTTTAAACAGAGCATTTTAGGGAAAGAAAAAAAATGTATTTGGGCATCAGAACATAAACACAATATGTTCATGCTCTAGTAACAAGGCCACACGTAGGAGTTGCTAACTGGGAGTTTTTCAGCCAGGCTTCATGGGGGAACCCAAACGGCCTACCGAAATGACAATAAAATCATTTAACATTTTACAAAACTGGACTTCATAGGCTATTCTCTGGAAAAGGTAAACTTTGCTTTTAAGGACCCAGAGTTATTGTATAGTTCCACTAAGGGCCTGTTTATTTGATGATGACTTGTCCATTCCTTCAGATAACAAAGTGAAAGATGCAGTTTGATTTGAGGGTAGGCTGTCATTTGGCAATATCTTTCCAAAAGTCGATTTATTTTCTGTGAAATTTATATACAGAGCATCATTAAAAAAAAGGATGCATTTTTTTGGTTTTAACCTGTGTAAATAATATATTTATAATATACAGTATCTCACAAAAGTGAGTACACCCCTCACATTTTTGTAAGCATTTTATTATATCTTTTCATGTGACAACACTGCAGAAATTACACTTTGCTACAATGTAAAGTAGTGAGTGTACAGCTTGTATAACAGTTCAAAATTGCTGTCCCCTCAAAATCACTCAACACACAGCCATTAATGTCTAAACCGCTGGCAACAAAAGTGAGTACACCCCTAAGTGAAAATGTCCAAATTGGGCCCAATTAGCCATTTTCCCTCCCTGGTGTCACGTGACTTGTTAGTGTTACAAGGTCTCAGGTGTGAATGGGGAGCAGGTGTTGTATATTTGCTGTTATCGCTTTCACTCTCTCTTACTGGTCACTGGAAGTTCAACATGGCACCTCATGGCAAAGAACTCTCTGAGGATCTGAAAAAAATAATTGTTGCTCTACATAAAGATAGGCTATAAGAAGATTGCCAATACCCTGTAACTGAGCTGCAGCACAGTGTTCAAGACCATACAGTGGTTTAACAGGACTGGTTCCACTCAGAACAGGCCTCACCATGGTCCACCAAAGTAGTTGAGAGCACCATGCTCAGTGTCATATCCAGAGGTTGTTTATGGGAAATAGGCATATGAGTGCTGCCAGCATTGCTGGAGAGGTTGAAGGGGTGGGGGGGTCAGCCTGTTCGTGCACAGACCATACCCCACACACTGCATCAGATTGGTCTGCAAGGCTGTCACCCCAGAAGGAAGCCTTCTCCAAAGATGATGCACAAGAAAGCCTGCAAACAGTTTGCTGAAGACAAGCAGACTAAGGACATGGATTACTGGAACCATGTCCTGTGGTCTGAAGCGACCAAGATAAACTTTTTTGGTTCTGATGGTGTCAAATGTGTGTGGTGGCAACCAGGTGATGAGTACAAAGACAAGTGTGTCTTGTCTACAGTCAAGCATGGTGATGGGAGTGTCATGGTCTGTGGCTGTCTGAGTGATGCCGGCACTGGGGAGCTACAGTTCATTGAGGGAACCATGAATGCCAACATGTACTGTGACATACTGAAGCAGAGCATGATCCCCTCCCTTCAGAGACTGGGCCGCAGGGCAGTATTCCAACATGATAAGGACCACTGTTGGGCACCCTCAAACAAAAAGTGGAGGAGCTCAAGGTCTCTAACATCCACCAGCACCGTGATGTCATCATGGGAAATTGGAAGAGGACTCCAGTGGCAACCTGTGAAGCTCTGGTGAACTCCATGCCCAAGAGGGTAAAGGCATTGCTGAAAAAAAATGGTTGCCACACAAAATATTGACACTTTGGGCCCAATTTGGACATTTTCACTTAGGGGTGTACTCACTTTTGTTGCCAGCGGTTTAGACATTAATTGGCTGTGTGTTGAGTTATTTTGAGGGGACAACAAATTTACACTGTTATACAAGGTGTACTACTTTATATTGTAGCAAAGTGTAGTTTCTTCAGTGTTGTCACGTGAAAAGATATAATAAAATATTTACAAAAATGTGAGGGTGTACTCACTTTTGTGAGATACTGTGTGTGTGTGTGTGTGTGTATATATATATATATATATATATATATATATATATATATATATATATATATATAGGTATATATATATATATATATATATATATATATATATTGTGTGCCCTTCTAAAATAACAATTAAATAAATGGTGTTTCTTTTAGTTTGTTCATTTTTTTGTTTTGTCACACTGAAAAAAGTAACAAAATTAATGAAAACAAAAAAACGATTTATGAAAAAGAGAAAAATAGTGGGAAAGTAATAGCTAGGGGGAGAAGGAGATGATTAGGGCTAACAGAGTTAAAGAGGTTGTAAACCCTCTCTTATAACCTATAGGTAAGCCTTTAATAAGGCTTACCTATAGGTACTGTAAATATTTCCTAAACTTGCACCGTTTAGGAGATGTTTACTTTCAATGCACCCGTGCCGTTCCTTCAGAGCCCTGTGCCGTGAACGGCGGCTCCCACGCATGCGCGGCAGTGATGTCATCGAGCCTCCGGCAAACCAGATGGCCGGATGACGCGAACCAGGAAGCAGGACGGGTGAACATGTCGGCCATGTCACCGGTGAGCAGGCAGCCACTTCTGTGTAAAAAGCCTTGTGGACAGCCTTCCCAGAAGAGTTGAAGCTATTATAGCTGCAAAGGGTGGGCCAACTCAATATTGAACCCTATGGACTAAGACTGGGATGTCATTAAAGTTCATGTGTGTGTAAAGGCAGTTTTGGTAATTATTATTATTATTATACAGGATTTATATAGCGCCAACAGTTTGCGCAGTTATATAGTGTTTTTCCCTCATTTCCAGCAAGGTAATTGCCAACAGAAAAGCTAACTTAACAGACAAAATATTCAGGGGAACCTTATCTAAAGGTTCAAAGGGTTCACTAGATAATGTCTCTAGTACCTGAGTTAAGTTCCACGCTGGGAAACTAGCCCTATTAATTGGGGTAGCTCTTCCCCTTGCTAACAAATATCTTTTAAAGGTTCCTTGGCAAGGCCTTTATCTAGAAAAACAGAAAGTGCCGCTACCTGTACCCTAAAGGTTGTTAACTGCCACACCCTTATCTACCCCATCCTGTAAAAATTCCAGGACCACGGGGATCGAGGCAGAGGAATTCTTCTTCTGACTCTGCCAAGTACAGAATCTTTTCCAAATTTTGGAATAAATTTTCCTTGTCACAGGTTTCCTACTTAGGAGGAGGGTATCAATGACCCTATCTGAACAAACTTTGTCTTTCAGAATTTGGCGCTCACTAACCAGGCTGTTAATTGAAAAATATTGCGGTCTGGGGTGAATAAATGGTCCCTGTAGTAACAGGTCTGGAATCTTAGGGGCTGATGTTGACAGGGACATCAGAGTTGTGAACCAGGTCCTCTTGGGCCACCAAGGCGCAATCAAAATGAGACATAGGTCCGGACATCCACTGAGCTTCCGTAGAACTCTCGGGATCAGACTTAGAGGAGGAAATGCATATGCTAGCTTGAACTGCCATGGCTGCGCCAGAGCATCCAAGCCCAACATGTCCTTCTGTTGTGACAGAGAAAAGAACAGGCTTACTTTTTTGTTCTGCCAAGTGGCAAACATATCCACTTCCGGCTGACCAAACTTCCAAACTAAAAGCTGAAACACTCTGGGATTCAGTTCCCACTATGTCTGCTTGATGGAATGGCGACTGAGGAAGTCTGCCTCCCAATTGTCCTTCCCTTTTATGTGTACCGCTGATAGGGAAATCACTCTCTCTTCTGCCCAGCACAGTATCTCCTGAGCTAACCATAACAGGGTGTTGGACCTGGTCCCTCCCTGATGGTTCAGGTAAGCTACTGTTGTAGCATTGTCTGAATGGATCTGGACTTCTTTTCCTGAAATGTCCCTTTCGATTGCCCTTATGGCTTCTTCCACCGCTTTCAGCTCTCTGTAGTTGGATGAGGCCTGACTTACCTGGATATCCCAGGTGCCCTGGGCATGAGTTGCCTCTAAATGAGCTCCCCACCCCCCCGGTGCTCGCGTCCGTGGTGATCCTTAAGGGTTGCTCTTGACCCCAATGTCTGCCTTTCCTCAAGTTTTGAGGAACTGTCCACCACCGTAAGGACGATATTATTTGTGGAGAGAGAATAATTTCCTCGTCTAGGGACTCCTGTCTCTTGTTCCAAGAGAACCGCTGGAAAATTTGGAGGTCTCGTGAGTGAAGGTGGGCCCACTCTACTGCTGGAATACAAGCTGTCATCAGACCCAGAATCCTCATAATCTGTCTCCTGGAACACAGAGGGCGAGAACAGACATTTTTTCCCAGCCGAGACCACCTTTTCCACTTTTTCCTCTGAGAAAAAATGTTTTTTCACTCTGGAGTCTATTTGGTATCCCAGATAGACCTAAACCTGCGCTGGTTCCATTGAAGATTTTTCCACATTTATAATCCACCCTAGTGTCTGTAGGATAGACAGAACTCTTTGGGTGTCTGCCGTGACTTGCTCCGCCGTACTTGCAAAGATCAAAATATTGTCCAGATATGGAATCAAGTTTAGGCCCTGAAGATGAAGATGACCTACCGCTTCTGCTAGGACTTTCGTAAAGATCCTTGGACTGGCCGCTAAGCCGAATGGAAGAGCTCTGAACTGCCAATGTGCAGTCCCTCCTTCCGTCACTACTGCGCATCTGAGTAATGCCTGATGTTCCGGATGAATTTGGACATGAAGGTAGGCATCCCTTAGATCCAGGGTAGACATGAAGACATCCTTTAACAGATTTTTTCTGACTGCATAAATGTTCTCAATAGAGAACTTTTTGTATATCAGAAATTTGTTTAGCTTTTTGAGGTTGGTGACCAGACTGAATTTTCCTGAGGGTTTTGGCACCACAAATATGTGAGAGTAAAAGCCCTGGAATACCTGACTTAACGGTACAGGGGTAATTACCCTCTGTTCCGCTAGCTCTTGAATACCCTTTAGCAGGGCTTCCCTTTTTGGCATATCTCTTGAGGGATATGTCACCGTTATTTCTGCCACTGGCAGAGAGGAAAACTCCAGTCGGTGTCCTTCCCGAATGATTTGGAGAATGTAGGGGCTGATTGAGATGTTTTCCCATTGGGGAACAAAATGGGCTAACCTGCCCCCTACCCTGACGCTGGCGTCACTTGGTCTCCTTGGCGTTGAGTCCAGGTTTGAGGAATAGCAAGTTAGTTCTTTGCTTACCTCTTGCCAAACCCCCTCTCTTGGCTTGTCCCCTGAAGGGCCTTTGTTGGTTTCTGTCTTGGAAGTTCCGAAAGGAATACCTCCCTAACTTGTCCTTCCTCTTAGTGGGGAATTTTTTCCCATTCTCTGAGGATCTGGATAAAACATCATCCAGACCAGAGCCAAACAAAAAGGACTACTCAAAAGGCAAAGCACAAAGTCTTAACTTGGAAGATACGTCTCCTTCCCACGCTTTAACCCAAACTGCCCTCCTAGCAGAATTCACAAGAGCCGCTGTTCTTGCAGAGGCTATTACCGACTCTACAGCTACGTCTGCTAAGTAAGACACCGCTTTCACAATCACAGATAGGGAATCTAGTATGTCTTGTGATCCCTCCATTGTTGAGATATGTTTAGACCAAGCCTTTTTTAATACGGACTCGATTTTACGATCCAAGCTGTTGTTACTCAAACGGATATCTCCTTTTCCAGGTCTTAGGCCTGGACAGAGCATTCATAGGAAATTTCCATTCCTGGCGAATCATGTTTTTTAAGGATTGGTGAATGGGAATTACTCTGTACTGGGCTCTCCCCAAGCATTTGTACATTTTATCCTGAATGGAAGACTCTTTGGCTGGTGTCGGGATCCCTTCAGTGGCATACACAACTTTAAGGAGACCTTCCATGCTATCTAAAGGAAAGACACTTTTGTTCCTTTTGGAACCAGCCCTTTCCTTCTCACTGTCACTGTCAGAGATTTCATCAGAACTGGAAAAGGATCTGACCTGACTGGTACCTTCTCCTGGATCCTCCTCATCCCTTGCTTGTGCCGAGGGAAAGGGCTGGGATCCTGAAAGAAGAGAAGAGGGTCCTGTTCTAGACCAAACACTATCCTGGGAGGATAGACTCTTCCTGGAGATTTCCTCTGCCTGTGTTGGGGTCTGAGGGGTAGCTGCTGTAGTCCTGAATTAGCAAACATCTCATCCTGCACTGATTTAAGAAAATCCTTCATTAAAACAGATGCTTCCTGCCCAGCCAGCTTATTAATACATGTATGGCAAAATGGCTTTGTGTAAGATCTAGACAGTCTATCCCCATAGTTACCGCACTTCTTAGACATGCTGGTGCTAGCTGAAGTTGATGGGGTCTGACAGAGGCCTCCTGGGTTGAGGGAAGACCTGTACACAAAAACAGAAGAGAGAAAACATGTGTGTTCTAAAAAGACACCATTTGTTAAACACAGCGGCTGCTACTAAGGGAAAAAAAGGCATGCCTGTCCCAAAGCCATAGACATCACCGGTATAGTCACTTACTCGGTCTATCTGAGTTCCCTACAGCCACCTGTACCGCCGCTTTTTCCTCTATGGGATGTGCGGTTGTTTGGGTCTCTTTGGGGTGCTTCTGCCCCTTAGCAGCCAGAGAGTCTGCCATCACTCCTTGTGAGTCCGGCGTCTCCTCCATTCTTGAGCTTCCTTCCAGGATCTGCTCGCTCCTCCCCTCTTGACCGGAACTTCCGGTCTTCAAAACGAGGCTTGAGGCACACTCACCTGGCGGGAATTACGAAATCCTTACCGCTTACCAGCTACAGAGGAGCAATGGAGGAGACTCCTCCTGCAGAGACAACAGGACTTCAGGTATAGAGGGACCTTCTCATTAAGGTAACCGACTACCTGGCATGTATTGGCAACCTGTAAGCTCCTTGTACAAGGACACAGATAGGGAGGAACCACCCAGAGGCCATCCATACCTGCCTTACAGGGGTACCTATCAGATATACAGAGCCTTCAGGTAAGAGAAAAAAAAAAAGGTTCCGATGTAGGTTGGAAACATAACTGAACTGGCTCAAGGTATGGGTGGGACCTTTTTAACAGCTGCAAATTAGTTGTGTTTTCTGCAGGGTGGAGCCACAATCTCTCATATGTAGGCCGTCTTGGAAGGGTGATAGAGAAAAACAGGTTTTCCCTCCACCACTATTCTAAAATAAAACATCGTTTTGGACATACACTGTGAAATGTTGGCGTAAATGCATTTTTTTGGTGAGCATCTGTGCAAATAAAAACCTTGTCTTCTAATTTAACAAGCTGACTTCAAGTAGAAGCCATTACTGTATATGACAAGCCTGCTGTACAGTGTGCAATACCATGACAGGCATTGTCAGCAGAGCGGTGGATAAAGATGTACATGAACAGAAAAAGTTACATGTTATCTAAAAGGGACAAATCATTTGTGACATAATATAATGTGACAATCTGGCTCTGATTTGTTATTAGGATTATTCTGACATGTGCATTATACCCAGTAATGAAAAAATAGTCAAATACCAATTTTTTCCCAAGTATTCTTTTGCCTCAACACGCATCCCACTACTGTTTGCATCAGCGGATTATGCTCAGTGGAGACTTCCGGTGGATTTACAATTTTTATTTCACCTGTCATTTCATCTCCTTGTCAACGGGTCTGTGGTAGTGAGCCCTTATAGATCCCCAGCTCAGGATTCCCCAGGGCGCGGAGTCTAAGCCCCAGCCTGCTTCTTCACCCTTGCCCCTAATGGTGGGGATGGACTTGCAGCAGACTGGAACCAGGTCGCCGCCCCCAGGTAGGCCCAGCTGAGAATGTGGAGACAACTGGTTTGTGTAGGGTAAACAGGAGACTATAAGGAGATCCAAGAGACAAGCCGAGGTCAGGACAGGCAGCAGACAAACGTAGACGGAGAAACAAAGCCGGGTCGGTACACAGGAGATCAGATACAATAGATAAAAACAGGTATATACTGCGCTAGATCAAAGAAAAATAGTGTTTTGATATTACCAGCTGCTGGCATAAGAAAGTTGTTGTACCTCAACCCAGTAGAATGAAAACAAGAGTATGCAGCGCTTGGTGGAAAACACAAAAAAATGAGCAATCTATATTAGATACATAGTGTCTAGGGTTGAGCGAACACCTAGATGTCCGTGTTCGACGGGTTCGGCCGAACTTTAAAAAAAAGTCCGGGTCCGTGTCCCGGACTTTTACCGAACTTTTCCCGGACACCGAACCCCATTGAAGTCAATGGGGACCCGAACTTTAAGGCACTAAAATGGCTCTAAAACACCAAAGGAAAGGGCTAGAGTGCTGCAAATGGCAGCAAAACGTAATTAAGAGCATGGCAAGTGCTCTGCAAACAAATGTGGATAGGGAAATAACTTAAAACAACAAAAAAAAACAGAAAAATAAAACAATGTTCTTCTTCATCTCTGAAGGACGAGGCCCATATGGAGTAGGAGGGAGGTTGAGGTGGTGGTGGATGTGGCGGTGACATAGGCGTGCGCACAGGGTGTGCTGGGTGTGCCTGGGCACACCCTAATCACCTAGGGCACATAGCATTGCCAGTGAGGAGATGGGAAAGATCTCCCTGGGACCTGCTCTGCTCTATTTCTCCTTGCCTACAGGTACATGGCCCCGATACATTACTCTCCCTGCTGGCAAACACATGCATGTGTATTTCAACTTTGGGGTGCACACCTTAATGCAATAGGCTGCGCACACCTATGGGCGGTGTAGGTGGAAGCGGCGGTGGAGGAGGACCAGGGCCGGATTAACAGCATCATGGGCTTGGTGCTGAGGATTTTGAAGGGCCTTAAGGGCCGTGCCTTGCCATGCACCCAGAGGAGGAAGGGTGCAGCCATGCATGCCTAATTCAACATGGGATGCTGTCTCTGAAGCCCATAAACACATCCATGCATCGCCAACTGTCCCTCCTTGTCCGGCCTTCACGCTGTGTGGGGAGGTTCTGAGGGTGCTGCCTGGGGAAGCGAGCATAGAAGCCAGACTTCTGTGTTTACAAGTGACAGAAGAGCGGTAACAGTGAATATGGCCAACCCGGGGCCTATATAAAAGGTAGGGGCCTGGAGCTGCAGCTCCAATAGCCCCTACATTAATCTGGCCCTGAGGAGGAGGACGAGGTAGCCAACACTGCTTCTTTTCAAAAATTTTAAATGAGGGTACACCCCAAAAGAGTGAGAAAGAGCAAAAATGGAACAATGGGTGGGTAAGGTCGGTATCCATTGCTATTCTGCATAAGGTACGGAAAAGTCCCGTGGGATCCATGCCTGGTTCATTTTAATGAACGTGAGCTTGTCCACATTGTCTCTGGACAGGCGGCTGCGCTTGTCTGTTATAACGCCCCCAGCCGTGCTAAATACCCGTTCAGATAATACACTGGCTGCAGGGCACGCCAGCACCTCCAAGGCGTAAAGGGCAAGCTCAGGCCATGTGCCCAATTTGGAGACCCAGAAGTTGAAGGGGGCAGACCCGTCATTCACTACATGTAGGCGTGTGCACACATACTGCTCCACCATGTTGGTAAAATGCTGCCTCCTGCTAAGACGTTCCATCTGAGCTGCTGGTGCTGCTGTTTGTTGTGGCGTGCTGACAAAGCTTTTCCACATTTCGGCCATGCTAACCCTGCCTTCTGAGGTGCTGGCGGTGCCCTGGTTGCGTTGGCGACCTCCTCCTCCTCCTCCTCTGCCTTGTGCTTCCACTGTGGCCCCGCTGTCAGATGGGAATGCCAGCAGCATGGCGTCTACCAGCGTGCGCTTGTACTCGCGCATCTTGCGATCGCGCTCCAGTGAGTGAATTAAGGACGGTACGTTGTCCTTGTAACGGGGATCCAGCAGCGTGGCCACCCAGTAATCAGCACAAGTTAGAATGTGGGCAACTCGGCGGTCGTTGTGGAGACACTGCAGCATGTAATCGCTCATGTGTGCCAGGCTGCCCAGAGGCGACGAAAGGCTGTCCTCTGTGGGAGGTGTATCGTCCGTGTCCTCTGTATCCCCCCAGCCACGCACCAGTGATGGCCATGAGCTGGCCTGGGTGCCACCCTGCTGTGAACATGGTTCCATCTCCTCCTCCAGCTCCTCCTCCTCCTCATCCTCCTCATCCTCCAGAACTGTGCCCCTGCTGGACAATTGCATCCCTGGCGTTTGCGTGTGCAGGAACCCACCCTCGGAGCCCCTTGCGAATGACTGCCCTGAAAGCCTTGGAAATGTTACCTCTTCATCCTCCTCCTCCTCCTCATCCTGTGCCACATCCTCTTCCATCATCGCCCGAATTGTTTTTTCAAGGAGGCATAGAAGTGGGATAGTTAAGCTGAGAACGGCGTCATTGCCACTGGCCATGTTGGTGGAGTACTCAAAACAGCGCAACAAGGCACACAGGTCTCGCATGGAGGCCCAGTTATTGGTGGTGAAGTGGTGCTGTTCCGCAGAGCGACTCACGCGTGCGTGCTGCAGCTGAAACTCCACTATGGCCTGCTGCTGCTCGCACAGTCTTTCCAGCATGTGCAAGGTGGAGTTCCACCTTGTGGGCACGTCACATATGAGGCGGTGAGCGGGAAGGCCGAAGTTACGCTGCAGCGCTGCCAGGCGAGCAGCAGCAGGGTGAGAACGCCGAAAGTGCGCACAAACGGCCCGCACTTTCTGCAGCAGCTCTGACATATCGGGGTAGTTTTTAAGGAACCTCTGCACCACCAAATTCAGCACATGCGCCAGGCAAGGGATGTGCGTCAAACCGGCTAGGCCCAGAGCTGCTATGAGATTTCGCCCGTTATCACACACCACCAGGCCGGGCTTGAGGCTCGCTGGCAGCAACCACTCATTTGTCTGCTGTTCCATGCTCCTCCACAACTCCTGCGCGGTGTGTGGTTTGTCCCCCAAACAGGCAAGTTGTAAAACTGCCTGCTGTCGTTTACCCCTGGCCGTGCTGAAGTTGGTGGTGAAGGTGTTACGCTGTCCGGATGAGGAGGCGGTAGAGGATGAGGAAGCGGAGTAGGAGGAGTTACGAACAGGAGGCAAACTGAAGCGCCCTGCAATCCTCGGTGGTGGAAGGACATGCGCCAAATTGCTATCCGCCTCAGGCCCATCCGCCACTGCATTTACCCAGTGTGCCGTTAGGGAGATATAACGCCCCTGACCGTGCTTACTGGTCCACGTATCCGTAGTTAGGTGGACCTTGGCACAGATGGCGTTGCGCAGTGCACACCTGATATTTTCCCCCACTTGGTTGTGCAGGGAAGGGATGGCTTGCCTGGAAAAGTAGTGGCGGCTGGGCACGACGTACTGTGGGACAGCCACCGACATAAGGTTTTTAAAACTGTGCGTCTCCACCAGACGGAATGACAGCATTTCAAAGGCCAATAATTTTGAAATGCTGGCATTCAGGGCCAGGGATCGCGGGTGGGTAGGGGGGTACTTCCTCTTCCTCTCAAGTGTTTGGGAGATGGAAAGCTGAACGCTTCCACGGGACATTGTGGAGATGGTTGTTGGTGACCCAGGTGGTGGTGTTGCTGACAGATCGTCTGTTTGCGGGGTGGCAGGTGCCGGTATCACTACAGATGTGGCTGGAGCGGCCGAGACTGCAGCAGAAGAGGAAGCAGGATGAGCCAGAGACGTTTCTTGGTTTTGAAGGTGTGTACTCCACTGCAGCTCGTGCTTTGCACTTAGATGCCTGATCATGCAGGTTGTGCTCAGGTTGAGAAGGTTCATGCCTCGCTTCAAGCTCTGATTGCACAGGGTGCAAACCACTCGTGTCCTGTCATCAGCACATTTTCTAAAGAACTTCCACGCTAGAGAACTCCTTTGAGCTGACTTTGGTGCGCTCGTTCCCTTGCTGCGTTGGGCAGTAGCGGGCGTAGTGTCTAGGGCACGGCCGCTCCGCTTCTGCACCCTGCTCCCTCTTCTGCTGTGCTGGTGGCTCTGTGCGACCACCGCCTCTTCCTCCAAACTACTCAGGTCACCTGCATGACGTTCATTCCATGTGGGGTCGAGGACCTCATCGTCCTCCACATCATCTTCCACCCAGTCTTCACCCCTGCCCTCCTTGTCGGTCTCCACAATGCTGAACGCCGCAGCAGTTGGCACCTGCGTTTCGTCATCATCGGAGACGTGCTGCGATGATCCTTGCATGTACTCATCTTGAGAAATAAGTGGTTGGGCATCGCTGCACTCAATCTCTTCCACTTCTGGGGCAGGGCTAGGTGGATGGCCCTGGGAAACCCTGCTGACAGAGTCCTCAAAAAGAATAAGAGACTGCTGTATGGCTTGGGGCTCAGACTGCTGGCCTGATTTGCAAGGGGGTGAGGTGAAAGACGGTTGGACATTGGCTGCAGGTGCCAACTCTGACCTTTCTGCAGTAGACTGGGTGGGAGACAATGTGAAGGAACTGGAGGCACTGTCAGCAGCAAACCAATCTACTATCGCCTCAACTTGTTCTGGCCTCATCACTTCTAGGGGCGTTTGATGCCCTACCAAATACTGATGCAGGTTCTGTCGCCTACTCACACTTGAGGAAGGTGTTTCACTTGTGCGTGTAGCTGGCACAGATCGACCATGTCCTCTCCTTGCAACAGGAGCTCTACCAGCAGCACCACGACCCAGGCCACGGCCCTTATTTGACGGTCTCCTCATATTTCTGTAATTTAAGATCTTGCCCTAGAAAGGTTTTTATTGAATAGCGGAATAGAAAATATGATCCAAAAAAAGTGTATGTATATCACACGTACACAACCACACTAGGCCCCAATTACTATTGTTTGTACCCCTAAAAGGCTAGATGAGGAGTAGGGGGAGTATGGAACAGGCAGCACCCTCAAACCTTCAGAAGTATGAGATGAACCCCAACAACTTGGAAAGGTGGATCTCTCTCACACGTACCGACACAGACTATCCCGCAATTCAATTGATCCTCAAAGGTTTTTATTGAATAGCGGAATAGGAAATATGATCAAAAAAAGTGTATGTATCTCGCACGTACACAACCACACTAGGCCCCAATTACTATTGTTTGTACCCCTAAAAGGCTAGATGAGGAGTAGGGGGGGTATGGAACAGGCAGCACCCTCAAACCTTCAGAAGTATGAGATGAACCCCAACAACTTGGAAAGGTGGATCTCTCTCACACGTACCAACACAGACTATCCCCCAATTTAACTGATCCCCAAAGGTTTTTGATTAAATAGCGGAATAGAAAATATGATCCAAAAAAAGTGTATGTATATCACACGTACACAACCACACTAGGCCCCAATTACTATTGTTTGTACCCCTAAAAGGCTAGATGAGGAGTAGGGGGAGTATGGAACAGGCAGCACCCTCAAACCTTCAGAAGTATGAGATGAACCCCAACAACTTGGAAAGGTGGATCTCTCTCACACGTACCGACACAGACTATCCCGCAATTCAATTGATCCTCAAAGGTTTTTATTGAATAGCGGAATAGGAAATATGATCAAAAAAAGTGTATGTATCTCGCACGTACACAACCACACTAGGCCCCAATTACTATTGTTTGTACCCCTAAAAGGCTAGATGAGGAGTAGGGGGAGTATGGAACAGGCAGCACCCTCAAACCTTCAGAAGTATGAGATGAACCCCAACAACTTGGAAAGGTGGATCTCTCTCACACGTACCAACACAGACTATCCCCCAATTTAACTGATCCCCAAAGGTTTTTGATTAAATAGCGGAATAGAAAATATGATCCCAAAAAAGTGTATGTATATCACACGTACACAACCACACTAGGCCCCAATTACTATTGTTTGTACCCCTAAAAGGCTAGGAGTAGGGGGAGTATGGAACAGGCAGCACCCTCAAACCTTCAGAAGTATGAGATGAACCCCAACAACTTGGAAAGGTGGATCTCTCTCACACGTACCAACACAGACTATCCCCCAATTTAACTGATCCCCAAAGGTTTTTGATTAAATAGCGGAATAGAAAATATGATCCCAAAAAAGTGTATGTATATCACACGTACACAACCACACTAGGCCCCAATTACTATTGTTTGTACCCCTAAAAGGCTAGGAGTAGGGGGAGTATGGAACAGGCAGCACCCTCAAACCTTCAGAAGTATGAGATGAACCCCAACAACTTGGAAAGGTGGATCTCTCTCACACGTACCAACACAGACTATCCCCCAATTTAACTGATCCCCAAAGGTTTTTGATTAAATAGCGGAATAGAAAATATGATCCCAAAAAAGTGTATGTATATCACACGTACACAACCACACTAGGCCCCAATTACTATTGTTTGTACCCCTAAAAGGCTAGGAGTAGGGGGAGTATGGAACAGGCAGCACCCTCAAACCTTCAGAAGTATGAGATGAACCCCAACAACTTGGAAAGGTGGATCTCTCTCACACGTACCAACACAGACTATCCCCCAATTTAACTGATCCCCAAAGGTTTTTGATTAAATAGCGGAATAGAAAATATGATCCCAAAAAAGTGTATGTATATCACACGTACACAACCACACTAGGCCCCAATTACTATTGTTTGTACCCCTAAAAGGCTAGGAGTAGGGGGAGTATGGAACAGGCAGCACCCTCAAACCTTCAGAAGTATGAGATGAACCCCAACAACTTGGAAAGGTGGATCTCTCTCACACGTACCAACACAGACTATCCCCCAATTTAACTGATCCCCAAAGGTTTTTGATTAAATAGCGGAATAGAAAATATGATCCCAAAAAAGTGTATGTATATCACACGTACACAACCACACTAGGCCCCAATTACTATTGTTTGTACCCCTAAAAGGCTAGGAGTAGGGGGAGTATGGAACAGGCAGCACCCTCAAACCTTCAGAAGTATGAGATGAACCCCAACAACTTGGAAAGGTGGATCTCTCTCACACGTACCAACACAGACTATCCCCCAATTTAACTGATCCCCAAAGGTTTTTGATTAAATAGCGGAATAGAAAATATGATCCCAAAAAAGTGTATGTATATCACACGTACACAACCACACTAGGCCCCAATTACTATTGTTTGTACCCCTAAAAGGCTAGGAGTAGGGGGAGTATGGAACAGGCAGCACCCTCAAACCTTCAGAAGTATGAGATGAACCCCAACAACTTGGAAAGGTGGATCTCTCTCACACGTACCAACACAGACTATCCCCCAATTTAACTGATCCCCAAAGGTTTTTGATTAAATAGCGGAATAGAAAATATGATCCCAAAAAAGTGTATGTATATCACACGTACACAACCACACTAGGCCCCAATTACTATTGTTTGTACCCCTAAAAGGCTAGGAGTAGGGGGAGTATGGAACAGGCAGCACCCTCAAACCTTCAGAAGTATGAGATGAACCCCAACAACTTGGAAAGGTGGATCTCTCTCACACGTACCAACACAGACTATCCCCCAATTTAACTGATCCCCAAAGGTTTTTGATTAAATAGCGGAATAGAAAATATGATCCCAAAAAAGTGTATGTATATCACACGTACACAACCACACTAGGCCCCAATTACTATTGTTTGTACCCCTAAAAGGCTAGGAGTAGGGGGAGTATGGAACAGGCAGCACCCTCAAACCTTCAGAAGTATGAGATGAACCCCAACAACTTGGAAAGGTGGATCTCTCTCACACGTACCAACACAGACTATCCCCCAATTTAACTGATCCCCAAAGGTTTTTGATTAAATAGCGGAATAGAAAATATGATCCCAAAAAAGTGTATGTATATCACACGTACACAACCACACTAGGCCCCAATTACTATTGTTTGTACCCCTAAAAGGCTAGGAGTAGGGGGAGTATGGAACAGGCAGCACCCTCAAACCTTCAGAAGTATGAGATGAACCCCAACAACTTGGAAAGGTGGATCTCTCTCACACGTACCAACACAGACTATCCCCCAATTTAACTGATCCCCAAAGGTTTTTGATTAAATAGCGGAATAGAAAATATGATCCCAAAAAAGTGTATGTATATCACACGTACACAACCACACTAGGCCCCAATTACTATTGTTTGTACCCCTAAAAGGCTAGATGAGGAGTAGGGGGAGTATGGAACAGGCAGCACCCTCAAACCTTCAGAAGTATGAGATTGTGTTCACTGTACCCCACAAAGATTGAGTTCACTGCACCCCACAATGATTGTGTTCACTGCACCCCACAAAGATTGTGTTCACTGCACCTCACAAAGATTGTGTTCACTGTACCCCCCAAAGATTGTGTTCACTGCACCCCACAAAGATTCTGTTCACTGTACCCCACAAAGATTGTGTTCACTGCACCCCAAAAAGATTGTGTTCACTGCACCCCAAAAAGGATGTTGTTCACTGCACCCCAAAAAGGATGTTGTTCACTCCACCCCAAAAAGATTGTGTTCACTGCACCCCACAAAGATTGTGTTCACTGCACCCCAAAAAGATTGTGTTCACTGCACCCCAAAAATGATTTTGTTCACTGCACCCCAAAAAGGATTTTGTTCACTGCACCCCTAAAAGGATGTTGTTCACTCCACCCCAAAAAGATTGTGTTCACTGCACCCCAAAAAGATTGTGTTCACTGCACCCCACAAAGGATTTTGTTCACTGCACCCCAAAAAGATTGTGTTCACTGCACCCCAAAAAGGATGTTGTTCACTGCACCCCAAAAAGGATTTTGTTCACTGCACCCCAAAAAGATTGTGTTCACTGCACCCCACAAAGGATTTTGTTCACTGCACCCCACAAAGATTGTGTTCACTGCACACCAAAAAGGATTGTGTTCACTGCACCCCAAAAAGATTTTGTTCACTGCACCCCAAAAAGATTGTGTTCACTGCAGCCCAAAAAGATTGTGTTCACTGCAGCCCAAAAAGATTGTGTTCACTGCAGCCCAAAAAGATTGTGTTCACTGCAGCCCAAAAAGATTGTGTTCACTGCAGCCCAAAAAGATTGTGTTCACTGCAGCTCACACACAGAAAAATGGATGTGGATCACTGACACCTGCCTATCTCCAATCCCACACCACACAGCAATATCGATTGTAGTTTGTAGAACACAGTTTCCCTAAAATTCAGCAGACTCTGTCCCTAACAGGATTGAGAAGAGATCGTAGATCAGGATTGAGTGCAGACCCCACCCCCCACACAGCAATATCGATTGTAGTTTGTAGAAGACACTGACCCTATAATTCAGCAGACTCTATCCCTAAAATGCCTACAACTCGCCCTGCCTAAACACTCCGACCTGTCCCTCAATTCTATCCGGACACAAATGGTTTTTTCCTGCCTATCTTTCCCTAATCAGCAGCCAGCACGTTGATGTGTGCTCTGTCCCTGAATCTAAGCAGCATAATGACGCCGCTGCGGCTGCCTCGAACTTATAAAGACTTGGTCACATGCTTCAGACGGCCAATCACAGCTACTGAGACATTTGCAGGCATGGCTGGGATGGCTTAAGGCACACCAGTTAAACGATTGTTGATTGGCTGTTGAAAGCCCGCCATGAAAAGAGCGCCAAAGCATGCAAAACCCGGAAATAAAACGACCGAACACGGATTTTTACCCGAACATACAGTAAAGTGTCCGTGTCCGTGTTCGGGTACAAAAAATCCAATTATTCGGTACGAACACGAATAATGTGTATCAATGTACACTAGAAAAACAGTGAAAGAAGAGTCCGTGGAGAGGAAAAACGTCCAACAGGAAGCTCAGGTAGTGTGTTGAATAGATGTGACCTTCACCAAAACACCCAAAGTAATAGCCTCTTACCAGACTTATATGATCCCCATGACAGAGATCATATAGCGCTTGCAACAAGGGCTCCTCACACTCCACAGCACTCCTCGATTCTTGTACATGTAAAGGATCACCTCCAGCAAAGAACTGCCTTAGTACCATCAAACAATATCCTCTCGTGGGGACATATAGTCATGTCACATGTAGGAAAAAGAGACCTCGCATGGTGTAATACGTTCAAGATATTACTTTAATAAGAAGTAGATTTTACACTCACATGTGAATCACGACATATAGGCATCAAGTTATGGTCTTGCGGGGATCTCCACGAAATGTGCGGTAGCTGCAGCCCGGTCTCCTGAGTGAAGTAACAGGACACTAAAGGGTGTGCATAAAGCAGACGATCACCGGGCCCCTACCGGTTTCATCAAAATATGACATCATCAGGGGGCGTGGTTAGAGATCGCCAGTCACCCCAATAAAAAGGCTGTGGGAGTCGGAAGGGGAGGAGCGGCGTCTGTGCCATCCAATCACCTTCCACACCTCCAGCTCCAACCGCACATCTATATAGAGAAAGGGAAGTGAACCTCCAATGACCCGGAAGTCACTCCGGGACCAATCACGGAATCTATATAGAGAAAGGGAAGTGAACCTCCGATGACCCGGAAGTCACTCCGGAACCAATCACAGAATCTATATAGAGAAAGGGAAGTGAACCTCCGATGACCCGGAAGTCACTCCGGGACCAATCACGGAACACCTCCAGAGCACCAATGGGAACCGATCATTGTCCAACCAATCGTAGCCTCCCCACAAGCAAGTGACGACCTTCAATCAAAAAAAACAAAAAAAAAAACAAACACAAGCAGAAGCCGACCTGCAGCGCTATGAGGGAGACTACTCAGGAAAAATAAATTCCATCGACCTGTTGAAATAAGGAGTTGTTAAATATAACTAGAACCCCTAGAGCGATTGGACATATCCATTCCCATATAGTGGCACTAGGAATGAGTAACAATAGTACATAGTAAAATGTATATGGAGAATGATAGTGACACAATAACCCTATGGCTGTGCTAATCACACAATCCATAGAGATCCCGCAAAACTCATACAGAAGTATACATCAAGAGATACAATCAAAATATTAAAATAAATAAAAATATAAAATCTTTAAAAAAAAAAAAAACCAACACTGTTTAAAATTTTACCATGAAAGAGCATCTAATAGAAGTCATTATTAATAAATCATCAGACATAACCACTAAGGAGATAAAAGGGACTTAGACATTTAAGAATTATTAATAAAAGAGTTTATGTCCCACTCAATGTTCATACCGTGGGGGGTATAGGATTTGACCCTATAGATCCATTGAGTCTCCAGTTGTGAGACACCACGTGTGCGGTTACCACCCCTCCAGCTGCTGGTAAACCTATCGATACCCATGAAGATGGTACCGGTAGGGTCCCTCCCATGACATTGATCGTAATGTCGGGACACGCTATGTTTTGGAAACCCTTTGATAATATTCCCCACATGTTCATTGAGCCTTATCTGTAATTTGCGTATAGTACGACCAATATAATCCAGGCCACATGGGCACCTTAAGAGGTATACAACATGTGTGGTGGAACATGTTATAAACGGTTTGATATCGAATTTTTGTTTGGTAGCATTCGATTCAAAGGACTCAATTCTCCTCCTCTTGTCCTTATTGATCGTACAAATGGGGCAGTTTCTGCAGTGATAGTAACCACCCCTACTCTGAAAAAACGAAACGTTTTTAGGGGGATCGATAACATTGGGGGCCACAAGCAGCCTAAGGGGAGGAAGACCCCTAAAGATTACCTGAGGACGCACAGGCAATAATGGGCCCAGCACTGAATCATCCTTCAGTATGTGCCAGTGTCTCTGCAGGATGCGTTTAACCGAGAAGTGCTGGGTGGAGAAGGTAGATAGAAACGCACATTTAAACCTCTCATCTGGAGGTTTTGATTTAGGCCTCAATAGATCCTCCCTAGGTCTAGAGTCCGTGCGCAGCAGCGCTGAATCCAGATCTGTTATAGGATAACCCTTCTCCACAAAGCGCCTCTTCAAGGTCTCTGCCTCCCGCAGAAACACGTCATGGTCAGTGCAATTCCGCTTTAATCTCAGGAACTGGCTAAAGGGGACTGATTGCAGCCAATTAGGGTGGTGACAGCTCCTAACGTCGATGAATCCATTTCTATCTGTTTCCTTAAAGAAAGTGGAGGTGGTAATCACACCATCTACCACCTTAATCTTAAGGTCCAGGAAGTGGATCTCTGTAGTGCTGTATTCGAACTCCAGGGAGATACCCCTGTCGTTAGTATTGAGCTCCTGCATAAACAGTTGCAAGGACATGGTGTCACCATCCCATAGGAGGAGGATGTCATCGATATACCTCCGCCAAAAGACCAATTGTGGTCTGGGGCAGCCATCAATGACATCCTCCTCCCACTTGGCCATGAATAGGTTGGCCATACTGGGCGCGAATTTCGCGCCCATGGCCACTCCCCTATTCTGCAAAAAGAAAGATCCCCCGTACCAAAAATAATTGTGACTCATGGAAAAATCCAAAAGAGTCACAATAAATCCCCTTTGCACCGCAGAGAGGGAGCCTAAACTCAGGTAATGGGAAACGGCTTCCAAGCCGTGTTGGTGAGAAATTATGGTGTAGAGTGACGACACATCGGCCGTCACCCACATGTATCCATCTTTCCACTCCAACCTGCTTAGTTCATTCAGAACCTGAGTGGAATCCTTCAAATATGAAGGAGTCCGGCTTACCAATGGCTGCAAGAAATGGTCCACATATTTACCTGCTCGAGAGGTTACCGATTCTATCCCGCTTATGATCGGTCTACCGGGTGGACACAAGGGGTTCTTATGAACCTTCGGCAGGTAATAAAGGACCGGAATTCTTGGCGCCGAGGGTACTAGGAAAGCTTTCTCTTTTTTTAGTAAGGAGGCCGTCCCTATAGCCCTTATCAACCACCACAGTCAATTCTTTCTTAAAATCCCTAGTTGGATCTTTACGGAGCAGAGTATAGGTATTACGATCAGAAGTAATCCTATTCATTTCCGCCTTGTAGTCAGCAACGTCCAGCACCACTATTCCTCCTCCTTTGTCCGCCGGACGCACCACAATATCCTTCCTTTCCCTTAAGGATTTCAAACCTTTCATAATACTAAACTCCGTTCTCCTTTGTTTGACCTGAATCTGGCCTAAATCTTTAATGACCAAATCCCGGAAAACAGATATGGCTGGCGCCACCGGACCCGGAGGATTGAAAAGTGAGGAGTTTGACAAAGTGGTGTGTTGGACAGTAGAGTCCGGAATTGAACTGACCGCCCTGGTTGATTTATTCGACAGAGGTTTGGAGAGCATGTATCTCTTGATATTCATCTTTCGTGCAAATTTTTGCACGTCGATGAAAGTAGAGAATTTGTCCAGGGGTTTGGGGGGGACGAATTTGAGGCCCCGGTTGAGCACATGTTTCTCCTCATTAGATAAGGAGACACTGCTCAGATTGAAGATCCCCGAGTCCCTTATCTCCGCTGCTTTTTTCGCGCGGATCCTCCTCCCCCCTCTGGACCCTCTCTTGGATTTTTTTGTTTTTTGCCTCTGGGAGTGGCCACCGGAAAATCCCGATGGATTCTGGGATCTGAATATTGTTGTTCTCTAACAGGAGCATCTCTCCTAGGTGAGAAATAGGTGGGTTGCCCCCTAAAGAAAGAATCATAGGGGGTGCCTCTGTCATCATAACCCTGATGACCCTGTCTACCTGGATGCTGAACAATATAGCGATGGTCATCGACTTCCCCCAGATGGTCAAATCGGTTGTGAGTGGCAATTGGCTGGTTTCCCACATAGGGTCTGGGGTGGCCACCCCTTTTGCCTCTACCACCACCTCTGCCTCTGCCTCAGCCCTGTGTTAACCACCCCTCTGAAACGGCTGGTTGGACATTAGCGGGTACAGACTGCTGGGGAGGATCAGATATGTCCTCAATGTCGGTAGTAGGAGTGGCTTCAGCCGATTGCACAACCTGTTCGGGAATGGAGTTATCTTTCCGTTGCCATTTGAAGATAACTCCGGTCTGATAATCCCCAAAATCCCGCAAAAATTTTTTTCTTTTTTTATTCCTCTGTTCTATCTCCTCCTTGTTAAGATGTTTCTTTAGGCTCCAACAAAGGCTGGAACAGCAGGGAACACAGGATCAAAGAAAGACAGTAAAAATAATAACAGCAGTAAGGAATTACAGGCTCAGAACATTGCGGACACAGCTGAGCAGATGGCGGTGGCGGGAAAGGAACAGTCAACGGCACAATCCCCCCCTCCCCAAAATTTATCAATACAGTCTCCTGAATGGAAAGAGTTAATATCTCTTATGCCTACGAAACAAGATCTAACTGCAATGGCTGCCTCGATAGTCAGCTCATTAACCAGCGAAATCAACTCTTTAAGGGGTCAGATACAGAAAATGGATGGAAGGATAGAGGGGGTGGAAAAAGACCAGGCCCAGATGGCAGAGAGAGTGGAGAGCATAGAGTCTTCGCAGAGATCATTTGCCAAACAGCTAATCATGATACAGCTGCAACAAGATGATGGAGAAAATAGGCATCGGCGGAATAACATACGCCTAAGAGGGCTACCTGAGACAGTGGAGGGACCCAACCTATCTGCCAAAATGACCGAGATTTTTAATAGCCTTCTGGACAGACCCCAGTTGGAGGCAATTGAGATGGACAGGGTCCACAGAGTAAGGGCTCCAAGGAGCATGGGCGAGGGATACCCACGAGATGTCCTGGCTAGGGTACATTTTTACGCCCTAAAAGAAAAAATAATGAGGAAGGCATGGGATAGGGGCCCCTTTGAGTTTGAAGGGGCAACGATCCGGCTCTTACCAGATCTATCAAGCAACACCCTAAGAATGCGAGCAGCAGTGAAACCCCTACTGGAGGAAATTCGGAAGGCAGGGGCCATCTATCACTGGGGTCACCCATTTCATCTAAAAGTCAAGAAAGGGGAACTGACCTTTACACTGCGCTGGCCTGATCAACTGCCAGGACTTTTTGCCTTCCTAGAGATTCAGCCGATCAGGGTCACTGACTGGCTGGGCCCCTCAGCTTTTAAGTAGAACCCAGGAATATCAATACAAGAATAAAGCTATTATTAATATAAGTCATATATGACTAATCTGGGATTGACTTGGGGTCACGGTCGGGGGAGGATGCGGGTCCAGGGGTAATTGGGGAGCCATGATTATTCTGGATTAATTGGTATTCAAGGGCAGTAATTTGCGGTGTTCTCTTTCCTTTATATTTGTGTTCTCTCTTTATCCCCCCCGGTGTCCTGCTGGTCTAGTGCTTTGGTTCCTCTCTTGGGTCCAAAACTCTCTGGGCATGGTCTTCGAAAGTAGGAGCCCTATGAGTTTGGAAACGAGCAGATGAGTGATTAGAAAAGGTAGAGTAATTCCAATAGGAGGCACAGAGCAGGTCAGAGGGGGCACATACGTGATATGGTGGAGGGGGAGGGGGTCGAGGGAGGAGGATCACCAATACTAGGTAGCTAGGGGGGCTCAGGAGTTAAATAATGTGTTTGGTAATTACAAAAGAAAAGGGATCCTGATACAGCGGGTGGATACAGGAATGTATAGGTAGGGGGGAATATATACGGGAACCCCAATCCTCCCTAGAGATAGCAACACAGGGGCGGATGCCTAGGGTACATGGACCTGCAGAGGTCGGTGTGTTTATCTCTTTCATTTTTCTTTTTCTTTTTGTTTTTTTCTTTATATCCTAAACTGGAGGAAATGAATGCACCTACAGGCTTATGTTAATTTGTCAACTCATTAGGAGATACAGATATTGTGGGTTGTGTTAGATTTGCTCCTGATCACGGTATGAATCCTCGGATTTGCCCACCCAAATAGGTTGCGTCTAGTTACGCAGGGTCGAGAGTCGACCAATAGGATCACGCTCCACTGGCACTTCTTTGGGGGGGGGGGGTGGAAAAGGGGGGGGTTGTTCTGTCTTTTTTTTTTTTCTCTTTTTTTTTTTTTTTCTTTTTTCTTTTTTTTCTTTCTCTCTCTGTCCCTTTTTTTTACTCGGTCTCCCCCTGTCTCTATTAGGTCTGAGTAGGTCTAGGGGGCTTTCTGTACAGAGGGATCAGTTTATCGACTTTGGATAAATCCTAGGCCTAGTAAGCCCTAAAGCCATTGGCACTTGGAGGGGACAAAGGGAGGAAGACAGCTGAGTAAGAAAATTCAGAAGTAAAGTAGTAAATTGGTTAGAATCATTTGAGACAGGAAAAATGCAGGAAGTGAAAATTATGTCATTAAACGTTAGAGGGTTGTCTACACCTGAAAAAAGAATACGCTTCCTGGCAGACATGAGACGAAACCATGGGCAGATAGTTTTCTGCCAGGAGACGTATTTTAAAAAAGAATCTATCCCAAAATTACAAAATAAGGATTTCCCATGGTCTTATCACGCCCCCACCCCTATTCCTAAATCAAAAGGGGTTAGCATATTGGTGGCCAAAGAGGTTCCATGGACATTTTTAGAAACTTGTATTGATCCACAAGGAAGATACTTGATGGTAAAGGGTAAGATAGGTGAAAGGCTGATTACTATGATTAATGTGTACTTCCCTAACCAGAATCAGATTTCATTCTTAACACTGGTGGCACCAATAATGTTAAACTTTCAAGAAGGGCTGGTAATCATGGGGGGGGATTTTAATTACGCTGCAGAGCCACTCTTAGATACATCACAAGGTACATCACATCTCTCATATGCCCGACTTAAAAAACTTAGTAAGGAAATCACACTCCTCAACCTAGTCGATCCCTGGCGCATTATGCATCCAAGTGAAAAAGATTTTACCTACTATTCGTCAGTACATAATAGGTACTCTAGAATAGATCGCATCCTAATTTCAAGGGGCGATCTGTCTAGAGTAGTGGCCTCACAGATTGGCTCTTTCTCCATGTCGGATCACTCCCCCATCCACATTATAATTAACTTTGAGGCAGGTCCAGTAAAGCCACCATCATGGAGACTGAATGAATCACTGGTGCAAGGAATAGAGACAAGAGCAGAGTTAGAGGCAGAACTGACAAAATATTTCCAGGAAAATAAAACACCAGAAGTTACTCCGCCGAACATATGGGAGGCCCACAAATGCGTCATTAGGGGAGTGTTGATTAGAATGGGAGCAAAACGTAAACGAGAAAGGGAGGAGAAGATCTCAGAGCTGCTAGCGCAGATAGAAGAATTAAGCGCCACTCATAAAAGATCGATGGCGATGGAACATCTAGTGCCCCTGACTGCGGCCAGGGAAAAACTCAACGAGTTACTTTATGAAAAAGCCATGAGAGTACTGGTGTCACAAAAAAGACATTACTACGAATATTCGGATAAACCAGGAACTATGTTAGCCAGAGCCCTAAGGGGGCCCCAGAAACGGACGGTAATTGCACAACTTCAAACAGGCGGGGGACAAATGAAATATGGATCATCAGAGATTGCCGAAGAATTTAGCAAATTCTACCAGAAGTTATATGACATCGCCTCATCGGAATCAGTTGATAGGGGGGGTGCTGGCTTCGATGAGGCGATCAATTATATCAAAAAGACAGATATGCCATCGCTGGATGCAGAACAGGCATTGGCATTAGAAGGAAAGATAACAGAAGAGGAACTAAAAACAGCTATCTCTCAGTTAAAACCACACAAGGCCCCAGGTCCAGATGGACTATCACTGTTATACTATCAGCAATTTTTTTCAAATTTAAAGACCCCCCTTTTGGAACATCTAAATTACATCGGGGAGGGAGGGGTCATGCCGACAGATTCTCTGAGAGCTTACATCACATTGATCCAGAAAGAAGGGAAGGACCCCGCGGTGTGCGGGAGTTACCGCCCAATCTCATTATTAAATTTAGACACCAAGTTGTTTTCTAAAATATTGGCAAATCGACTCCTGCCATATATACCACAATTAATACATCTCGACCAGGTCGGCTTTGTCCCTACAAGAGAAGCAAGGGATAACTCTATTCGAACAATAGATTTGATATATAATGTGCGTTTGCGGAGAATCCCGATGATGCTGCTATCAGTTGATGCGGAAAAGGCGTTTGACAGGGTGGCATGGAATTTTATCCGGGCCACCCTGTCACACTTAGGCCTAGGGGAATGGATGATGACGTGTATCCTATCATTGTACTCCGGTCCTACGGCGGCAGTAAGGGCAAATGGTTGGTGCTCAAGTTTTTTCAAGATAAAAAATGGCACTAGACAAGGCTGCCCCCTATCGCCGTTGATTTTTGTCTTGGCGTTAGAACCTTTACTGTGCAAAATCCGTCAAAGTGCAGAAATAGAGGGCGTACAAGTGGGTAGAGGTCAACATAAAGTGGCAGCCTACGCAGATGACCTGCTTTTTTATGTTACAAACCCTGACAGAACAATACCATCAATCCTAAAGGCTATCAGAGAGTATGGGGAAGTATCGTACTTCAAAATAAATGTGTCGAAGTCAGAGGCATTGAATGTGTCTATATTAGGGACTAGATGGAACCATATGAGATCTTCCTTTCCCTTTCAGTGGAATAAGAAATCGGTGGTGTATCTGGGGATTCACATTACAGCAGATCCGAAGGACTTGTTTGAGGCAAATTTCATTCCACTCTTAAAATCTATTAAAGCAGATCTACAAAGATGGCAGACACTATTTTTGTCATGGTTTGGGAGATGCAGCGCAGTGAAAATGAACGTATTACCTAGGTTACTGTATGCTATCCAGGCTGTTCCGATAGCAATCCCGATGACATATTTTGTACAGGCAAGGGCAGTGTTCAGAAATTTTGTGTGGGCCAGAAAATCCCCGCGAATAGGGATGCAGATCTTAACCCTCCCGAAGGTGAGAGGAGGAGTAGGGTTACCGGATCTGTTGCGGTATTATAGAGCAGCGCACCTGACGCGAGTGATGGAATGGCACGGCAGTGGGACCTTTAAACAGTGGGTGCAATTGGAAAGGGAGGCCATGAATACAACAGTGGCCTTAGCCCCATGGACTCCGATATTAAAAAATGATAAAATACATTTACATCCGACGATAGGGGCGACGGTAAGCGAAGCAATTAAAGCACAAAAAAATAGCTCGGTAGCACCAACAATATCACCAATGACCCCCTTAGGGGATAACATAAACTTTCCCCCTGGTAGAACGAATGCTAAAATTATAGGTTTAATTAATGGGGGTAGAGGACGATTGTGTGACATATGGACCCACAGGGAACCACCTACGATGACAGAAATGCTAGCATGGCCCGAAGTAAATTTAGATGCATTCAGTGCCTACCAGGTTAGACATTATTTAAAACAAATGCAGAAGACAGGCTATATCCCACGCCCCCTAACGCCATTTGAGACTTTATGTAGAGCAGAGGAGAGAATACCACATGCACTATCACATATATATGCACTTCTGGGGACATCGCGTGATTCGGAACCACTTAAATTCCTGCAAAAATGGGAAGGAGAATTAGGTATCTCCTTTAATCAGCGACAAATAAATAAAATCTTGAGACTGACTCATAAGGTATCCATAGCTAGTAGATATCAAGAAATCAGTTATAAGGTGTTAGCTAGATGGTACCGTGTTCCAGCAACACTACACAGAATGGATAGGAAACATCAGGATAGGTGCTGGAGATGCGGAGAGGAGGGTGGAACAATGGTGCATATTTTTTGGACGTGCCCAGCAATAAGGAGTTTCTGGGATGAGGTGGCTCGTATAACAGAGAACCTAACCTCGACCAAGGTACGGGATGACCCCGTGCTGTGTTTATTACATGGCACGGGGAGCTCAGTAAAGAATTATAGGAACTCTTTGTTGCCGCACTTATTGAATGCGGCTAAAGCCTGCATACCAGCATTGTGGAGACAAACACAGCCGCCTACTGTGCGGCTATGGGTTGCCAAAATTGGGGAAATTCATAGGATGGAAATGTTAACAGCCGCACGTACATGCAGGGAAGAACGTTGTAGGTTTAGATGGCAGGCATGGTCACAATATACGTGCTCAGAGGAATATTTACGACTGATAAGCTAAATACGGAAATAGGAAGTCCAGGAGACCGGGGACAGAGGAAGGTGGACTGGAGAGAGGGAAGGGGACTAGAGAGTAGAGGAAGGGGCTTTTCCCCGTCTCCTCTATTCCCCCCCCCTTTTTTTTTTTTTTTTTTTTTTTTTTTTTTTTTTTTTTTTTTTTTTTTTTTTTTTTCATGTCCTTTTCCCCCTGATCCCGCCCCCCTTACGGAGTGTCAGTGGAGGGATCCTTAGAAGCCTGACGTGCGCGTCAGGAGGGACAGTATAGATGGAATACATGAGGATGATATAGAATGATGATTGTAGAGTGGTAAATTGGCTGAGCTTCCCACCCTCTAGGGCGAGGGGGAGGCGGGGGGTTTTTCTTTTTTTTTCTTCTTCTCTTTCATCTGCCCCCCCCTCCCCGTTCTTCTCTCTTTTTTTTTTTTTTTTTTTTTTTTTCCTTGGGGTGTGTATTGTGTTTTTTTTGGCAAAAAAAAAAAAAAAACAGAAAAAAAAAAAAAAGATGTTTCTTTAGGGAATCAGAATGTTTAATATACTCATCCTTTTCCTTAAACGGTATTATTTTTTCTTTAATAGCGGAAATTTCAGTATCTATTGCTGTTAGTTTGGCTCTCTTTTTAGTGGTCATGAAGTTCATAAGGTTAATGCCAGCATTATTGAAAAACTGAAACCACTCTACATGGTCTGTTATGTCACTTTGGGGGGCTACCTCCCAAAGAATCGGTAACCTCTCGAGCAGGTAAATATGTGGACCATTTCTTGCAGCCATTGGTAAGCCGGACTCCTTCATATTTGAAGGATTCCACTCAGGTTCTGAATGAACTAAGCAGGTTGGAGTGGAAAGATGGATACATGTGGGTGACGGCCGATGTGTCGTCACTCTACACCATAATTTCTCACCAACACGGCTTGGAAGCCGTTTCCCATTACCTGAGTTTAGGCTCCCTCTCTGCGGTGCAAAGGGGATTTATTGTGACTCTTTTGGATTTTTCCATGAGTCACAATTATTTTTGGTACGGGGGATCTTTCTTTTTGCAGAATAGGGGAGTGGCCATGGGCGCGAAATTCGCGCCCAGTATGGCCAACCTATTCATGGCCAAGTGGGAGGAGGATGTCATTGATGGCTGCCCCAGACCACAATTGGTCTTTTGGCGGAGGTATATCGATGACATCCTCCTCCTATGGGATGGTGACACCATGTCCTTGCAACTGTTTATGCAGGAGCTCAATACTAACGACAGGGGTATCTCCCTGGAGTTCGAATACAGCACTACAGAGATCCACTTCCTGGACCTTAAGATTAAGGTGGTAGATGGTGTGATTACCACCTCCACTTTCTTTAAGGAAACAGATAGAAATGGATTCATCGACGTTAGGAGCTGTCACCACCCTAATTGGCTGCAATCAGTCCCCTTTAGCCAGTTCCTGAGATTAAAGCGGAATTGCACTGACCATGACGTGTTTCTGCGGGAGGCAGAGACCTTGAAGAGGCGCTTTGTGGAGAAGGGTTATCCTATAACAGATCTGGATTCAGCGCTGCTGCGCACGGACTCTAGACCTAGGGAGGATCTATTGAGGCCTAAATCAAAACCTCCAGATGAGAGGTTTAAATGTGCGTTTCTATCTACCTTCTCCACCCAGCACTTCTCGGTTAAACGCATCCTGCAGAGACACTGGCACATACTGAAGGATGATTCAGTGCTGGGCCCATTATTGCCTGTGCGTCCTCAGGTAATCTTTAGGGGTCTTCCTCCCCTTAGGCTGCTTGTGGCCCCCAATGTTATCGATCCCCCTAAAAACGTTTCGTTTTTTCAGAGTAGGGGTGGTTACTATCACTGCAGAAACTGCCCCATTTGTACGATCAATAAGGACAAGAGGAGGAGAATTGAGTCCTTTGAATCGAATGCTACCAAACAAAAATTCGATATCAAACCGTTTATAACATGTTCCACCACACATGTTGTATACCTCTTAAGGTGCCCATGTGGCCTGGATTATATTGGTCGTACTATACGCAAATTACAGATAAGGCTCAATGAACATGTGGGGAATATTATCAAAGGGTTTCCAAAACATAGCGTGTCCCGACATTACGATCAATGTCATGGGAGGGACCCTACCGGTACCATCTTCATGGGTATCGATAGGTTTACCAGCAGCTGGAGGGGTGGTAACCGCACACGTGGTGTCTCACAACTGGAGACTCAATGGATCTATAGGGTCAAATCCTATACCCCCCACGGTATGAACATTGAGTGGGACATAAACTCTTTTATTAATAATTCTTAAATGTCTAAGTCCCTTTTATCTCCTTAGTGGTTATGTCTGATGATTTATTAATAATGACTTCTATTAGATGCTCTTTCATGGTAAAATTTTAAACAGTGTTGGTTTTTTTTTTTTTTAAAGATTTTATATTTTTATTTATTTTAATATTTTGATTGTATCTCTTGATGTATACTTCTGTATGAGTTTTGCGGGATCTCTATGGATTGTGTGATTAGCACAGCCATATGGTTATTGTGTCACTATCATTCTCCATATACATTTTACTATGTACTATTGTTACTCATTCCTAGTGCCACTATATGGGAATGGATATGTCCAATCGCTCTAGGGGTTCTAGTTATATTTAACAACTCCTTATTTCAACAGGTTGATGGAATTTATTTTTCCTGAGTAGTCTCCCTCATAGCGCTGCAGGTCGGCTTCTGCTTGTGTTTGTTTTTTTTTTTTTTTTTTTTTGATTGGAGGTCGTCACTTGCTTGTGGGGAGGCTACGATTGGTTGGACAATGATCGGTTCCCATTGGTGCTCTGGAGGTGTTCCGTGATTGGTCCCGGAGTGACTTCCGGGTCATCGGAGGTTCACTTCCCTTTCTCTATATAGATTCTGTGATTGGTTCCGGAGTGACTTCCGGGTCATCGGAGGTTCACTTCCCTTTCTCTATATAGATTCCGTGATTGGTCCCGGAGTGACTTCCGGGTCATCGGAGGTTCACTTCCCTTTCTCTATATAGATGTGCGGTTGGAGCTGGAGGTGTGGAAGGTGATTGGATGGCACAGACGCCGCTCCTCCCCTTCCGACTCCCACAGCCTTTTTATTGGGGTGACTGGCGATCTCTAACCACGCCCCCTGATGATGTCATATTTTGATGAAACCGGTAGGGGCCCGGTGATCGTCTGCTTTATGCACACCCTTTAGTGTCCTGTTACTTCACTCAGGAGACCGGGCTGCAGCTACCGCACATTTCGTGGAGATCCCCGCAAGACCATAACTTGATGCCTATATGTCGTGATTCACATGTGAGTGTAAAATCTACTTCTTATTAAAGTAATATCTTGAACGTATTACACCATGCGAGGTCTCTTTTTCCTACATGTGACATGACTATATGTCCCCACGAGAGGATATTGTTTGATGGTACTAAGGCAGTTCTTTGCTGGAGGTGATCCTTTACATGTACAAGAATCGAGGAGTGCTGTGGAGTGTGAGGAGCCCTTGTTGCAAGCGCTATATGATCTCTGTCATGGGGATCATATAAGTCTGGTAAGAGGCTATTACTTTGGGTGTTTTGGTGAAGGTCACATCTATTCAACACACTACCTGAGCTTCCTGTTGGACGTTTTTCCTCTCCACGGACTCTTCTTTCACTGTTTTTCTAGTGTACATTGATATATTGTGACACTATGTATCTAATATAGATTGCTCATTTTTTTGTGTTTTCCACCAAGCGCTGCATACTCTTGTTTTCATTCTACTGGGTTGAGGTACAACAACTTTCTTATGCCAGCAGCTGGTAATATCAAAACACTATTTTTCTTTGATCTAGCGCAGTATATACCTGTTTTTATCTATTGTTTTATTGAACCTATTGGTGCTGCTGCTGATCGAGTCCATCGTGGACATTTTTGAGTATAGGGTTTCCCACAAATTAAATCTAGAGGGTACGTTTAATACCCAAAGGGAGACCTCTGATGACTTGGGGGGACTATTTCTGAGGTTGAAGAACCTCTTAACCACCGAATTGCACACTCAGTGGGACCTAGCCTTTTTTGAAAAATATATTTTGGAAGGCATGGTCCCTAGGAGTTTGAGATGGGAGGTAGCCCCCCAAAGTGACATAACAGACCATGTAGAGTGGTTTCAGTTTTTCAATAATGCTGGCATTAACCTTATGAACTTCATGATCACTAAAAAGAGAGCCAAACTAACAGCAATAGATACTGAAATTTCCGCTATTAAAGAAAAAATAATACCGTTTAAGGAAAAGGATGAGTATATTAAACATTCTGATTCCCTAAAGAAACATCTTAACAAGGAGGAGATAGAACAGAGGAATAAAAAAAGAAAAAAATTTTTGCGGGATTTTGGGGATTATCAGACCGGAGTTATCTTCAAATGGCAACGGAAAGATAACTCCATTCCCGAACAGGTTGTGCAATCGGCTGAAGCCACTCCTACTACCGACATTGAGGACATATCTGATCCTCCCCAGCAGTCTGTACCCGCTAATGTCCAACCAGCCGTTTCAGAGGGGTGGTTAACACAGGGCCGAGGCAGAGGCAGAGGTGGTGGTAGAGGCAAAAGGGGTGGCCGCCCCAGACCCTATGTGGGAAACCAGCCAATTGCCACTCACAACCGATTTGACCATCTGGGGGAAGTCGATGACCATCGCTATATTGTTCAGCATCCAGGAAGACAGGGTCATCAGGGTTATGATGACAGAGGCACCCCCTATGATTCTTTCTTTAGGGGGCAACCCACCTATTTCTCACCTAGGAGAGATGCTCCTGTTAGAGAACAACAATATTCAGATCCCAGAATCCATCGGGATTTTCCGGTGGCCACTCCCAGAGGCAAAAAACAAAAAAATCCAAGAGAGGGTCCAGAGGGGGGAGGAGGATCCGCGCGAAAAAAGCAGCGGAGATAAGGGACTCGGGGATCTTCAATCTGAGCAGTGTCTCCTTATCTAATGAGGAGAAACATGTGCTCAACCGGGGCCTCAAATTCGTCCCCCCCAAACCCCTGGACAAATTCTCTACTTTCATCGACGTGCAAAAATTTGCACGAAAGATGAATATCAAGAGATACATGCTCTCCAAACCTCTGTCGAATAAATCAACCAGGGCGGTCAGTTCAATTCCGGACTCTACTGTCCAACACACCACTTTGTCAAACTCCTCACTTTTCAATCCTCCGGGTCCGGTGGCGCCAGCCATATCTGTTTTCCGGGATTTGGTCATTAAAGATTTAGGCCAGATTCAGGTCAAACAAAGGAGAACGGAGTTTAGTATTATGAAAGGTTTGAAATCCTTAAGGGAAAGGAAGGATATTGTGGTGCGTCCGGCGGACAAAGGAGGAGGAATAGTGGTGCTGGACGTTGCTGACTACAAGGCGGAAATGAATAGGATTACTTCTGATCGTAATACCTATACTCTGCTCCGTAAAGATCCAACTAGGGATTTTAAGAAAGAATTGACTGTGGTGGTTGATAAGGGCTATAGGGACGGCCTCCTTACTAAAAAAGAGAAAGCTTTCCTAGTACCCTCGGCGCCAAGAATTCCGGTCCTTTATTACCTGCCGAAGGTTCATAAGAACCCCTTGTGTCCACCCGGTAGACCGATATTAAGCGGGATAGAATCGGTAACCTCTCGAGCAGGTAAATATGTGGACCATTTCTTGCAGCCATTGGTAAGCCGGACTCCTTCATATTTGAAGGATTCCACTCAGGTTCTGAATGAACTAAGCAGGTTGGAGTGGAAAGATGGATACATGTGGGTGACGGCCGATGTGTCGTCACTCTACACCATAATTTCTCACCAACACGGCTTGGAAGCCGTTTCCCATTACCTGAGTTTAGGCTCCCTCTCTGCGGTGCAAAGGGGATTTATTGTGACTCTTTTGGATTTTTCCATGAGTCACAATTATTTTTGGTACGGGGGATCTTTCTTTTTGCAGAATAGGGGAGTGGCCATGGGCGCGAAATTCGCGCCCAGTATGGCCAACCTATTCATGGCCAAGTGGGAGGAGGATGTCATTGATGGCTGCCCCAGACCACAATTGGTCTTTTGGCGGAGGTATATCGATGACATCCTCCTCCTATGGGATGGTGACACCATGTCCTTGCAACTGTTTATGCAGGAGCTCAATACTAACGACAGGGGTATCTCCCTGGAGTTCGAATACAGCACTACAGAGATCCACTTCCTGGACCTTAAGATTAAGGTGGTAGATGGTGTGATTACCACCTCCACTTTCTTTAAGGAAACAGATAGAAATGGATTCATCGACGTTAGGAGCTGTCACCACCCTAATTGGCTGCAATCAGTCCCCTTTAGCCAGTTCCTGAGATTAAAGCGGAATTGCACTGACCATGACGTGTTTCTGCGGGAGGCAGAGACCTTGAAGAGGCGCTTTGTGGAGAAGGGTTATCCTATAACAGATCTGGATTCAGCGCTGCTGCGCACGGACTCTAGACCTAGGGAGGATCTATTGAGGCCTAAATCAAAACCTCCAGATGAGAGGTTTAAATGTGCGTTTCTATCTACCTTCTCCACCCAGCACTTCTCGGTTAAACGCATCCTGCAGAGACACTGGCACATACTGAAGGATGATTCAGTGCTGGGCCCATTATTGCCTGTGCGTCCTCAGGTAATCTTTAGGGGTCTTCCTCCCCTTAGGCTGCTTGTGGCCCCCAATGTTATCGATCCCCCTAAAAACGTTTCGTTTTTTCAGAGTAGGGGTGGTTACTATCACTGCAGAAACTGCCCCATTTGTACGATCAATAAGGACAAGAGGAGGAGAATTGAGTCCTTTGAATCGAATGCTACCAAACAAAAATTCGATATCAAACCGTTTATAACATGTTCCACCACACATGTTGTATACCTCTTAAGGTGCCCATGTGGCCTGGATTATATTGGTCGTACTATACGCAAATTACAGATAAGGCTCAATGAACATGTGGGGAATATTATCAAAGGGTTTCCAAAACATAGCGTGTCCCGACATTACGATCAATGTCATGGGAGGGACCCTACCGGTACCATCTTCATGGGTATCGATAGGTTTACCAGCAGCTGGAGGGGTGGTAACCGCACACGTGGTGTCTCACAACTGGAGACTCAATGGATCTATAGGGTCAAATCCTATACCCCCCACGGTATGAACATTGAGTGGGACATAAACTCTTTTATTAATAATTCTTAAATGTCTAAGTCCCTTTTATCTCCTTAGTGGTTATGTCTGATGATTTATTAATAATGACTTCTATTAGATGCTCTTTCATGGTAAAATTTTAAACAGTGTTGGTTTTTTTTTTTTTTTAAAGATTTTATATTTTTATTTATTTTAATATTTTGATTGTATCTCTTGATGTATACTTCTGTATGAGTTTTGCGGGATCTCTATGGATTGTGTGATTAGCACAGCCATAGGGTTATTGTGTCACTATCATTCTCCATATACATTTTACTATGTACTATTGTTACTCATTCCTAGTGCCACTATATGGGAATGGATATGTCCAATCGCTCTAGGGGTTCTAGTTATATTTAACAACTCCTTATTTCAACAGGTTGATGGAATTTATTTTTCCTGAGTAGTCTCCCTCATAGCGCTGCAGGTCGGCTTCTGCTTGTGTTTGTTTTTTTTTTTTTTTTTTTTTTGATTGGAGGTCGTCACTTGCTTGTGGGGAGGCTACGATTGGTTGGACAATGATCGGTTCCCATTGGTGCTCTGGAGGTGTTCCGTGATTGGTCCCGGAGTGACTTCCGGGTCATCGGAGGTTCACTTCCCTTTCTCTATATAGATTCTGTGATTGGTTCCGGAGTGACTTCCGGGTCATCGGAGGTTCACTTCCCTTTCTCTATATAGATTCCGTGATTGGTCCCGGAGTGACTTCCGGGTCATCGGAGGTTCACTTCCCTTTCTCTATATAGATGTGCGGTTGGAGCTGGAGGTGTGGAAGGTGATTGGATGGCACAGACGCCGCTCCTCCCCTTCCGACTCCCACAGCCTTTTTATTGGGGTGACTGGCGATCTCTAACCACGCCCCCTGATGATGTCATATTTTGATGAAACCGGTAGGGGACCGGTGATCGTCTGCTTTATGCACACCCTTTAGTGTCCTGTTACTTCACTCAGGAGACCGGGCTGCAGCTACCGCACATTTCGTGGAGATCCCCGCAAGACCATAACTTGATGCCTATATGTCGTGATTCACATGTGAGTGTAAAATCTACTTCTTATTAAAGTAATATCTTGAACGTATTACACCATGCGAGGTCTCTTTTTCCTACATGTGACATGACTATATGTCCCCACGAGAGGATATTGTTTGATGGTACTAAGGCAGTTCTTTGCTGGAGGTGATCCTTTACATGTACAAGAATCGAGGAGTGCTGTGGAGTGTGAGGAGCCCTTGTTGCAAGCGCTATATGATCTCTGTCATGGGGATCATATAAGTCTGGTAAGAGGCTATTACTTTGCGTGTTTTGGTGAAGGTCACATCTATTCAACACACTACCTGAGCTTCCTGTTGGACGTTTTTCCTCTCCACGGACTCTTCTTTCAACACACTACCTGAGCTTCCTGTTGGACGTTTTTCCTCTCCACGGACTCTTCTTTCACTGTTTTTCTAGTGTACATTGATATATTGTGACACTATGTATCTAATATAGATTGCTCATTTTTTTGTGTTTTCCACCAAGCGCTGCATACTCTTGTTTTCGATCAGATACAATAGCCAAGGGATACACGGATGGGAGCTCAGAGAACAGGGATGGTGCTCAAGCAAGGAACAGTGCACTGAGCCTGTGTATATATAGGGAAGCAAACAGGGAGGTGACCCAGGAAGTAATAGACAGAAACAGGATATAACCCACAGTGGAGCAGGCGACGCCCATAGGAAACAGAGAAGCCCAAACACCATATGTGAAGGGAGGCAAACAGAAGCACTGCAGCAAGGAGGTATATAGAAGAATATACAGACAAAACTATAGGCTAACTTGTGACAGTACCCCCCCTCTTACGGGGCCTCCCCACTCGTTTGGGCCCAGCCTTGAGAGGAAACTTCTGATGAAAAAGTTTCACCAAACGAGGTGCAGAAACATCAGTGGAAGGAATCCAACATCTCTCCTCAGGACCATATCCTTTCCAGTCCACTAGATACAAGAGCCTCCCCCTGGAGAATTTGGAATCCAAGATTTGCTTGATTTCGTACTGATCCGAAGTACTGGCTATTGGAGAAGGACAACGAATAGGACGAGAAAACCTATTGATGATGTATGGTCTCAGGAGAGAAACATGGAAAACATTGGGGATTTTTAGATGTGACGGGAGACGGAGCTTAAAAGCGACAGGGTTAACCTGGCAGAGGATTGTAAAGGGACCAATGAAACGGGGAGCAAACTTCATAGAGGGTACCCTGAGACGGATATTCTTGGTAGAGAGCCAAACCTTATCACCAGGGAGAATTTTGGGGCTCGCACAGCGATGACGATCTACAGCTACCTTGTACCTGGAAGCCGCCATATGTAAATTCTTGGAAACATCTGCCCAGATAGAATTGAGAGACCGTTGCACCTCTGCGGCCGCCGGCACTTCAGCAGAGATCGGAACAGGAAATGGTACTGAAGGATGGCAGCCAAATACCGTGAAGAAGGGAGACTCACCAGTGCTGGCATTAGCATGGTTATTGAGGGCAAATTCTGCCCAGGGTAAAAGATCTACCCAATCATCCTGATGGGCAGAAATGAAGGCACAAAGATACCGTTCCACATTCTGGTTAACCCTTTCCGTTTGACCATTTGACTGCGGATGAAAAGCTGAGGAGAAATCCAACTTGATTCCAAATGACGTGACCAGGGCTCTCCAGAAGCGGGCCGTAAACTGAACTCCTCTATCTGAGACAATGTGTGAGGGCATACCATGGAGACGAAAGATTTCCCTAATGAAGATGGAAGCCAAAGTGACAGCAGAGGGTAGGCCTGGAAGTGGAGTTAAGTAACACATTTTAGAAAACCTGTCCACCACCACCCAGATAACGGTGGAGCCCACTGATGGGGGTAGTTCAGATATAAAGTCCATAGAAATGCAGCGCCACGGTACATCTGGAACAGGTAGAGGTAACAGGAGACCTGCTGGAGCTGAAGTAGAAGACTTAGACTGCACGCAAATGGAGCAAGCCTGGGCATATTCCTCAACATACTTCCGGAGTGAGGGCCACCAGTAGTAACGCAGCAGGAAGGCACAGGTGCGTTGCACACCAGGATGTCCAGAGAGTTTGGAATCATGTGCCCATTTGAGAAGCTTGGGGCGAAGGGAGGGCCTCACAAAAGTCTTTCCGGGAGGGATACGTGGAGACTGAAGGTGAGTGGAGGCCAGGAAACAATTGGCAGGAATAATATGTTCAGGTTCAATATGACACTCTGAGTCAGCAACGTCAAATGATCTGGACAAGGCATCCGCACGAGCATTCTTGGAGCCGGGCCGGAAAGTGATGTCAAAATTAAACCTGGCAAAAAAGAGAGCCCATCGTGCTTACCTGGGATTTAAACGGTGGGGCGGACTGCAGATACTGGAGGTTCTTATGATCGGTATAGATCAGAATACGATGAGGAGACCCCTCCAGTAGATGTCGCCATTCTTGCAGTGCCAGCTTGATAGCCAGAAGCTCCCGATCCCCGATGGTGTAATTTTTCTCTGCATCAGAAAACGTCTTCGAGAAAAAGGCACAGGGGCGGAGCTTACTGTCATGCCTTTGGAGAAGGACGGCCCCCACTCCCAAGGACGAGGCATCTACTTCCAAGAAGAAAGGCTGAAGAATGTCAGGACGTTTGAGAATAGATGCCGATAGGAAGGCTGATTTGAGCTTGTGGAAAGCCTTGACCGCTTCAGGAGGCCAGGTTCTGGCATTGGCACCCTTCCGGGTCAAGGAGGTAATGGGTGCCACCAGAGAGGAGTAATCAGGGATGAACTGGCGATAGAAATTGGTGAATCCCAAGAACCGTTGCGTTGCTTTTATACCAGAAGGCTGAGGCCAGTTGGAGATGGCCTGAAGTTTGGCAGGATCCATAAGCAGCCCTTTACACACAGTGCACTGAGCCTGTGTATATATAGGAAAGCAAACAGGGAGGTGACCCAGGAAGTAATAGACAGAAACAGGATATAACCCACAGTGGAGCAGGCGACGCCCATAGAAAACAGAGAAGCCCAAACACCACATGTGAAGGGAGGCAAACAGAAGCACTGCAGAAAGGAGGTAAGAATATACAGACAAAACTATAGGCTAACTTGTGACACTCCTTTTACTGGGCCATCGTAAAAAAAATTTCAAAGATTTCTGAGTTTGAAAATATTTTTTCTTTTTTTTACAGAATTCTGACTTTTAATCTTAGAATTCTGACTTTTAAACTCAGAATTCTGACTTTTTAAACTCAGAATTCTGACTTTTAATCTCAGAATTCTGACTTTTAAACTCAGAATTCTGACTTTTAATCTCCGAATTGTGTTTAATAAATTTTAGCATTGTCCAAACTTGTAATCTCAGAATTCTGACTTGCAAAGTCAGAATTCTGACTTTTAATCTCAGAATTCTGACTTTCAAACTCAGAATTCTGTAAAAAAATATATATATTTTCAAATTTAGAAATATTTGAATTTTTTTTATGATGGCCCCAGGGCTCTTCCATAGAAAACAAATTGGCCTAAAATGTTAAAAAAAAAATTTTTTTTGGGGGGGGGGGGGGAATGTCATATAGCAGAATGTGAAAAATATTGTTTGTTTTTTTTTTTTTCAAAATTGTCATTTTTTTTTTTTTGTTTATAGCGCAAAAAATTAAAATCGCACTGGTGATTAAATACCACCAAAAGAAAGCTCTATTTGTGGGAAAAAAAGTCTTTCATTTTATTTGGGTACAGCGTTGCACGACCGCGCAATTGTCTGTTAAAGTAGCGCAGTGCCAAATTGCAAAATAGGTCCTGGTCAGGAAGGGGGCAAATCCTTCCGGTCTTAAACTGGTTAACATCGGTCACTTTTTACCGAAAGTTGCAATTTGCCTTTCACTAGTTAAAACGATCATATCTCCATATTTTACTGCAGGATTAAAATGTTGGATTTGTTGGGCCGGATGAGACTGAATAACCACATAATTATTTCCAGCTCTAAAAGCATCTGCCATTAAAGTATTTAGTGGACAGGGAATCAATATCGTTAATCCTCTTAATTACACCCGCTTGAGATTCCTTCATTTGCATGTCAATTGAACCTGCTTTCACGTTGCAGAGGCAATCACTTTATTGCTAATGTGATATGAAGAAAAGAGTGGGATTTTAAAGAGTTAAAATAATTATAACAATTGCATGTCAGATTTTACTGAATTTGTATTACTTATAGTCGCATATACATTTTCCCTAACAAAAAAAAAAAATTGGCTTTTTATTTTTATTTATTTATTTATTTTTTACTAATTTACTAAACTGCCCTTTTATAGGCAGCATATGTAGGACTAGGAATTAGAGATGAGTTTGGGCATTCTCTGATTGTATCTCTAGCCGAACTCATGCTCTTTTGTTTGCTAAACTGAGCTGGGTGTAGGCAGGTGCAGGCGCTGTAACCTGTAGGGGCACTGTGCCATTGTTACAGGTGGCGAGGAGTCTGTTAAAGCAGAACCCTGGGCACCATTTTTTTTCCCATGCAGTTGGGCTGTGCCCGCATTGTACGGGTCAGCCGCTTGTTTTCTTTAGGAGTGAGCAGGAAGCTTACCTGATCCTTCGATCCTCTGGAAAACAGCGTCCCCCCCCGGTCCAGCGGTGGTCTGTTCCTAGTCTGTGGAGCCTGCTCTGGGCATGATGACATCAGGGACAGTTCACTATTCAAGACCGGTAGAGCGCCAGGGTGCCAGACTGGCCTTGTGCTGGGAGGATTGGAGAATAAGGTAAGTATATCTCTGCTATACTCTCCTCTAGAAAAAAAACGAGCAGTTAAAGGAGTTGCAAAGTCAGAAGGTTTTTATCCCCCCCTTTTCCCCTTTACCCCCCCCCCTTTTCCCCTTTTTCCCCCCTCTCTACCTCCCTTCCTTGTCCTCTTTTTTCTTTCTTTTCTCCCTCCCCTCCCCCCTTTTTCTTTTCCCCCTTTTTCTTCCCCCCCCCATTTTCCTCCCTCTCCACCTTCCTCCCTTGTCCTTTTTTTTCTGTCTTTTCTCTCCCCCCCCCCCATGAACTTAAATGGGGCTGTGATTATGTTTAAAGTTAGTTAGGTGTTGACTGGAATTCTACTTTTAGCTTTCACAGCCATATGTACTTGAGCTTTTGCTCCCATCAGGACCACTTCTACACTATATTGTCAAAAGTATTGGTACACCTGCCTTTAACCACTTAACGAAAACCATCGTAACTGTACTTCGGCTGACTTTAAGTGGTTGTACCTCTAGCTGCAGACATCACCCTGGTACCCATTTTTAGAGCCAGTGGTCGGTTTTCCGGCGGTAATGACCGATGCGGCTCAGGAGCCGCTCGGCCTTTACCCCAGCGACGCCCCCCCCTCCCGCCGCATTCTGCCATCGGGAGACCTGAGCAACCAGCTGGCACGTCCACCGTCTGGATGGAGTCCTGATCAAAGCTGGATGCGGCTTCGATCGGGTCTCCGATGACGTAACCCAGAGGCTGCTCGGCTGCTAAAGTCAAAATTAAAAAAGTGAGCATATTCAAAAATGCCGTTTACATGGAATACATGGAAGTGTAGTGGAGGGGTCTACAGTCTTTTAGACCCCCGATCCCTCCATAAAGAGTACCTGTTACTGCCTATTGCTGTCACAAGGGATGTTTACATTGCTTATGACAGCAATAAAAGTGATCAGATTTTTTATTTTTTTTTAAAAACCTGTGCTAAAATTAAAAAAATAAATAAAATAAATAGGAACATTTTTTTTAGCTGCCCCCGTCGCCGTGAGCTCACGCACGAAAGAAAACGTTTACGGGGACAGGGCTACATTTGGGGGCTCATCCGGGATTTCCACTGAGCACCAACGGTTTGTGCAGCACTGTACAAAATTAAGGAAGACAGAACAGTTACAATATAATTTGATACAAGTGGATGAGGAGGGCCCTGCTTATGGAACTTACAATTTAAAAGAGAGGAGTAAGTAGTACAAAAGATAATAGTTTTGGGGATGACCTGTTGGAGGTAGTTCAAGTAGTGTAGTTTTAGGTGAAGGAAGAGTAGATAAGTAGCATTATCTAAATTGACAAAGGTGGACAAGATAGGAAATAACCTGACAGATTGGGTCAGGTCATCACACAGCAAGCCCTATAAGGGGAGTGCTACATTTGGGGGCTCATCCTGGATTTCCTCTGAGTTACAGTAGTTATACAGAACTTATATAGCACCAACAGTTTGTGCAGCACTGTACAAAATAAAGGAAGACAGAACAGTTACAATATAATTTGATACAAGTGGATGAGGAGGGCCCTGCTTATGGAACTTACAATCTAAAAGGGAGGAGGAAGTAGTACAAAAGATAATAGTTTTGGGGATGACCTGTTGGAGGTGGTTCAAGGTAGTGTAGTTTTAGGTGAAGGAAGAGTAAAAAAGTAGCATTATCTAAATTGACAATGGAGGACAAGATAGGAAATAACCTGACAGATTGGGTCAGGTCATCACACAGCAAGCCCTATAGGGACAGTGCTACACACATGTTGCCGTAGATGGGATAGGCAGAGATGGTCCGATGAGACTCTTGACAGTTTGTATTTTTTTTTTTTTATGGCTGACTCTCCAGCCACCTCTTGTATTATGGAAAACCTGGTGACAATCGAATATATAAAAACTGAATTGCTCGCTGTCAATATTTCCTGATTTTCGTTCATCATCTGATCTTGCTTATTGCTTGCATTTGCTGTGTAAGAGTAAGAAGAGTTAAATCATTAATATTGAGCTGAAAGGTTCAGATCAGGCTTTATTCCCAGCGCTCTGGCTGGAGAAAGGTGAGACATGTACTGGCAACTGGTTCTCAAGAGTTATTTCCAGGTCTATCTAGAGCACAGACCTGGGCGATCCATTTATTGGATTGACTCTTCTTTTGAAGTTGGACAGTTTTGCCTCCAGTATTGCCTCTGGTCCTTTATACAGCCTTTGAAATCAATTCATTTTATAATCCCTGGTTCAGTTCATCTAAATCCATGTAGGACTAGTCTGAAGTGATGCTAATATTCGGTCATGCGAGATGTATACCTAAAGTATAACCCCAGCAACAATATTTGATTCTTGGTATTGTATATGATAGAGAAACGGAGAAGAATTAGGACCCATGAGGGTTTTACTTCTGTGTCCCCATTAGGAAGATTCCTCTTCACTTCCTGATCAGTGTCATTGGGACATGAAGTGAGGAACATCCTCTTCAGCAATGAGTAATAATATCATGACAGTGCTTTTGAAGATAAACTTTAGCAAACCCTTTTTTTTTTTTGGATAGAGCATGGAAAAGTTAAAGAGTGACTCCACTTTTGTTGAGAAAAAAACATTCCCCTCTGGGTGATCTCTGTACATTACAGGAATTTTAACAAACTTTGTTGCTGATTCCTACCTTTTGTTATTCTGAAGAAATAACTGTCTGTGTACATGTGCAAAATTAATGTGAAAAGGAGTGGTTTTATAATTATCAATCAGCTGTTGCACCTGAAGGGTTCTAATGAGGAAATCTGCTGGGTCTGCATCCCTTTAAATGTGATTTCCTATTGGAAGTATCTCTTCAAAAGTGACATTTTTGTTGCAGGGGATGCCCAAAATCTGACTTGTATCTTAGTGCAGATTTCTGGGAAAATCACTGAGCCAATCACACAAGCAGGAAATTACATTTCTGGTGGGGCGTTGCCTCTAGGTCGCCATATTGCATTTTACAGAAAATTGCAGCGCTGCAGATTGAAAAGGAAAGGCAATTTTGAAAAACGTTCAATAACAATATGACTTGTGCTGCAATTGTATACGCTATATTATTTTTTTTTATATGCTATTTTTTTTCCTGTGAAAGTAGAGTTACTCTTTAACCACTTCTGGGCCAGAAGGTTTTACCCCCTTAATGACCAGGCCATTTTATTTTTGCAAATAAAAAAAGAAAACAATAAAAGTCAACACAAGGGTCATAACTTAGTCAATATGATGTGTCCCTTGTGCTGATTTCTCTTATTTTAGTAGAAATCCTCCTCTGCCCATGATTCCTCACTCCTACTGCCATAGGCTGTACTTAGGCTTTAAAACATAAAGGAGTACAGTCCAAGCTCGTTTTGGCTGTACTTCTCCTGTGGATTACAGGAGTTCAGTTAGTTTTGAACTCCTGTGACATGTTTTCAGCTGACATTGGGCAGAAGTCCGCTGATGTCACAGAGCCAGTGCAGGCTCAGGAAGGAACGCAACAATGGAGTCAGGATCCGCCCACATGCCTGGACCGACACGCGGCTCGCCGAGAGCCTGAGCTTGTCGCTCCCGCCCCTTCAACAGCACAGCGCTCCAATGAGCACTGGAGGGGCAGAGCAGATAGCGGTGACTTAGGCTTCGTTTCCACTATTGTGACTTGCTGTGCGACTTGACACATGTCAAGTCGCACAGCAAGTCAAAAGCCATTGATTTAAATTCGGCCCGTTTTCACTGCCGCGACTTGAGTTGCGGCGACTTCAAAAGTAGTTTGTGCACTACTTAAGGGCCGACTTCAGTGCGACTTCCCTCTATAATGAGGGACAAGTTGCACTGAAAGCCGCAAATAACTTTCACTACGAAGTCGTGCTAGAAGTAGCACGACTTTGTAGCCGCGGTAGTGGAAACGGAGCCTGACAGTCACCACCAGCTCTCTGCTCAGGGAGTGATCTGCGGTGTTGGATCGCTCGGTTCTCAGTGTAGAACCCTCCTAGGTGCGTGCTAGTGAGAGAGTATAATTTTGAGCTCTGTCTGCTTCCCAGAGGGAAGTTAGCCCAGTTGTTTTGTATAATGTGAAAGAAGATGTTACGCCGAGTAAATAGATACCTAACATGTCGCGCTTTAAAGTTGCGCACACTCGTGGAATGACGTCAAAATCTGGTACTTAAAATCTCTATAGGCAACGCTTTAAAATTTTTTTACTGGTTACCAGTTTAGAGTTACAGAGGAGGTCTTGGGCTAGAATTGTTGCTCTTGCTCTAACGCTAGTGATGATACCTCACATGTATGGATTGAATGCCGTTTACATATGTGGCCGTGACATATGCATGCGTTCGCTTCTGCGTGCGAGCACACGGGGACAGGGGGCTCTTTTAAAAAATGTTATTGTTTTTTTATTTTTACACTTTCCCTTTAATTTATTTATTTTTTTTATCACTTTTATTCCTATTACAAGGAATGTAAACACCCCTTGTAATAGGAATAGTGGATGACAGCTCCTCTTTATGTGGAGATCTGAGGTCAATAAGATCTCAGATCTCTCCTACAGGCTGGAAAGCCTGAAATAAAAAAAAAAAAAAACGATCTTGGCTATCCAGCTGATATGACGGCAGTATTTACAACTACCAGGCCGGGCATGATGTCATAATGTCGTACCCGGGCCTCCGAGAGTCATAGAGACTGCCAGAGACCATCTGGTTCTCAGCAGTCTCTATTGCGTACTTCTGCCTCTGGCGGATTCCTTCTCTTGCTCGCCGATCATGGGTGAGTCGGTAGAAGCAACGGGAGGGGATGTCCCATCCCTCCGCCTGTAAGAATGATCAAGCAGCTTTGATACTTCTTATGGTACAGGGAATCGGCAGCTAAAAAAATTGCATCTGAATGATGCCTGCAGCTGCACCCATCATTCAGATATCCCCACTTAACCACTTCTGGACCCGGAGATTTTACCCCATTAATGACCAGGCCATATTTTGTGATTCAGCACTGCATTATTTTAATGGACAATTGCGCGGTTGTGCGACGCTGTACCCAAATAAAATTGATGTCTTTTTTTCCCACAAATAGAGCTTTCTTTTGGTGGTATTTGATCACCTGTGCGATTTTTAATTTTTTGCGCTATAAACAAAAAGAGAGCGACAATTCTGAAAAAAAAAAACAATATTTTTCACATTCTGCTATATAACATTCTCAAAAAAAATGTAAAAATCTAAATTTTTTAACATTTTAGGCCATTTTATTTTCTGCTACATATTTTTGTTAAAAAAAAAAAAAATTGCAATAAGCGTATTTTCATTGGTTTGCGCAAAAGTTATCGCGTCTACTAACTACGGGAAAGATATATGTCATTTTGATTGTTTCTTTACCAGTAATGGCGGCAATCTGCAATGTTTAGTGGGATTGCGACATTGCGGCGGACAGATCGGACCCCTAACTGACATTTTTGACACTTTTGGGGGGGGGGGGGGTCCAGGGACATCACTACAGTAATCAGTGCTAAAAATATGCACTGTTACTGAAATAATGACACTGGCAGGAAAGGGGTTAACACTGTGGGTGATCAAAGGGTTAAATGTGAGCCTAGGGGAGTGATTCTAACTGTGGGGGGCGTGGTTTGTGAAATGACCATAGAGACCTGTGATCCTATATGGAAGGATCACATGGGCTCTATGATCATTCCAGAGAGAAGAACGGTCAGCTGTGTTTACAACAGCCGACCGTTCTTCCCTCTCAGCGGGGAACGTTCGCGGGTGTCAGGCAGCAATCAGAGCCACCTGCCCCGTGCATCGGCTTCCCCCAGGTAGACCTACGTTGGTTTGCGCAGGAGGGCCGCACTGCTGCAGTAAAAAGGCGGCAGGCGGTCAGCAACCCTTTAAAGCCCAGGCCGTCATATGACGTTTAGCGGTAAGGAAGTGGTTTTTAATCACAGCACAGTCGTGCTGCCCCCTATGTGGAAGTGTTGGATCTGGCGCAGGAGAGCCACCTTGCCGCCATATATGTATGTTATACTGTCGGCAAGCAGTTAAAGATTTAATTGTTTTAGAGTGTTGAGTAATTTTCTAGCAAACAGTGCGTTGTAAAAAATTTAAAAAATGTTCCCGGACTTTATGTGGTTACATTGATAAATTTATTGATGTGATAATGAAACCGGAGCTGCAATGGTGAATTTACATCTGCCTGGAGTTCAGCTTTAAAGCGTCCCATATTAGTGATTTAGAATGATGTTGGAGCTCCAGAAAAAAAGAAACAATGTGATAAGAAAAAGTTAGATAATTGTTTTTTGTACTGGCTTACAACCATATTGAACAATATGTTCTGTGTAACTCCATAAGCCTGAGATGAAAGTCTGGATAAGAAACAAAAGCGATATTTTTCAAAAAACAAATACGTGCCATATGGCACCCAGGGAGCTGCCATGTGTTTAGTTTGGGAGAAAAATTTAGCAGACAAAAGGAAAAGCGCTCAGAGCTGTAAAATTATAACCTTTCCTTTCATCTTTGCCACATTGTGTACACAATCATGCCAAGGGGTCCTGTCATGTAAAACTGTAAGTGCAGATTTTATGGGTACGCTACATACAGAATGCAGAGAAAGAAAGTATGGGGCATGAGGAGTTCAAGAGTGTGCGGAGTACAGAGTGCGCTCCCACCCCCCCAAAAAGTTTCCTCACCAGGGCCATCTTACCGAATGGGCACGCTGGGCAGTTGCCCGGGGCCCCACATGCTCAGCGACCCAGCCCAAGCCAAGCATTAGTCCCGATTCCCGTGTGCATCCCGCCGCCGAACGTAGCAGGTGTCAAGTGCCTGTTGGCCCTGCGCTGCTGTCAGGCCACTTGGGCCATGGAGGGGGAGCCCACAACTGCAGGAATGCCTCTCCACCTCCACGAGAACAGGCACACACAGGACAGTCGAGTCCCATCCATGTGTGTGTTCACCGGAACCAGCCGCTGAACTTGGAAGCTGCACTGCTGTACCAATAAATATCGCCTTATTGATATTTTGCATTTTTATTCTCATGGGTGATTTTGTAGGCAGAGCCCCAGTGCACTGCATTGCCCGGGGCCCTTTAAAGCTCTCAAGATGGCACTGTTCCTTACACCTCATTTGCCTGGATCTAGTGCCTCCCAGCAGTGTAGGTGGCTCCGCGTATCTCTCTTTCACTTGCAGGGAGATCATTGGTTGGCACTGCTGAGTGCATACAGAATAGGCAGGGGTCTGCAAGAGCTGGAGGTGGCAGAATGGAGTTCCACCACATTCTAGCTGAAAAAAAAAAGCCCTGTGTGCGAGGGCCACATGAAATTGCCTGGCGGGCCAGGTTCGGCCCACGGGCCTTGTGTTTGACACCTGTGCCCTAGACTGTTTAATGGAGCTAGAGTGAATGGATTGTGGCCTGTGCGATTGGTAGCCTCTGCACTATTTGGGAAAGAACCAGTTATAATCAGTGGCTCCTATAGGGGTAGCACTACACAAGCAAAGTAAGTACTTGTGAAGGTCCTGGCATCAGCCTCTTATAGTCCCTGTACAGCAATGCTCAGAGTGGGGGGAATCAAATGAGCTGCAGTTCTCATGTGCTAACATGGAACGCCCTAATAGGAGAGAGTAGACTGACAGAGAGATGAGCTCATTATTCTACTGCTTCTCTTTTCACTGTGCAGTCACAGACTAGTGGAAGGACAGCACCTGTAAGTGCTACTGCACTGCAGCAGAGAAATATCTGATCTCTTGCCTGCCAGAAAAGACTGTGCTGTGTGGCAGAGTTGTGCAAATCTTGGATGGACATAAATCTATTGGAATCCTAAATATCTTCTGTATCTGTATGTCACCTGTGTGTTTAGCTTCAACTAAAATTTAGGATTAGGTTAGACAAAAGTGCTTTTTTTTTTAAGGAATTTGTGACAGACTCAGTCAGGGGCTTTTGGAATGGACTGCTGACTAGCCTCTTGCCTACTAACTATGGGCCCTGGCTTGTGAGGGAACACTGGTCTTTGTGAGGTGTATTCTGGGGGGACCCTTGAAGTGATGTTACTTTGGATTCAAGTCCACATCTCCCCAAGACACACAGACTCTGGGACTCTAGCCTAGGGTTCATGTTAAAGGCATAGCTGCCTATTGCCAATAAGGGACTGCTGCGCACAGTCAGACTCATAGCAGATGCTAATGTCATCAGCTCAACCACCTGTCTTCCACACATTGTTGATTGTGCTGATTAACTCACCTATTGTCTTCTGTGGGGATGTGTTTACACTTATAATAATGTGTATTGTATTTCATGAGCTCGATGATAGCAAGTCTGCTAGTTAATTAGCTCAAGTTATTTCAATCAATGGAGGAGGAGCCTGCGGTTCGTCGTGCTGAGGCCAGCAAGGAGACACGGCGGCCATTTTATTGGTTGGAAACAAAGGTTCTGAGAGTATAGCTCCGAGACATGCTGTGATTTCTTCATGCAAACGTGAGTTGCCACTCTGCTTTTACTGAATAAACCTGTGAACGTATTTCACTATTGGAGTTGTCCCTCTTTTCCTTATGTTCACTTGTTCCGGTCGGAGCTGCTGAGGGAACACTGGGAATCGATACATGTCGATCTGGGCACTGATTTGATCACACAGGCTGTCTTTGATCCTTGTAATGGGGGTCATTGCAATTTGGTAAGAGGCCATTTATTATCTTGGTGGCGGTTCCTGCACTCGGGGCTTTTTCCAAGTTTGAAGTGGTGGACAGTTTCCCTTCTTTATTGGAGCACTCTCTGATGAACTTTTGTTTACTGCACTTTTGTATTTGATCCATTTGAACATTTGTATGGACTGTGGATTCAATTGTGTTAGCGCTGCACCAATCCCATTCTATATTTCAATCACTGTCATCTATTTGTTGCTAGTGGGGAAGTAGAATACTGTTTGTGTTGGTTGTTCCTTAGATATGTTAATTATATTTCTGTACACAATTTCATCTGCATATGATAATGTAATCAGGTACCTGACCTGGTGGGGTATATATTCGGTGTGAGTTTGTTCAATAAATGTTCCAGATCTTATACAAGTTATTCTCGGGTAGTTTTGTATGTAAGGCGGCTGTAATATCTGATACCTGTGTTCAAGACTGAAGGAAGCGGTATACTGACGGAAGCACACAAGCACATTGTGGGTCGGGGTTCCGTTACAGTATTATTAAACCCAAAACCAAAACATGTAATATATTGCAGCTTACCAATCATGTACAGTATGGTGGCTGCATTTGTTTTCTTTTTTTAGGCTTTTTTCCCTCTGTTTTCACCTGGTGATCTGGCGAGTAACACACCTCCTGTATTAGAGTGCCTCCATTCTGGATGAAGAAGCACAGGGGCACAATTGGACAGCAGCCTTGGTCATCTTGGGGGAGGGGGGAGTGTTAAATGTACTAGCAGTTTTAGATACACTAACAAATTGAGGCCAAACTCCAGCTAACACTTTATAATCTGTTACAGCAACAGTTTTTTTTTTTCCTTTTGGGATAAAGGTTTTAAATAAATAAACAAAAGTTGACCATTGTGCGCATCTCTGTCAGTGGCAAATGGTTTGTCTCATACCTCTAACTGCTACATCTGCAAGAGAGCTTGTTCTTTTAAAAAATGACAGACTTGCTGGCCAGATCACCAGCTGAAAATAATGGAAGGAAAGCCTAAAAAAAAAAAAAAAAAAAAATGAATGCAGCCGTCACATCTAAGAATTGGTAAATTGCAATATAATAAATATTTGCTGTTGGGTTTAATACAGTTTTAGGGTTATAAAGAAAAAAAGGGGGATACTGCGCTAATAGGTAGCTGCAAGCACCACAATTGACAATTCATCTTTGTTTTTGCTGGCTGAAATTACAATGGGGGGACAGCTGTTAGAGACACGAATGTTTGAATTTCCATTGGCTGCTCATTTTTTTTAAACGCAATGACCAGACGGGGCTCTCACCCCCAGATGATGTCAAATATGACTGTAGAACTGTCCCTGCAGGGCCTGCAAATCCCTCCTTACTCCTGATGGCTCGTCACAGAAATAAACAGTAAACAGTATAGGTGTGTTGTTTTTTTTTGGTGTTTATTGGTAATTGGGATTGGGAGAAGGGAAACGTGGGATATTCCAGCTGAACTATTCACATTGGTTGAGGACTTCTATCTTCATTTGGAAACAGCTAGGCTGCTAAATCCACACTGCCACAAGTGTAGAATGGGTTAAGTATCTTGCTCTCTTTACTCTCTGACAAGACAACGTGGTGGATTATAATTTATTTTCAGGACACTCTCACTAGCATCCCATCCCCTTTTAACTGATATGCGTCCACTATCCTAGGAGCAGGGATGGCCCCCCTCAAGTCAGGCCTCTTGACCTGAAATTCTGTACTCACTTTATTGCAGAATCAGATCCTCCAGTGTCTCCCCTCTCAGTCAGCTTCTCTGGACCTCTGGGTTCAGTTCCTAACTGCTACTCTCCAGGCCCTCAGGACGACCCCCTGAGGCCACATAGCACCTCTACAGGAGGCAGCCACCCCCTCCCTCCAGGACTCTGCTATCCAGGCAAAAGACCCCGAGCACATGTGCTCCTGGCATTTATACAGTATCCCAACATGCACTGAGGCACTTTCCCTCTGCCAATCATCAGGACTGTATCAAAAGCCCATGCACCCATTTGTCAGGTTTCCTTCCACTGTCCAACATTCCTCCCTATTGGACCAGTGTGAAACACTCTCTAGACAGATTAAGTTGCACTCTGAGCACAATGAGCAGACCTCACTAACAGATCCTGCTCTCTGGTAGGCAGAGAACAATATAGATTTACCTGCAGCTCTTCTGGTAAGCAGACAGAGCTCAAACTATACTCTCTCACTAGCACCTACCTAGGAGGGTGCTACATGACAAAACACGTTGGTTCGAGCTTCTGTCTGTGACGTCAATGCGTACGTTTTACCCAATTCCTTGGATTGCATCTATGATTGGTGCAGTGGTTGTTAACAGTGCTGTCTTTCTTCAGACTTTGTGTATGAGTTCTGTATATGTTCTAAGAAATGTAAAGTTCTGGTTTTACACTGTGTGCCGATGCTTGATATATTCCCACATATTTCCAAAAAATGGGAGACTGATCTGTGATTGCCATGTTTGCATTCACAAGTCCTGCCCCCATACAGTTACAAACAAGCCCCTAGGTACACATTGAACCCCTTGATGACTTACTGTGTTAACCCCTTCCCTGCCAGTGTCATTATAACAGTAACAGTGCATATTTTTTTAGCACCGATTATTGTAATAATGTCACTGGTCCCCCCAAAAGTGTCAAAAATGTCAGTTAGGGGTCCGATCTGTCCGCCGCAATGTTGCAGTCCTGCAAAATTTTGAAGATCGCCGCCAATCTCTAGTAGAAAAAAAAAAAAAAAAACATGCCTGGCTTTAGAAATCTTTATATGGAATACACAGATGAATCTTGCCACACGTGACTGGAAATCACATCAGCTTTGTAGACTCATTGCGCTATGTGTGTCCACATTTTCTGGTAAGTGTGCTTGCCTTACTCTTGGTGGTGGATCACTGAATGTAATTGGAATTCACGGAGTGATTGCTTATAGATACTTACCTGCAGGGCTGCCGCTAGAAATCCCAGGGCCCCATACAGCCTATTTGACAGGACCCCCCCCCCCACTTCCGGTGAAAATATCAAAATGATTACCCCCCCCCTAATCTCTCTTCCTAGCACAAATCCCTCCCAATCACCCTTCCCAGCACAACCCCCCAAATCCCTCCACAAATTCACAACCCCATCCCCGCAGCACAAATTCCCCCCTCCTAGCACAAACGTTCCCCCCAATCCCCCCTTCTGGTTGAAATCCCCCAAACCCTCCTACAAGCACATACCCCCCCCCCATTCCTCCTTCTACCAAATGCCCCCCTCCCCCAAATCCCCATTACACTTTCTAGCAACGAGAGCTGCCAATCCCTCAAACATCCCAGGCATAAATTATTTTCCCATGATTATTTCTGTAAGCCCCCCAAACCGACAGGGAGAAACCACTACTAAGCCAGGAGGGGGTGCACTGTGTTGTGCTTTCCCCTCCTGTCTGAACAACACACAGCATAAGAGACAGGATCGCTCTAATGCCCAGTACACACGATCCGAAAATCGGGCGACGTTCCATCCGTTATTTTTCGTATTCTAGCAGCTCTCAATAATATTCACTTAAAGGGAGAGGTTACTCATGATACGAATTTTCTCGGACGATAATTCTTAGCTTCCGGTATGCGTAACCACGCTGTAGCGTGTGAGGGGAAAATGATGTCTACTGCTCATGCGCTGTCTACTGCTCACCATTTTTTTCGGACGAACAACATACTGATAATACGATTATCGTACGATGTGTGATAATACGATCAAAATTTTTATGCTTGCACGACCGGATAATATCGGGTGAACTGTTGTGATCGCCTCTCGTAAGCTGTGTACTAACGATCCGATTATCGTCCGATCCTTTCACAAGCGTTAATTTTCGTCCGATTTTCGGATCGTGTGTACGGGCCATTACATTGCATCGGACTGTACACTCACACACACAGTTTGATTACCCCCCCCACCCACATTTCCTGCTGTCAGGAGATGAGCATCCCGTGGAGGAGGTAGGGGGTGGTAATCACACTGTGTGTGTGTGTGTGTGTGTGTGTACAGTGCGATGCGATGTAAGAGCAATCCTGTCTCTTATGCTGCATGGACGAGTGTTCAGACAGGAGGGGAGAGCCCACAGAGCACCACACAGCGCACCTCCTCCCAGGTCTTACCTCTCCACAACTCCACCACTTCTCCAGACTGCCGTCCCCGTGTCCCAGCTCTGAGTGTGGGTGGGGACAAACAGCTGAAAGCTGGCAAGAGGGGGGAAAACCCGGCTTTCAGCTGGTGGAGGAAGAGGCAGACAGTGCATCCCTCTCCCCACCAATAGTCCTGCTGTCCGGGCCCCCCTATGGGCCCGGGCCCCATACAGGTGTACTGGCTGTACCCCCCTGATGGCGGCCCTGCTTACCTGTTATCACTTATATGGACTTATAGTTTTGGGGAGGTACTATGGTGATCCCCATAATGTAGATTTTCACGTTTCAAGATTTAAGATTTTGGACTTTTCTGCCAAATTTTCTTCACTTTGGCACTTTTATCATTACCTTAAATTGTATGATTGTTCTTACCTTTATCTTTTTATATAGAATTTTAACTTAGTGCAGCACTTTGTTTATATGTTAAAGTGTCACTAAACCCAGGAGCCTGCAGTCACTATATCTGGTCTCCCACAGTACACATGGAAATACAATTATTTTAGTAAATATAAACTGCCAAATACCTTTTCTCATCAGCAATATATAGTAGACTTGTGATTTGTATCAGCTTGTTAGAGAAGTTTTCATTCAGCACTGAGCTGTCCTATGAGGCTGCAGGACTCCTGACCCTCTGTCTGGACATGTCTGGACAGTGCTGATTTGCCCTCTGCTGATCACATGCACTCTCCCAAGAAAAAAAAAAATTCTCTAGCAATACACACCAAACTGAGCATGTGCAGCCTGACTCCATAGCTCTCTCTTATCTGAACATGTTCTGGAGTCAGTGGAAGAAGGGGAGGATCTGTGCATACAGGATCGAGCGGCCTTTTTACACAATACAAAGAATTAACCCCTTAGGTTCCATAGAGAGTATAACAAGCATGCACTACTGCATATACAGACTGATTTTACTGTTGTGGGCAGTGGCGGCTGGTGCTCCATGGGTGGGGGGGAGGGGAGGGGGCATCAGACGGACCACGCCAAAGAAGGGCAGGCAGCAGCGGCAGCGGCTTCTTCTCCGTCAGTCTCCTGCGTCTCCTCCCTCCTCCTCCATGGCCAAAGGTCTCAGGACCCGCTTCCTGATTGGCCAGGAGGAGGATCAATGTGACAATAGCGAATATTCATTCGCTATTGTCACACAACTGGGTGGGCTCGGGGCGCAGTGCTCTGCGCCCGGAGCACACCCTTTTTTGAAGCCTATTAGAGCCTCTGGCTCTAAGCCCGTGCTTCAATAAAAAAAAAAAAAACATAGAACTCCATGCGCACGGCGCCCTGCATGTAGATTAGGGGGCCGGATGCATGGATGGGGGGGTGGCGCCCCCAATGGACGGGCCGCAACTGGGATCTGTGCATACAGGATCAAGCAGCCTTTTTACACAATGCAGAGAATTAACCCCTTAGCTTCCACAGTGAGTATAACAAGAATGCATTACTGCATATACACACTGATTTTACTGTTGTGGGTTTAGTAACACTTTAAGGTTGTAAAGAACATAATAGTTAAAGTGTAATAAAGTTGAAAAAAAAAACAATGTTTATACTAAACAACAGGAGCTAGGCAGGGATTATTTTCAGTTGGGTAACAAAGTGATAAAAATAGATGAAATTTAGCAAACAGGTTGTTACCACAAGTACCGGGGCTGGAATAAAATTATATCTCTTAACAGGTGTTACGCTTTCCTTTTTTTATGTGTGAGGCTACGTTCTTATTTTCCTTTTTATTTCTCTGTGCTCCCCAGCAGGATTAGATTACGGGTTTGTGATCAGGCCATGCAGACAGCTCTTGTCTTTTAGAAAAATCAATTTATTTTCTTCATACCGGCTGCCAAGCTGGCTGTAGGTTTAATTCTCCCAGTCCTGAAAATTACAGTCTACTCTTCTACTGGCAGGTCAAAGCAGAGTTGGAATTCCACGTTTTATGTGAGATGACAGCTGAAGAGCACTTTGGAATCACATTATCTAAAAGTACAGGATTCTTCTGCAATTATTATTCTGTATTAGAAAGGCTGCTTGGCCCTTTTTTTTTCTTTACAATATATTTTTATTTATACAAGTATAGTTACTAAGAAATTCTAAAACGTTGCGTGCCAAGAGGCGATAATAAGATTATCAATGAGATTTTTATCAATGCCATACTATATTTACATTTCCAACTGGACAGACGTGTGCAACTATACAAATCAATATAGGAAATCTCCAATTTCGAGGTGGAAAGTATTCCAATGAAGAAACTTGGGAGAGAAACATAGTTAAAAGTAGAACCATACTTGACAACAAAGGTAAAAAACACTCTGCCTTCACAATGGCATAACCTAGTGGGACACGGCAAACCCACGATTCCATATGTCGCTACACTGATTTGATGGCTCATTTCTCAAGTCGGGTCACAGTGCATTATCATAATCTGCCCTTAGATACACCAGACAACAAGTTCCTACCTGTCTTAACCACTTTTTTTGTTCTATACTCCTACTTGATTCGTATTGGCCAAGGTGGTCTTCCGATACCTGGTTTCTTCTGTTACAATTTTAATTGTTTCATGGTTCTGCCTCGATGTATGTATTTCCCAAAAACTCAACAAAAGTCAATAGAAACAGAATGCTTTATGGTGGATGGCTGCACTCTGTCACAGTTTGTTCCCATCTGGGGTGGCAGGATAAGTTTGGTTATTGTGACGGAACTGACCTACACTCCACTTGAGTGCTTCCGTTAATATACCGCTTCCTCCAGTCTGAACATAGAAACTTGGGAGAGAAACATAGTTAAAAGTAGAACTATACTTGGGAACAAAGGTAAAAAACACTCTGCCTTCACAATGGCATAACCTAGTGGGACACGGCAAACCCACGATTCCATATGTCGCTACACTGATTTGATGGCTCATTTCTCAAGTCGGGCCATAGTGCATTAATATAATCTGCCCTTAGATACACCAGACAACAAGTTCCTACCTGTCTTAGCCACTCATTTTGTTCTATACTCCTACTTAATTTATAAAGGCCAAGGTGGTCATCGGATCCCTGGTTTCTTCTGTTACAATTTTAATTGTTTCATGGTTCTGCCTCAATTTATGTATTTCCCAAAAACTCAACAAAAATCATTAGAAACAGAATGCTTTATGGTGGATGGGCTCCACTCTGTCACAGTTTGTTCCCATCTGGGGTGGCAGGGTAAGTTTGAATATTGTGACGGAACTGACCCACACTCCGCTTGAGTGCTTCCGTCAATATACCGCTTCCTCCAGTCTGAACATAGAAACTTGGGAGAGAAACAAAGTTAAAAGTAGAACCATACTTGGGAGCAAATGTAAAAAACACACTGTCTTCACAATGGCATAACCTAGTAGGACATGGCAAACCCACGATTCCATATGTCGCTACACTGGTTTGATGGCTCATTTCTCAAGTCGGGTCACAGTGCATTATTATAATCTGCCCTTAGATACACCAGACAACAAGTTCCTACCTGTCTTAACCACTAATTTTGTTCTATACTCCTACTTGATTTATAATGGCCAAGGTATTCGTTGGATCCCTGGTTTCTTCTGTTACAATTTTAATTGTTTCATGGTTCTGCCTCGATGCATGTATTTCCCAAAAACTCAACAAAAATCATTAGAGACAGAATGCTTTATGGTGAATGGGCTCCACTCTGTCACAGTTTGTTCCCATCTGGGGTGGCGGGGTAGGTTTGGTCATTGTGACGAAACCGACCCACACTCTGCTTTAGTGCTTCCGTCAATATACAGCTTCCTCCAGTCTGAACATAGATATCAGATATTACAGCCGCAATATACAAGACTAGCCGACAATAGCTTGTATAAAACTGTAACGTTTATTGAACAAACTCACACAGAATATGTACCCCACCATTTCCAATCAGCCTGATTACATTATCATATGCAGATGAAATTGTATACAGAAACATAATTAACCACTTTACCACCGGAGTATTTTGCTGTCTTATGTCCAGGCCACTTTTTGCGATTCTGCACTGTGCGACTTTAACTGACAATTGCGCGCGGTTGCAACGCTGTACCTAAACGAAATTTACGTCCTTTTTTCCCACAAACAGAGCTTTCTTTTAGTGGTATTTGATCACCTCTGCGCTTTTTATTTTTTGTAATATTAATAAAAAAATTAGAAAATTTTGAAAAGATAACAATATTTTTCTACTTTGACAGTTAAAAAATATCCAATATATTCAATTTTTGTCATATATTTAGGCCAAAATGTATTTAGCTACATGTCTTTGACAAAAAAATTGTCAATGAGCGTATTTTTAACCGCTTTAAGACCGGAAGATTTTACCCCCTTCCTGACCAGGCCATATTTTGCGATTCGGCTGTGCGTTACTTTAACGGACAATTACGCGGTCATGCGATGCTGTACCCAAATTAAATTTATGTCCTTTTTTCCCCACAAATAGAGCTTTCTTTTGGTGGTATTTGATCACCTGTGCGATTTTTACTTTTTGCGCTATATACAAAAAAAGAGCGACAATTTTGAAAAAATAACAATATTTTTTCACATTTTTTTATATGAAATTCCCCAAAAAAAATGTAAAAATCAAAATTTTTTAACTCTTTTTGCCAATTTGTTTTCTGCTACATATTTTTGGTAAAAAAAATTGCAAAAAGCGTATTTTGATTGGTTTGCGCAAAAATTATCGCAGCTACTAACTACGGGAAATTTATGTCATTTTTATTGTTTTTTTTTTAACTAGTAATGGCGGCGATCTGGCGGCGATCCGCGATTTTTTTTGCAGGACTGCGACATTGCGGCGGACAGATCGGACCCTTGATTGACATTTTTGACAGTTTTGGGGGGACCAGTGACATTACTACAGTAATCAGTGCTATAAATATGCACTGTTACTGTAAAAATGACACTGGCAGGGAAGGGGTTAATTTTTATTGGTGATCAGTGGGTTAATGTATGCCTGGTGCTTACTGACGTGTGGGGGGGGGGGAGGGGACTGTGTGACATAGGGACAGATCGCAGGTTCAGCTATGCTGAATCCTGCAATCTGACCCTGCCTGTCACTTAGGAGATCCGCCCTCTTTGTTTACACAAGCGGGCGGATCTCCACACTCGATCCCCGACGATCGGGGAAGAGCGGCGGTGATCACCACCGCTCCTCCCCTGCCCCGACTCCCGCTGTGACTGAATACAGCGGGAGCGAGCCTCCGGTGGCGGGCGCGCGCCGCCCACAAGGGGAGGAGTCCAGTGATGTAGGTCTACTTTGCCGCAGTAGCACCAATGTGAGTGGTCGGCAAGTTGTTAACATAACTAAGGAACAACCAACACAAACAGTATACTACTTCCCCACTAGCAACTAACAGCTGACAGTGATTTAAATAACTTGAGCTAATTAACTAGCCACTTAAACCAGCCTAGGTGACTCAATGCCCACCCAGACAACGTTGTGATTAATCAGACAATAGGTGACATAATTAACAATTTACAATGGGGCAGACAAGCTTAGCAGAAAGCGCATAACACCTCAATACATAGACAATAGCAGGAGACCACCAGTAACAGACTGTCCCGGTTCCTAAATACAATAGTCTATGAGGCAAAGCTCATACAATGTTCCATCATTATGATACAGTGGAATTAATGTATCATAGATTTCTTGAGGGATATTGTGGATTCTTATTACTGTCCCAGTTGAAGTAATCTAAACCACATTCTCAGTGTTAATTGAGTAGTTATCCACCATTTTCTCAGTCACCCTGTGCCCCTAATAGACACAGGATGACTTAAGCTGGCCATACACTATACAATTTTCTTATTCAATTTCCTTTAGATTTATCTTAAACTATGTAGTGCAAGGGCCTGCCAGATTGCATACAAATTGAAAGTGTTTAGGTTTGACCCTATATTACATGGTTTTGGTAAATCTAAAGCAAAGTTGAACAAGAAAATTGTATAGTGTATGGCCAGCCTTAGACATAAGAGGGATCTGGGGAGCTGAGACAAGGATTTCCCAGCCTCTCTAAGGTAAGCTGGGTTCCACGGGCCCCCCAACCAAAGTGACTCCTGTCACAGTCATCAACTTCCACCTAATGCCTAATATGCAGAATAGACATAATCTAATATGTTTTTACATAATTAGAATATATTTGTTGTTTGTATCTTCCCTATCCCCCTCCCCTTTATACTCCCCTCTTACTGTTATTGAATTTAGTTTTTATTGTTTGGACTACTCGAATGTGCATTGCATGTTACCGATTACAATACTTGATGTCCAATATTTTTGTATCTTCTATAAAAATTTCAATAAATCATATGGAAAAAATAGAAGTAGAACTCCACCCCCCCATCAACACTGATTGTGGCTAAAGGAGGGATAAAGCCACTGTAAGATTCTTTTTGAGATTTACCTTCATTGGGCCCCTCATGTCACCAGAACTAGTTTCCCCATTGGAAGATTTCCCCTTTATTGCTGTTCTGAAGACAACCCAAAATGTGGGTTTTTCTTATACTTTCACTTTTGATGATCACAGTAAACCAGGGGAATCTCCCTAACAGGGGCAGAGCTAGCAATAAAAAACAGTGTTCTAATCCCCTTAACCACTTAAGCCCCGGAAGATTTTACCCCCTTCCTGACCAGGGCCTATTTTGCGATTCGGCACTGCGTGACTTTAACGGACAATTGCGCGGTCGTGCGACGCTGTACCTAAACGAATTTGACGTTCTTTTTTTCCCACAAACAGAGCTTTCTTTTGGTGGTATTTGATCACCTGTGCGATTTTTTGATCATGCGCTATAAACAAAAAAAGAGAGTCAATTTTGCAAAAATAACAATATTTTTCACATTTTTTTATATGAAATTCCAAAAAAAAATGTAAAAATCAAAATATTTTAACATTTTTGGCCAATTTGTTTTATGCTACATATGTTTGGTAAAAAAAAAAATTGCAAAAAGCGTATTTTGATTGGTTTGCGCAAAAGTTATTGCGTTTACTAACAAAGGGAAAGATTTTTGTCATTTTTGTTGTTTTTTTTTTTTTAACGAGTAATGGCGACGATCTGCGATTTTTTTGCGGGACTGCGACATTGCGGCGGACAGATCGGACCCTTGACTGACATTTTTGATACTTTTGGGGGTACCAGTAACATTACTGCAGTAATCAGTGCTAAACATATGCACTGTTACTGTAAAAATGACACTGGCAGTGAAGGAGTTCACTGTATTGGAGAGGGAGGGGTTAAGTATGTCCTAGGGGCGTGTTTCTAACTGTGATTGGACATGGCTACTACTGTAAAAACAGAGATCAACGGTCCTACATAGTAGAACCGTCTGATCTCCATTTTTACACAGGGGAGAATGACAGGCGGCTTCTTTACATAAGCCGCCTGCCTTTCTCCCTCTCTACCGACGATCGCAGTGTGACCGGCGGATATCGGGTCCCCCGGTCACACGCATGGACTCCTCAGTGAACGAGCCGGGGCGGGCGCGCGCTCGCCCGCTATTGGCTCACAAGCCGGTCACAGGCTAGTGACGTATATATACGTCACTTTGCCTGGCCTGGGCTGACCGCCGCAGTATATGTACTTGCGGCGGTCGGCAAGCGGTTAAACTCAATCCAAGACTTAAAAAAGTTTTGCCTTTAGTTACACTATGTAATGCCAACCAAAACAAAAACAAACAACCTGTAAAACATGCCAACCTATTCAATAATGGTTTTGTGGAAAACTATTTGTCACGTACCTGTATGCAGAGCCTGAGATATGAGGGTGGCTGTGACAGACCCAACCGGGACAGGGGCTCTTGGAGAGGACTGCTTGCCTACTGACTATGGGCCGTGGCTTTTGGGGGAACACTACTCTTCGAGAGGTGTGTGCCTTGGGGACCATGGGGTTGGAAATTTTAAAGGATAATTTTAAGTTGGATTTACTTCCATGCCTCTGCTTTCCATAGGCCTACCCATCCTTTTTGTGTGTGGTCCCATTTTTCCTCAACTGGTAGATCCAGGAGTTTGGCCCACCCTATTAAAGTCCCTAGGCTGTGTAAATGTCCCTGGGATGAATTCTCTTTAAGTAAGCCTTATACCCATCTGAGTTTTTTTTTTTTTTAGGTTCCATTATCAGGAACCATTGCAAGTAATTTTCTGAAGCCAAAGGAATGTTATGACACCCGCGATCGCTCCCCGCTGAAAGAGAAGAACGGTCAGCTGTTGTAAACATAGCTGACCGTTCTTCTCTCTGGAATGATCATAGAGCGCCTGTGATCCTTCTATATAGGAACACAGGTCTCTGTGATCATTTCACAAGCCCAACCCCCATACAGTTAGAAACACGCCCCTAGGTACACATTTAACCCCTTGAGCACTTACTGTGTTAACCCCAGTGTCATTAGTACAGTAACAGTGCATATTTTTGGCACTGATTACTGTAGTAATGTCACTGGTACCCCCAAAAGTGTCAAAAATGTCAGTCAAGGGTCCAATCTGTGTGCCACAATGTCGCAGTCCCGCAAAAAATCGCAGATCGCCGCCATTACTAGTAAAGAAACCCAATAAAAATTACATAAATCTTTCCTGTAGTTAGTAGACGCGATATCTTTTGCACAAACCAATCAAAATACGCTTATTGTGATTTTTTTTTACCAAAAATACGTAGCAGAAAATAAATTGGCCTAAAATGTTAAAAAATTTTGATTTTTAATTCTTTTTTTGGGAATGTTATATAGCAGAATGTGAAAAATATCGTTTTTTATTTTTTTCACAATTGTCGTTCTTTTTTTGTTTATAGCGCAAAAAAAAAAAAAAATCGCACAGGTGATCAAATACCACCAAAAGAAAGCTCTGTGGGAAAAAAAGGACATAACATTTATTTGGGTACATCGCAATTGTCCGTTAAAGTAACGCAGTGCCGAATCGCAAAATATGGCCTGGTCATTAAGGGGGGTAATCCTTCCGGTCCAGAAGTAGTTAAGGAAAGCTGCATATTTAAAAAAAGATTGCAAACAACTTTTGAAATGACATAAATTGATGAACCACATATGAGATTTCCATCAGAAGTGATACCACCAATCACTCTTTTTAATGTCATGTTCAATTTAGTGTTACGCAAAATTTTCTCCGCTAAAGCCAACCTTGCAAAATGCATTAAAATTCTCATTGTTTTTGTGTTCAGATTTCTGAAATGAATTTTTATTCTTTTTGTTACACGAGGAGAAAACCTTGAACCCTTTTTTTCTGAGCTAAAGCATAAAACAAATAAGAAGTAGAAGTATGGGTCACTAATGCACTTTTGCTGCAATAGACTGGGCCTTCTGTGTTATAGCCAACCTTGGGTTAAGTGATGAAGCTTTTAAATATTTTACAATAGCAGTAACTCAGAGGTGAACGGTAAATTACACGTCTCCTGATAAAGTGATTTGATCCCGGTATAATGAAAAGGTCTAGGTAAACCTTTGAGTGTATATCACCATTAATAGCTTGCTGGGGAATTGTGCTCAGGATATATAGCTCAGCCATAAGAGCAAATTCAACCCAATAAATTCAGCGCTGATAGGATCTTTGATAACTTCATGTATGCTGGCATATACTGTATAGGAGTACAGGGGAGGGTGTCTGCTTTGAAGTGTTACTAAACCCACAACAGTAAAATCAGTCTGTATATGCAGTAATGCATGCTTGTTATACTCACTGTGGAACCTAAGGGAATAATCTTGTAAAAACACTGCTTGATCTTGTCTTCTCTGATCCTCCCCCTCTTCCACTGCCCCAATCCATCTGCTGATAGAACAGAGCCTTGGGGGCACTCTGCACGTGCTCAGTTTGGTGTGTATTGCTAGAGAGTTTTTTTTTTTTTTCTTGGGAGGGTGCATTTGATCAGCATAGGGCCAATCAGCACTGTCCAGACAGACAGTTCGGGTCATGCAGCCTCAGAGGAGAATGAAAACTCCTCCTACAAGCTTTAACCAGACATGGATAGAAGTCATAAGACTGCTTTATACTGCTGTGGAGAAAAGGTATTTAGCAGTTTATATTTGCTAAAATAATTGTATTTCCATGTTCTGTGTACTGTGGGAGACCAGATATAGTGACTGCAGGTTCCTGGGGAGATCAGATTTAGTGAATGCAGGCTCCTGGGGAGACCAGATATAGTGAATGCAGGCTCCTGGGGAGACCAGATATAGTGACTGCAGGCTCCTGGGGAGACCAGATATAGTGAATGCAGGCTCCTGGGGAGACCAGATATAGGGCCGGATTTAAAGAAACTGCAGCTTCAAACATCTATGACGTGTTTCAGTTTCGCCGCGTTCAAATCAATTAACTGGCGCTGCGGCGAATTGGCGAGTAAAACAGCAATAATGAATTCCGCCGTCAGCGGGATTCACTTACGATCGCGGCTTCGCCAATTCGCAAACTTATGTCTTCCTGCTTATAGCAGTTTCACATAGCGATGTGGGCTAGTGGATTAGTGCACACATCACATGTCTGTAATTCATCTCCCTCTGCTGTAGGTTCGAGGCTTACATCTCCACCTACTTTTTTTATTTTCTTTTTTTGTTTATATTGCTAAAATGGAACGGATTACATCATATATATTGCTAAATAATGTTACACTCAGAAGCGCTTGCAAGCTTACACCATTTTAAGTGTTTTTTTGATCTTGTCTGTGTGTCGAATCGATCTTATGAAGGAAAGTACCAAAGGCAAGTGACCAAACCCCTACCCTACTTCAGGGCAAGATGAAACCTCACAATTTTACCATGGTCTTCTTCCCACATTCCATACAATGTTTAGTTCTTTAGCTATATGTGCTTTTTAGCCTTAACACACTCCATTTTTTCCACCATACAGCTTTATTCTGCACAATAGCTAAGTGCTTTGCAACTTCACTGCAGTTCACAACGTCATGGGTTCAAATCACATCACTACACTTGGGATCTCTTTTCACTCTCATTTTTTTAAACAGTTTTTTTAAACTATCTTGAATTTGGGGGGGGAGGGGGGTGTCCTACCCAAATTTCAAGCACATCAATGGAAACAACACAATTTTGATTTTATGAGTGTGGTCCTAGTTTTATCGAGATGCAATTCTTTACATATTTACCATGGTTCTTACAATTTCTTGACCAATAAACATAGGTGTCTGATATTGGACTCTCTCCATATTTCAACAACACAGGCCCTCATAGTCCAACACTACATTTGCCTCACACCTCAACACAACACTGTCACATCCCTACTCTACATTACAACCCCTCACATCACCAGTACAAGCAGCATGCAAAGTGCAAAACTCCGGCCTTGGCAGCTTAATGGGCCATACACTAACAATTTGTCTAGACTTTTTCCTGTAGACTTAACCAAACCATATAATAGAAGCTCAAACCTCAACACTTTCAATTTGGATGCAATCAGGCAGGCCCTTGCACTACATAGAAAATGTCAATCGGAAGGATAAAGTCTTCTCTAAATCTTACAGTGTGGATGGCCCTTTTGTCTGTAGGCACCCACACAAAACAAAAAAACACATGTTCAATTCTAATGTATTTATTTATTTGAGAATGACAGCAGAAGGAGGGATGCAGCAAAAGAATATTGTCACTCTCCAGTCCGTGTGCCTTTACAGCGCCAGACCACGATCTTTGCTCCATGGCTACGGGATTCTGATGTCTTCCACAACTTCCGGCAGAGTTCAGAATCCATTCTGCACCTCTACCAGCTCATAGGGGACAGGCATGGCAAGGTTGCTGGGCAGCTTCCAAGCCACTTTCGAAGTTCCAGGGTGTTCATGTTGGTCATTGGCCATGTGCCTTACCAAATATCCACTGACCACAAAAGAAAATGAGTGGAGTCCATCAAGGTGGGTTTCTACCACCTACACCCGCAAGCAGTACCACTCCTGGAAAAATAAAACAAAGGATAAGACATTTCATTATGAAAATCACATCTTAATGCCTGTTTGCTTCATTCTGAACTTCATTTAATTTCGACATCACGAGTGAAATAACACATTTTATGCCAACTTACACAAACCAGAAATCATTAATGTAAACATTTGAATACACACCTGTGACGCCAGACAGCCCATCACCACAGGCTTCCCATGGTACGTGCCATGATTCCAAGATGTTGATGTTCTGGAAAATTACAACACCATAAGATACCAAGCAGCCGTTCATGTTATCAATAACTACACAGGTGGCATAGACACAAATAAACACCTGCCAGCTCTTCTCAGCCCTTTACACTATTCACAATACCAACATGTTTATGGTTAGAGGTGCATGTTTTTGCTCAAGTAACACAATTTTAACAATGTTGACTACACTTTATCTACAATGGCAAGTGTCATTGGCAGATGATAATCACCCTCTGTCTCCCTGTGAGTGGCACCTCTGCTAACTAGCTAATTAATACACATGCCCTATCTTGACCGGTTACAGTACTTACATGTAAAGTGGCTAGCAACCAGGGTATTCCGGGTGGCCATACCGGCAGCGGTGCTCCGCCGCCTGGGGGCCGCCGGCTGACGGACCTCTGGCTCCCTCTCCTCCGTCAGCTCCCAAGAATCATCCCGGGCAACGCACATGTTGTGCAACACGCAGCACGCCAGGATGATCTTGGAAGCCTTTGTAGGAGAGTACAGGAGTTCACCCCCAGGCCGGGCCAAGCAGAGAAACCGGGACTTGAGAAGACCTATGGTCAACTCAATGATACTCCGGCTTCTCCGCAAGGCCCTGTTGTAATTCCTCTCTGCTGGGCCCTGGGGGTACCTGATTGGAGCCATCAGCCACGTCAGCTGCGGGTAACCAGCATCCCCTGAAAAATAAGAAAAATATACATTAGTTATTCATATCATGTGACTTTAGATGACTCCTCAAAATGGGAGACAATTAGGCATTTTACTAAACAACCTGCTCGTCTGTTTGCAAAAAATCATATGAAACATCTCAACTCTGTCTAACTGCCTAAATCACTAATACAAATGGGAAAAAGGACACACAAAGTGGTGGGTTTCTCTTGCAAGTTACAACTTGGCCCCTATTCTGTTCCTATTACATTAGCCTAGGTCTTACTTCTGGAATATATCTGCAACTAGAGTGAGGAAACCAATATTGACTCACTTATGCAAAGTACTTTGGGGATATGGCAATACCATTGGAATCATTTGTAGGTTTTCTTTGGGTGGCTAGAGGACACCATTTACACATTGGTTAACCACCTTCATTGGACTCAAAGACAACTTTGCAAATCTTTCTTTTGTGAGCTGCTAAGCTGCTGATCTGGTTGTGTGTGAACAGCCTGACAACTAATAACACATCCATTTTAGGTAGGCTTTGCTTAAATCAGGGTGTACACCGATGTAGCTTATTCCTATGTCTATGTAATCTTACAGTTTATGTTGTTAAGACAAAATACTTTACCAATAAGCCACCCTTCGGGCATTTGTCCACTTTCAAACACCTCGTACAGAGTACTTGTTCTTAACATACTGGAATCATGGCACGACCCTGGGTGACCAGTGTTGACACTCATGATGCGCTGTTTGGCGTCACACACTAATTGGACGTTCACAGAGTGGTACTGCTTGCGGTTCCGGTATTCACTTTCGTGGCTCCTTGGGGGCCTAATGGCTATGTGGGTGCCATCGATTGCCCCTAGGATTTGCGGCATGTGTGCCCGCCGGTAGAAACCCAACTTGACTTCATTCCACTCATTTTCATTCTGTGGCCAGTGGATAAAATTGGGCACTATATCCACTATGGCATTAATGACCAACATGAACACCCTTGAAACTGTGGGCTGGCTAATGCCCATGATACTTCCCGAAGTGGCTTGGAAGCTGCCACGCCCTAAAATATACAAAGTGGCCAGCAATCTGGCCATGCCGGGCACCGCATGGCCGCGCTGTGTGTCCGGGTCAATTTTCTCTGCTATGAGCTGGTAGAGGTGTAGAATAGTTCCTCGCTCGAGCCGGAACTTCCTCCTGACATCAGAATCCCGCAGCTTGTCCAAATAGATCCTTGGAGCAAAAATGCGTGGCTGGCGAGGTAAGGGCACACGGACTGGAGGTGCTGCTGCTGAAGGTGCTGCTGCTGCTGCTGCTGCAGCTTCCCCACCTTCTGCTGCCTCCTGTGCCAGGGCCTCCTCAAACAAGGCACCAATAAATGCCAGCATTGCACCATCTAATGCGTCTGGGATATCGTCCTCCATTTTGAACGCGCAAATTCGCGAATGCGCAGATATATATAGAAACGGCCGCTAATTATCACACCTGTGAGCCAGCTATAAAAGGAGCACATGGCCAATATGGCTGCTGGATGTTATAGATCGATGTTTCTTATGTGCTAGCAAGACCCTGTGACCCACAACCTACATTATCTGGAGGTAAGACAATTGTATCTCTCTCTCCCAAAAAAAAGGAAGGAGACAATTTGTACTTATCTTGGGTGTGCTTAAGTTGTCTATGGTGAATCCCCTCCAACCCACAATAGCTTGGGAACCCCTCAAGTGTCTTTTAATCATTGGCAGTTGGCCCCATGTGCATGTGGTTTGGACATGTGTTTTCTCATGTTTGTTAAAGGTGTGCAGTCTAGATTTGGCATCTAAACCTGCCCCCTTACCTTCCCAGCTTCCAAAGACACCATTTTTGCTTTCCTGATAACTGTAATTTATTATGTGCACGTATGTAGGTCATGCGATTTCTCATGTATGTTTAATGTTTGCAGCCTCCTTTTGCCTATAAAGGATTACACCACCACCACCACCACCACCACCACTGTGTTTGTGACATTAGGTAAGTGTTTGGAGGGCCTCGTGTGATTTGTACCCCTATGCGTTTTCTTATGTGTTTTTTTTTTTACATTTCTTTGCAGCCTCTTCTGCTCTTTAACACCACCACCACCACCACCACCACCACTGTGTTTGTGCCATTAGGTAAGTGTTTGGAGGGCCTCGTGTGATTTGTACCCCTATGAGTTTTCTTATGTGTTTTTTTTGTACATTTCTTTGCAGCCTCTTCTGCTCTTTGCCACCACCACCACCACCACCACCACCACCACCACCACCACCACCACTGTGTTTGTGCCATTAGGTAAGTGTTTGGAGGGCCTCGTGTGATTTGTACCCCTATGAGTTTTCTTATGTGTATTTTTTGTACATTTCTTTGCAGCCTCTTCTGCTCTTTGCCACCACCACCACCACCACCACCACCACCACTGTGTTTGTGCCATTAGGTAAGTGTTTGGAGGGCCTCGTGTGATTTGTACCCCTATGAGTTTTCTTATGTGTTTTTTTTTTACATTTCTTTGCAGCCTCTTCTGCTCTTTAACACCACCACCACCACCACCACCACTACTGTGTTTGTGCCATTAGGTAAGTGTTTGGAGGGCCTCGTGTGATTTGTACCCCTATGAGTTTTCTTATGTGTTTTTTTTTTACATTTCTTTGCAGCCTCTTCTGCTCTTTAACACCACCACCACCACCACCACCACTACTGTGTTTGTGCCATTAGGTAAGTGTTTGGAGGGCCTCGTGTGATTTGTACCCCTATGAGTTTTCTTATGTGTTTTTTTTTTACATTTCTTTGCAGCCTCTTCTGCTCTTTAACACCACCACCACCACCACCACCACCACTACTGTGTTTGTGCCATTAGGTAAGTGTTTGGAGGGCCTCGTGTGATTTGTACCCCTATGAGTTTTCTTATGTGTTTTTTTTTTACATTTCTTTGCAGCCTCTTCTGCTCTTTGCCACCACCACCACCACCACCACCACTACTGTGTTTGTGCCATTAGGTAAGTGTTTGGAGGGCCTCGTGTGATTTGTACCCCTATGCGTTTTCTTATGTGTTTTTTTTGTACATTTCTTTGCAACCTCTTCTGCTTTTTTTGCCACCACCACCACCACCACTGTGTTTGTGCCATTAGGTAAGTGTTTGGAGGGCCTCGTGTGATTTGTACCCCTATGCGTTTTCTTATGTGTTTTTTTTGTACATTTCTTTGCAACCTCTTCTGCTTTTTTTGCCACCACCACCACCACCACCGTGTTTGTGCCATTAGGTAAGTGTTTGGAGGGCCTCGTGTGATTTGTACCCCTATGCGTTTTCTTATGTGTTTTTTTTTTTTCCTTTTCTTTGCAGCCTCTTCTGCTCTTTGCCCACTACTACCACCACCACCACGACCAAGTCTGTTTGTGCCATTAGGTAAGTGTGTTCTGTAACTGTTCACTAATTATACTGTATATGAAGAGCAATCTGCAAATCCTGTTTTTTCTGTTTTCTCTTTTGTCATTTCAGATTTAGGAGTTTGGGGCTCTTTGCTGCTGCTGGACAGCCAGATTCTCTGCCCACCTCGTGCTCCCATGGCCCCACCCACTGGAAGGATGAGAAGGGCCAGGGGGGCCAGGGGGGCCAGGGGGGCCAGGGGGGGCAGGGGGGGCAGGGTGGGCAGATCGTCTGGCTCTGGTGTGAGGGAGGCTCCAGCTGTATCCATGAGGGAGTCCACCATCCCCATCCCGGAGGAGGAAGCCGGGGGAGGTGTTAACACACCAAGTGGACAAGCTGGCTCTTCTGACAGTAGTCCTGGAGAGGGTCCGTCCACCAGAGTCAGCTTGTCCACATTAACCCGGCTTCCCCGTTTCACCCACAATCAGTGCTGTGCCCTGGTCCACGCCTATATGGCCAGATATCAGGCGATACATGGGACCAGGGCCGCGTCTTACTCAGTAACAGAGAAGAACAGATTGTGGGATGAAATCCGGGATGCTGTAAATGCACTGGGTGAAGCACCTCGCCACCGTGACAGTGTGCGGAAGAAGGTCAACGACATCTGTGGGTCCGTTCGGAAGAAGCTAATTGCATGGGCTGCGGAGGGTCTTTATGACCGTCAAGGTCGGCTGGATGAACGTGCACGAAGTTCTCTCTGGGATTATCAATTACCTTTCTTGAACATCATAGGACCCGATACCATCTTTACCAGAGAGGACTTAGATTCGGATGCTTTGCACCGAGGTAGGATATTATCTTGGATGTCAATTGTGTGAGTTGTTTGGAAAAGATTAACTACTATCCTATGTGTGACATTAAGAGAATGTGATACTTGCCCTTCCAATTGTCCTTTTTTTGTTTTCCCCAACCTGCAATTTGTTCATCTGTAGCACGGATCTCAGCCCCTCCACAGCCCATGCAGCTTGGCGAACCAGACGGACTCACAGGTGTTGACATCAGTGCTGACCCTCCTCCTGGTAGGTCCAATATCATACTGTGCCAAACAATGTAGATGTTTTTTTTTGGCCAAGATAGCTCATATTGCTATGTCCTTTACAGAAGATCCGCAGCAGGGAACACACCCAGTGCAGCTAGGCCTGGAGGAAGGTGTTGGTATGTCTAGTCAAATAATGTTTTTTTGAATCTTATTAACCCCATTAACACACATGTTTTTTCTTAGGAAAGAGTGTTGCCTTTTAGATGTTTACCCTGCAAAACACAGTTGACAGCATTAATGGGTGCCGTCATTAGTAGGCAGACCAAGCCTTCTTAACCTTTGGGAGGGTTTAGCAAGTGTCCTATGAGCCCAGGAAAGCACTTTAGAATGTTTGGCCTCAATGCTTCATTCATGAAGCTAGGAGGGCAATCTGGCCATAATCATTACTGACTAAGGTTATGTACTAAACATGTTTTTTTTTTTTTTTTTTAAAAGAACATCAGGCCCCTCTTGACGTTGCAGCTGGAGTTGGATCAGGAGCTGGCGACGATTCTGCATCCAGTGCTGTGGTATGTGATATAAGGGAACAAGGTGCACATGTAACATTTCAATGGTAGCATTGATTTTGGACTAGATGTGGCTTACATTGTGTGTGTTAAATTAGTGCTATGACATTCTGACGATGCACCAGCACAACAAGAGTTCTATCTTGAACATCAGGGAATTATGTTATAATTTGGTGTGCCACTAATGTTCCAAAAACATCCAGGATCTTTAAAGTCCGGCCCGTCTTTGATTTTCCAGGTCCAAATTCATGGGTATCGTTTGGTTGGGTTGTCCTCTAGCCGATTGATGGCAAGATTTTAGACAACATACGTAGATGTATAAAGTCATTGGTGTAGTAACAGATTTACCAAAAGCATAAACAACCTACCACACCAGGGTTAATTGGGAACACCTTCATGTTGAATCTTTTTTGCCTTTGTCATATTAGTCCTACCAATATAATATGTACCCATTATCAGAAGTGTTGCTAGCTTGGATAATCTTACAATGAACAAGTACTCATTAGAAGCACATCAAACTTTTCAACGTTCTGCTTGGGGTGTTAAGTTGTCAAACTAATCTGAAATATTTAGTCATGATGTTTGATAATGATTTGGTCTATTTCTTCTGCTTTCAGGTAGCCTTAGATGCAGAGGGATTGTCACCTACCCAACTTCGTCCATCTATGCTGGATGTAGCCGAGAGGCTGCTTGATGAGTATCAGGTCCAAAATGAGTTAAGGAGGCGTACTCAGCAATCTACTGAGGCAGTACGTCTGCTCGGGCTCATACAGGAATCTGTAGCAACAATGGTACAGGTTCACCAGGATATGTTACAGGTTCAACAGGATATGCGTAACAGCTTGGTAAGTTTAGCAGACCAGCATCAACGGGATCGGCAAAGTGTTGACACTCAGGTGCTGGCCACACGCCAATGCCTGTTTGGATCTGAAGATGCCCCATTGGCAGAGCCCTCCCAAACATCTCACTCACCTGCCACTGCAGGTTGTGGTAGTGGGAGGGTAATGCCAGTGTTGGCCACTTGTCAGGCAGCTGGGGATGGGACAATTCCTCCTGTAGCCACTCCTAGCACTTCACACTCCGTTCGGACTCCCACACCCCTCAATGAGCAATCCTCCTGCACAACCTCAATGCGCACTGGTTCCACAGTACCCCTTCCACCTGACTACATTCCCTCCACACCTTTATCACTTCACTCCTCCCCAGGCCGTTCTTCTTTTTTGTCACCAATGCGACATGTCGTTTGCCCCCGCACCGTGGACCACAACAACCAATCAACCACCACTCCCCACACATCTTCACAACCCTTGCACCACCAGCAGCATCAAATAGCCTTGGAGCAGCAACGATCCCATCTCATGGTAATGGCACACGTTACCCAAATTCTTAGGCTGAGCACAGAGCAGATGGGACTATTGGCACAAGATCTTCAGTCTGGGACATTTCCAGGGTTCAACACCCTGCATCAGCAGCAGCCTCAGACACGGGATCTGATTCTAATGGGCCACTTTACCAGAACTCTAAGGCTAACCCCAGAGCAGATGGGACTATTGGCCCACCATTTGATGGCAGGAACCTTTCCATTGCTCACCACACTGCTTCAGTCACCACCACCACCACCAACTTAATTTCTATTTTTTTTTTTTTTTTGGTTTTGTTAATGATTGTTACATTGGCCAATTTGTGGGGCCATTTTTTTTTTAAATTTGAGGGTGGCACAATATGATTTCTTATAGTGCTTTTTTTGGGGATGAAATAAAATTTTATGCAAAATGATTAGTTTGTGTTTGCTCTTTGGTTTTTTAGGAGTGTTGGTGGCCAAGTAATGGCCCTGGTTAATGTAGGCATTTATACACACGTGCTTCTCGATCTCCAAACATATGATTTCATGTAAATTTAGATAACTCAATGTTCACATAACGACCCAAGAAAAGGTCTCCCTTCAAATGTAGCTTCAAAACAAGTCTCAAGGCTAACATAAACCAAAGCCAACATACTAACAATTACAGACCACACCACTCAAGTAAACAAATACAACACAAAAGACATTCGATGTGTACACCAAAAAGAAAACTTGGGTAATAAAATAAATGTTTTAATAACACATGTGGGTGTCTACCAACTGTAGCGTACAAAAAATATATTACAATATATAATAGAATGAACTAAATTGCCAATGTAACATTTGTGTTGCAAAGAGCAACATACTTAAATTTAATTTAGATAAACATTTTAAACATTTTTTATGTTTTGACATCATTTTTTGGAAGGTTTTCACAAAAACAATTCTTTTTTGTAAACATTTTTGGTTTTGTCCGTTGCCATAAAAACAACAAGGCTTTTTTGTAAACATTTTTGGTTTTGTCCGTTGCCATAAAAACAACAAGGCTTTTTTGTAAACATTTGTGGTTTTGTCCGTTGCCATAAAAACAACAAGGCTTTTTTGTAAACATTTGTGGTTTTGTCCGTTGCCATAAAAACAACAAGGCTTTTTTGTAAACATTTGTGGTTTAGTTTGTTACCAAAAACAACAAGGCTTTTTTGTAAACATTTGTGGTTTTGTCCGTTGCCATAAAAACAAGGCTTTTTTGTAAACATTTGTGGTTTTGTCCGTTGCCATAAAAACAACAAGGCTTTTTTGTAAACATTTGTGGTTTTGTCCGTTGCCATAAAAACAACAAGGCTTTTTTGTAAACATTTGTGGTTTTGTCCGTTGCCATAAAAACAACAAGGCTTTTTTGTAAACATTTGTGGTTTTGTCCGTTGCCATAAAAACAACAAGGCTTTTTTGTAAACATTTTTGGTTTTGTCCGTTGCCATAAAAACAACAAGGCTTTTTTGTAAACATTTGTGGTTTTGTCCGTTGCCATAAAAACAACAAGGCTTTTTTGTAAACATTTGTGGTTTTGTCCGTTGCCATAAAAACAACAAGGCTTTTTTGTAAACATTTTTGGTTTTGTCCGTTGCCATAAAAACAACAAGGCTTTTTTGTAAACATTTGTGGTTTAGTTTGTTACCAAAAACAACAAGGCTTTTTTGTAAACATTTGTGGTTTTGTCCGTTGCCATAAAAACAACAAGGCTTTTTTGTAAACATTTGTGGTTTTGTCCGTTGCCATAAAAACAACAAGGCTTTTTTGTAAACATTTGTGGTTTTGTCCGTTGCCATAAAAACAACAAGGCTTTTTTGTAAACATTTGTGGTTTTGTCCGTTGCCATAAAAACAACAAGGCTTTTTTGTAAACATTTGTGGTTTAGTTTGTTACCAAAAACAACAAGGCTTTTTTGTAAACATTTGTGGTTTTGTCCGTTGCCATAAAAACAAGGCTTTTTTGTAAACATTTGTGGTTTTGTCCGTTGCCATAAAAACAACAAGGCTTTTTTGTAAACATTTGTGGTTTTGTCCGTTGCCATAAAAACAACAAGGCTTTTTTGTAAACATTTGTGGTTTTGTCCGTTGCCATAAAAACAACAAGGCTTTTTTGTAAACATTTGTGGTTTTGTCCGTTGCCATAAAAACAACAAGGCTTTTTTGTAAACATTTTTGGTTTTGTCCGTTGCCATAAAAACAACAAGGCTTTTTTGTAAACATTTGTGGTTTTGTCCGTTGCCATAAAAACAACAAGGCTTTTTTGTAAACATTTGTGGTTTTGTCCGTTGCCATAAAAACAACAAGGCTTTTTTGTAAACATTTTTGGTTTTGTCCGTTGCCATAAAAACAACAAGGCTTTTTTGTAAACATTTGTGGTTTAGTTTGTTACCAAAAACAACAAGGCTTTTTTGTAAACATTTGTGGTTTTGTCCGTTGCCATAAAAACAACAAGGCTTTTTTGTAAACATTTGTGGTTTTGTCCGTTGCCATAAAAACAACAAGGCTTTTTTGTAAACATTTTTGGTTTTGTCCGTTGCCATAAAAACAACAAGGCTTTTTTGTAAACATTTGTGGTTTTGTCCGTTGCCATAAAAACAACAAGGCTTTTTTGTAAACATTTGTGGTTTAGTTTGTTACCAAAAACAACAAGGCTTTTTTGTAAACATTTGTGGTTTTGTCGGTTGCCATAAAAACAACAAGGCTTTTTTGTAAACATTTTTGGTTTTGTCCGTTGCCATAAAAACAACAAGGCTTTTTTGTAAACATTTTTTTTTTGGTTGCCAAAAACAAGGCATTTTTTGTATTTTTTTGGTTTTTTTGGTTCCCAAAAAAAGGGTTTTTTATAAATTTTTATATTTTTTTTGGTTGCCAAAAACAAGGCTTTTTTTGTTTTTTTGTTTTTTTTGGGTCCCCAAAAAAAGGGTTTTTTATAAATTTTTATATTTTTTTTGGTTGCCAAAAACAAGGCTTTTTTTGTTTTTTTGTTTTTTTTGGGTCCCCAAAAAAAGGGTTTTTTATAAATTTTTATATTTTTTTTGGTTGCCAAAAACAAGGCTTTTATTTTTTTTTTTTTTTTTTGGGTCCCCAAAAAAAGGGTTTTTTATAAATTTTTATATTTTTTTTGGTTGCCAAAAACAAGGCTTTTTTTGTTTTTTTGTTTTTTTTGGGTCCCCAAAAAAAGGGTTTTTTATAAATTTTTATATTTTTTTTGGTTGCCAAAAACAAGGCTTTTTTTGTTTTTTTGTTTTTTTTGGGTCCCCAAAAAAAGGGTTTTTTATAAATTTTTATATTTTTTTTGGTTGCCAAAAACAAGGCTTTTTTTGTTTTTTTGTTTTTTTTGGGTCCCCAAAAAAAGGGTTTTTTATAAATTTTTATATTTTTTTTGGTTGCCAAAAACAAGGCTTTTTGTTTTTTTTTTTTTTTTTGGGTCCCAAAAAAAGGGTTTTTTTTTAAACTGTTTTTGATTTTTTTGTTAGATTTTTGTTTATAATGGGCAACAATTACAAATGGGACATTTCTTTGTGTTGCAACGTGCAACATAAGTAAACAAACCACAAAAAAAAAATACTAGGATCTTTTTAAAGGTGTGACATTCCTAACGAATGGCTCCTTAGGGTCTGGATCCACGCCACAAAGGTGTTCCAAATATAGAATTCGGTCTCCGCACCACCTCATATAATCCAGGAGGACCTCGTAGGTGAGGTGGGTGTGCCCTGGGTAGAAAAAAACATGACAATTAGTTTTAGGCAAAATGATCCAAACAAGGATTGTAATTAATGTGCCTCAACAAATATGCTTAGGAGTCTATTGGTTGGCTTTTATCAACACTCTGAAGCAAATATGCTAAATTGCTGTTGTAAACCTTAAACTCAAACTTTCACAGCAAATTGTTCAAAAGGTTACATAAGATGGCTTGGAATGTTAGTAGCAGTTCCACCAAAGCTAAGTAAAATGCTTTTCTGCATGTAAACACAAGCAATCATTTTGAAGAATGTAAGGTGTTTTGGGTTCAATTGGTCAACACGATACATGTGCACACATTTATCTCTATCACCATTGGAATCTGTGGAGCGTTCTCTCTCACTCTTACTGTCTATAGATTGAACCTGACACATAGTAGAGACTCACCCTTAGGAATTTTGAGGGCCAGTTCTGGACGGAGCAGATGTGTCTGCTCCCCTGATCTCCTTTCCGCCATCCCAGCTGTGTTAAGAGAGAAGAAAAAGTTTATCAACAAATGGACTCACGCTAACTGTAGGTTACGCAGTCATGAAAACGCTCTAACACCCACTCATTACCCCTCCACATTTCCCTGAAAGTTTTATTTAGACATTGATATGGTGGTGATGCAGATTTGTACAGTGCAAGCGTCATTCTTCTGGGTGAAGCTTGTAGCGTTAAGGATACGTACTCCCTGCTTTTGTGCTGATTGTGTTTTTCTGATGTTTTTGGTGCCTCAGCCCTGCCTGTTCTAAGTGTTGGAAACATATCATTTTGGGAGGGCTGCGGAAAACTAATCAGGTTAGACTTACACTCTCTAGGTTTTTGGGGACAAGAGAAATAACAATCCTCCTTTTTACATGGCCCCTGTACACACCTCTAGGCACCTCCCTCCTGTTGTTTGACCCCACAGCAGGCAGCTTGCTATGGAGGCACATGAGATGAAGCCAAGCACCCTGTGCCTGTTCAGGCACTAGGCTGTGAGCCAGCCTTGCCCCCCTCCCTTCCATTGGTCTCAATGATTAGGAGTGACAGCATCAGGAGGCAATATTGGCATGCTGTCACCTCAGTTAAGGAGGAGGGGGAGTCTGTTCCAGACAAGTATTAGTGCAAACATTTGGACCGTAAAAAATGGTCCCAGTAAGTCTTAGGGGGAATATGCACACCTATCACTTGGAATACTAATGCATAGAATGCATTCACATAAAGAACCCGCTGCCTTTAGAACAACTTGAAGCCTGAGCGGGGACATACACAGTTAGCATTTCTCCACTTACTAAGTAGACACATTACTGGAAAAGCACACAACTTACCATCATCAGGTTTTTTTGGGGCCCCTGAAGTGGATGGCGTTGCTGGCTCTGGAGAAACTGCACAAAAAGAACACAAATTGTGAACTGGAATGTGGTACATTACCGAGGAAGAGTATTTATGAAAGATTGACAAACACACATTTTCAGTGTTGACTAAATCAGGACATGATTAAATTACAATGTCCCCTAAAAATTTACAAGTACAAAGCACACCATTTCCAATGTAGAGAAACTAACACCAATTTAGAATAGGGTGGCTTGAGATAACTTACAAAAGATAACATGTCCTGTAAAGCTCCCCAAAACCACCTTTCAAACATGAAGGTTAAGCAAGAGTGTTTCATGACCAACCTTCCTGTCACATATAGCAAAACTACACTTGCTTTGACTCCAACTTAGATTATCCTAGATACACATCATCCTAGCACACACAATTCATGTGAGAATCTAATTTTAGGTACTTACAGACTAGTTCAGGGGAGCCTGGAGTGGGGGAGGATGGGGGAGACCCTACATGGGGGGATGGTGTCCCTTCATGGGGGGATGGCGTTGTATCTCCTAGAAACACAAAGACACAAATACAATCCTTGAACAAAAGCTATTTGATAAAGGCACACAGAAAGTAGTCTGGAAACATTGAAGGTAGTAGTTACAGTGGACTGGGTAAGCAGTGGCCCCTCTTCCCCAGTCCTCCACAACAAACATCCTCAATGTCAGCTGCTACAAAACCCCAATGTCAAAATATATATATTACAGCCCTTATATTTACCAGGACACATTGAACACACAAACACATGTAGAATACTTACTTCCCCTTTGAGGAGAGCCCAGGTCCTCATCCGAGTCGGACCAATTGGCCTCTTCTTGGCCAACAGTTTGTTCCTGGCCCGGATCCAGGCGACTCGGCCCTGCCTGAGGCTCCTCTCTTGCTGAAGTTACATCAACCACAAAAGAAAACAAAACAAACAATCATTCCTCCAAGTTCGACCTAATACACAACACACCAGCACATCCACATTACTTACAGGGGGCCTGAGAAGGCTGAGCCGCAACATCCTGATCACTGGTTTCTAAAATAAAAGAAATACATTATATATTATTTATGGACACAAATAGGCAGTAACCTCTCATCATGCTAGCACCATACTCAATGCCCCTACAATTCAGAACATAGAAGTGCACTTACACCAATGAGATGCATTGACCATGTTTTAAAACAGGAGGGCACCATGCAAATTAAGCGGGCGCCTAAGGCCTCGCACCTACAGGGGCCTTGCGGCCAGTGGCGGAGCACCAACATTTCGAAGGGCGCAGTCAGGGAAATCTCCCAAGTAAAAGATTGCTTTCAATCCTCGGATCAAAAAGTTGCAGCAGTGTGCTGCAGTCCCTTCACTGCGTCTGCCAGGTGTCTGTTGTCCGCTGACACTTACTCCTCCTTCTCTGCCTGGGGATTGGCCGTCTGATCATGTTATCCTAAGATGTGGAGGAATCGGTAGGTGTGTACCTGCACCAGTAGGAAGTGACTGGCCGGTCAACTCACTCTGCTATCATCAGTTGTTGCTCTGGGAGGAGAGCTCCGCCCTGGACCCGGAACATACAGGTAACCAGGCCCAGACTTGATATTTTGCAGGCTGGTCATAGATTTGTTGTGTCCACTATGCAAAGTGGTTGAGTAGCCCCAGGGAAGTTGGAAGAGTCTGAAAATGGTTGGTGGAGGAGGAGGAGAAGAAGGCCCTGGGTGGCTGGGGGACAAGGAGAGGGCCCCTGGGGGTTTTCTAGAGGAGGAAAGATCCACAATGACGCCAGAGTCAATTGCCAAGGAAGAGAGTGGAGCTGAGCAAGTCCTGCCTATCTGACATGAAAGCCAAACATGGTGTAGATGGAGCCCTTTGCCCTACACAATGACAGCACCAGAGGTGGAAGGTGAGTGGTAGCGGGTCTTTGACATTATAGAGCATATGGACTCTGTCCATTATTGGTAGTTTTGTTTGGAGTTGTCCTTTAGATGTTTAACTGTGTTGTTTTTGACCCGAGCTGTGAGGGACTGAGGTATGACAGCCCACTATGCTGAGACTTATAGTGCCCTAGAATGTTGAGGACTGAGGAATCCTTAGTCCCTAACAGAGGGCACTACAAGTCTTAGCATAGCAGGCAGTATTTCCTCATTCCCCTACAGAGAGGATTACAAGTCCAAGCAGGTAGCCTTCTGCAGTGGGACTTGTTGTGCCCTTGACTGTGGTGGACTGAGGAAGGGAAGTGTAAGAGGGTCTCTGTAAGCTCAGATGTATGGGGGAGCTTTGGGGAACACAGAGTTCCCTTTTACACCAGAGTCCCCAGCTTCCCCCCTCAAATAATGGTTCCCAAACTCTCCTTATATCAGAGTCTTCACACTTCCCTCTTACAGTGTAGTAAGTCTGGAGACTCCGATGTAAAGGGGGCTCTGTAAAATGTGATTAGAGATTAGAAATTTCTAACATTTTTATTTTCTACTTACGATCCACAATTTTCAGCTGCTCAAATGGCTCGCTGCCTCTGACTGCATATTGGAGTGTGGCCGTCCTCCTCCTCCCCTTCTTCACCAAAATCACAAGAGGGTGCCGTCCGTCCGCTTTGGCTAGAAGCAGAAGAAAAAAAAAAACATAAAAAATACGAATGTACATAGTAGTATTAAAGGTTGTGAAGAGACACTTGATGGAGGTAGGAAAGGTAGGAGCGAGAGGGAGGGGGGGGGGGGGGGTGTTGGTATTAGTGTTGTTGCATAGCTAAACACATGTCCACCTACCCAAAAAATTGTAACCTATCTGGTCACATGTAATGTATATTTTTACTTACCGGAGATTTGCTCCACAGCCTTTCGCAGGAGCCTGGGTGAGCGCCTTTTGGCATCACTCCAGGCCCGCTGCAGATCCACTATATCAGCCTGGAACTGAAATCTCCGCTGCAGCCTCATCCGGAGACGACACATCATCTTGTGCTTTTGGTGAAGATGCGTATAAACTTTATCATACCCCCAGAGGAGGAGGAGCTGTGGAAAGAGCAGTGTATGTTTGAGTCCAAGTATGTCCAAAATAGTACAGTCTTCAAATAACATGCTAGGTCGTCTTTGAGATATTGTAGAACAAAGAATTCCATTTCTGGTGATACATATACATCGATGTCCAAATCTACCTCCATGACATAGGTTGCCCCACACTGGTGATTTCCTCTACATGATATAGCCATTTTCTCAATTGGCCTTTCATGACACACCCAGGGCCGCCATCAGGGGGGACAGGCAGTCACTGTATTTACAACCTTATTGCTGTCCATTTAGCAGGGTGCAAGTAACTTTACACACATGTAGCATAGGTATCAACTTTTGTCACCATGTTAAAAGGACAGCAGTATGGGTAGCATTACAGTGACTGTTATTAGTCCAGGCTCACTAAACTAGCCAATGCTTGGAAAAGCAAGCCATGCAGATTGCTTTTCAGGTCCCTTTTAACACGAGCTGTCTGATTGGGTGTGGCTGTTAATTTTTGACGCAGACCTGATAAGCCCCTCAATTCTCCTTTATGGAGTGTTATATGTAAATGGGATTGCTTCATTTGAGATGCAGATTTAAACTGTGTATGGCCAGGCTGAAGGTACCCAAGTTGATTGGTCGATCACCTGGAGGACAACGTACAACCAGTCTGTCAGATTTTACACACACTTATCGCTAGCATCTCTTGTAGCCACTAGCAATAATCACTGTGTTTTCCTGGCAGGGGCAGCACCAGGAGAACACAATGGCTCCGCAGGAGGGTTTCCCCTGTCTGTGTTGATGGTGGAATCAAGGCAAAATGTTTTTCCTGCAAGCCACGGGACAAACAAAGATATTTTTTTAATGAATCCATGATTTTGCCAAAATGGAAAAAAAAAGATGTTTGCTTTGTATATTCTTAAGTTTGCTACATAACTAGAACATGTAACAGTGTTATATCATTGCAGGAGATTTCCCTTCACTTCCTGTCTTGGTGTCACCAGGACAGGAAGTGAGGGAATCTCCCGTGGGGATACAGCCAGCAATTCTTTCCTTTTATATATACTATGGACATTATAAGGCAACAATTGCAAGCTATTTCCCCACAGTGATATTCCCCTCACTTCCTGTCTTGGTGTCACCAGGACAGGAAGTGAGGGAATCTCCCGTGGGGATACAGCCAGCAATTCTTTCCTTTTATATATACTATGGACATTATAAGGCAACAATTGCAAGCTATTTCCCCACAGTGATATTCCCCTCACTTCCTGTCTTGGTGTCACCAGGACAGGAAGTGAGGGAATCTCCCGTGGGGATACAGCCAGCAATTCTTTCCTTTTATATATACTATGGACATTATAAGGCAACAATTGCAAGCTATTTCCCCACAGTGATATTCCCCTCACTTCCTGTCTTGGTGACACTAAGACAGGAAGTGAGGGAAAATCTCATGCAATGATATCACCCTACTAGAAATTGTAGTTCCGTCTAAAAAGTATACATAAAGTAAGCACTTGGTTTCCAAAGTGGCAAAATTATGGAGGAGTTAAAACCCCATAGTGTGATCGGGTAATCTGACGGTGTGTTCCTACACTCCTCAATGTGTCTGTTCATTAAGCTGTGCTGAATTATCCTTGATTCACAATTCCTGCAAGAGTTGCACATGGTATGTGGGAGATGCAAATTTAAGGTGGCATAATTATCCACACAATCACACATAATCCTTTTTAAAGGTCACCAGCAGAATTTGATGGCATAGTGGTTCACAGCAGTGCCATCAGATTCCAGTTAGATCTGTAAATTAACAAAGCAATGGGATCTGGGGGTGTATTTAACTTGCAATGGACACCCCCATTCATTATCATATGGCAGTGTGAGATGGGTCTGTTGGGAATGTGATCCATTGAGACAAGTGATTATACACTCATGTGTTTCTTTTAGAGGTGATTTGTTCAAGGCAATCCTTTGAAGACATGACCATTCCAGATTTTTGTGATCACTGATTCCATCTCAGGTGAACCAATTAGCTGCTGTGTGCAGATCCAGCTTATGATGGTAAGAGTGTCAGACAAGACAAACGGGGCCGAGCTTGCAGTGTGTATGGATGTATGTAAGGCAATAATTTTTTGCATTATGCATTTAGGGAATATAATGTTTCTAATCTTGCATATATGAAAAGGGTCAATACATTTGTCTTTATCTAGATAGATTCCAAAGCGTCAGAGCAATCTGTCACAGATAATTGGGTTTCATTTTGTGTAAAAGTTGAAACGAATCAAATCTATCTATATACAGGCATAGCCCACTTTAAGTACACAATGGGACCAGGGCATGTATGGAAACTGAAAATGTACTTAAAGTGAAGCAATCCCTTTTTTCTTTTCTCGATGCATGAAAATACACCAGCTCCATTGTAAATTTTGGCCACATTGACATAGCCTTACTCCCAAACCATGTGGGAGCATGTTAAGGGGATCCAGGACTATGACATGATAGATTACCTAGGCAAGCTGGCCAGCCACAAAATGGATATGGTGTAGTCCTGGGTACCTGGGTACCCTGTCGTTGCTCCCTAAGTTTGTTATCCCTGTCACTTATGGTTTGTGAGCAGTGTCATGGCAAGCTGAACAAGCTGTGTCCTTACTCACGATTGTATATAAAGTGAGTGTACTTAAAGCAGGGTATGCCTATCTATATCTATATAGAAAGTTCAGAGATGTGAACCTGTTCCCTATTATATACACTAATATATGGTATATAACATTCTATAATGTATCTAATGTATATATATTGTATATAATATATACATAGTATATATATTGTCTAATATATATATTTTTTAGATACACATACATACATCTATATATATACACATAATATATATATATACATATAATATATATACATATATATACATATAATATATATACATATATATACATATAATATATATACATATATATACATATAATATATATATATATACACATATTAATATATATATATACACATATTAATATATATATATATACATATTAATATATATATATATACATATAATATATATATATATATATATATATATATATATATATACATATAATATATATATATATATATATATATATATACACATATAATATATATATATACACATATAATATATATATATATATATATACATATAATATATATATATATATATATATATATATATATATATATATATACACATATAATATATATATATATATATATATACACATATAATATATCTATATATATATACATATAATATATATATATATATATATATATATATATATATATATATATACACACACATATATATATATACACACATACATATATATATATATATATATATATAGGGAACAGGTTCACATCTAGGAAGTTTCTATAACAGGAAGCTTCTAGATCACGTCTAATAGGCAGAAAGTGCATGCGCAGATCAGCAGACCAAAAGTTTCTTGCACACCCGCTAGATAAGCGACCCACCCTGCCACCATCCCCCATCCCCCATCCCGCACCCTGCACACTCACACCCCCTCCTTACCTTACACACAAATGCCACGATTTCGTCTGTAAACAGTGCAGGAGCCATGATGCACACTTACGACAGGGCCTGGACAATTTCCGGAAACGTGTGCACGCAGCAAAAGTTTCGTTTCCGGTTTCATGTATAAATGTGAGAACGCGGTTTTGTATATTCGCGAATTCGCGAATAGTGAACATACACAACCATTAAGCAGATTTAACTTAGAAAAAGAAATACAAATACATACATTTGTGGACACCAGAAAACTTTATTTAGACACATGAAGACATTTTAAAAAAAAAATTGGAAACATGCTGTTTATTACATTTGTATTTTTCAAACCAAAACAACCTTTGTACAACATTTAGACCATATACATCGACAAAGAGCCCATAATCAACAGATGCATGTGCAGATTGACAGAATTATGTTAACAGCAATAAATACTTACAGAGAGTCAACACACAACACAGCCAAATCTCACCTCCATAAATAACAAAGGGCCAAAAATGTTACCCATAAAACATGTGACACACAAATATATTGGACCTCTTCGTAGGTCAAATCTTTCCTGATGTCTGAGTGAGCTATATATAATCCAAGCAAACACACCCAGAATGGTAACGCCCAGTCCAAAAATTAACTGTGTGTATCCTGTGTGTTTTGGAGCATGCTCAGTTGCCAAAACAAGGGAAATAGAAATGAGGAATAGAAATGTATGTAGGTGTGTATAGTATATGTGAATTGAAAAAATTCTCTCTTGAAGTTTGCTAGTCATTATTTAGAATGTTTAGATACAGGAATACATACATATATATACAATTACGTGAGAGAGAGAGAAATATATATTTAGGGAAACAATTGAAACACACCTTTTGGGATTTGAGAAGTGAGATTGTGACGATTGACCAGATATGTAAGCCAACAATCTGACTCATCACTCATGAACATCCCTAAATTTGGCGTGGCAATTATATCAGGCGTTCTTATGTGCATTTTGGCTGGCGTTTTCCCAGGCGTTTTGACATGCATTTTTTGGGCAGGCATTGTTATATGAAATCACCTACAAAAGCCCCAAAAACAGACCACAAACACGTACATGTGAACGTAGCCCGTTTGGGGGCGTTTGAGGGGGATTTGTCCAGCTCAAGGATCAGCTCCCAAAACAGGCAAAAAATCCAATCCTATTCAGTTCAATGGCCCCTGTTCCCATGTGAGCATTTTGACGGCATGAGGAAAACACCCAACGCTCACTGAGAAATAGCACAATGATTAGGGAGTCTGCCTTCCTGCTGTAGGTTTGTAAGTTCGAATCCGGAAGGTGCCCTCTGTATGGGCAACACTTGGATATCTCCAATCCTCCAAATGTTGACATCATTAATTTTGTTCATGTTTGAAAAAGGCATGTGTATCAGCAAACTTTTAATCCAAAGACATGAACAAAATACAAAAGATGCCCCATAAAGTCAATATGTAGCAATATTGTGAGCTAAAGCTCTATTTGTTTGTTGGGCATACTTTGCTAATTAGCCAAGTATAAGGGATATATATATATATACCTTCAGTTAAATGTGTAGTAAAATGGTAACACTTGGCCATACCCATATGGAAGAAAAGGTAGTATTTGCAATATATTTCTAAAAACATTCTTTGGAAACACATAAAATATTGTCAAAATTGTGACATTTCCTTGATATGTGTGAAATGCTAATAATCTTTCTTTGAAATATGTTTTACATCTATTTTTTTTCTATCTGACGACCAATTCCCCAATGTAATATTTTGTGGGTTTTTTCAGAGAATGTGGAGGTTCTATATAAACACTGTAGATTTGACTGCTATGATTTCGGAGTTAGCAGGAAAGGTGTATGGAATGTGATGGTGTTTACTAAAGGATCCCTTGTTGGAAGTGTGCATGTTTTTCCAATTCCGCCGGTTTTTGCCATTTTCTATGGGCGAGACAGCGGATTTGCAAGCGGTATTCAAAAAATAATTGACCCAAAATCGCGCTGGCGAAATTTTTTGAGCCAATTTGACGTTGCGCATGCGCACATTCGCGAGTTCGCAGCTCGCGGCTGGAGGAGCTGTTTAACCTTTCCACACTTTCGCAGATATCTCTCTTTCTAAGTCAGTTTTTGAGATTTTTTAAACGCAAGTCATCTCCAAATTGACTTCCACACCTTCCACAGTGATTTGGGATTTTTGGGGGTACAGGGGAAAATTTGGCTAAACTTTAGTCGAGCTTTTAGCTGGCGTGGTTTTAAGTCGCGCTCTGACCATATTGCATCTTAATGAATCTCACACTAGGCGCTATTTTCCGCCCGCCGTTCTTTGAATGCCAATTTCAGACTTAAATAATCGCCGCTTCGCAAAATCACGCCGAAACGCCAATTCGCCGTACTATGAATCAGGCCCATAGTGACTGCAGGATCCTGGGTTTAGTAACACTTTAAACACTTAAGGACTAAGCCTGTTTCTGACATTTGTTTGCAAGTTAAAATCAGTAATTTTTGCTAGAAAGTTACTTAGAACCTCCAAATTGTGTATATATATATATATATATATATATATATATATATATTTTAGCAGAGACTCTAGAGAATAAAATGGAAATCATTGCAATACTTTATATTACCTTGTATATGCGCAGCAATCTTACAAGTGCAATTTTTTTTAGAAAAAATACACTTTTGTGAATTTAAAAATAAGAAAACAGTAAAGTTAGCCGAGATTTTTTATATAATGTGAAATATGATGTTGCGCTAAGTAAATTGATACCTTACATGTCATGCTTCAAAATTATTTATTTTACACTGTTCCTTTAAAAAAAAAAAAGTTATTACTTTTATTCCTATTACAAGGAATGTAAACATCCCTTGTAATAGAAATAAGCATGATAGGACCTTTTTAATGAGAGATCAGGGGTTAAAAAAGTCCTCAGATCTCTCATTTACACTTAAAAGCAAAAAAACAAAACAAAAAGAAAATGTCATTTTACTTTTGCAATTAAAAAATTGGCCCTTTAAGACCGTTGGGCGGAAGTAACGTTTGGCGTCACTCCGGTCCTCTAGGGGCATAGAGTCAAATGGGGGCCATCTTGCCCTCACTCTACTTCCTGCCCATCAGTGCATCGAATGGGATAGTTTTCCCTGCTACCGACGGCTCCGGTAAGCAGAGAAATGATTGGGAAGCGGCGGGAGGGGGGCATCTTTCCTGCTGCCTCTAAAAGTGATCCTGTGGCGAATCCGCTGCCAGGACCACTTTTATTGGATTCCGGATCGCCAGCTGTTTTAAAAGAATTCAGGGGTTATGGCAGCTAGCTGCTGTCATAACCCCCCGTATTTAACGTCAAAGTAACAACGTAAATACACAGTGGGCAGTTTATTTTCCAAAAATCTGGAACTTCTCTGTTTGCTGTGCCTAGATCTATCATACATGCCATTCTTATATTGGAACCCCAACCATGTATTACAATCTCATGCATTCAGGCATACTTAATATATGCAGCAAGCACACTATATGGCCAAAGAGTATGGAGTCACCCCTAAAATTACTGAGTTCAGGTGTTTCCAATGGAGGGCACTGTTAATGCTGAAGCAAACAAAGGCAATTATTATTATTGATGTAGCATCCTCCTAGGGTGTAGTTTTGGGTCTTTCTGCTTACCAGAGAGATTGCCAGGTAAATTTATATTGCTCTCTGCCTACCAGAGAGTAGGATCTGTTAGTGAGGTCTGCTCATAGTGCTCAGATGCAACTCAGCTTGTCTGAAGTGTTTCACACTGGTCCAATAGGGAGGCATATTGGACAGTGGGAGGAAACCTGACAAATGAGTGCATAGGCATATACTACAGTCCTAGTTATTGGCAGAGGAAAGTGCCTCAGTGCATGCTGGGATACTGTATAAATGCCAAGGGCACATGTGCTTGCAGTCTTTCAGCTGGAGAGCAGGGTCCTGGAGGGAGGGGGCGGCTGCCCTCCTCTGTGGAAGCTGTCATGCGGCCTCAGGTGGTCGACCTGAGGGCCTGAGAATCAGAGAGGAAAACTGTACCCAGAGGTCCTGCAGAACTGACTGGAAGGGAGACACTGGAGAGGATCTGATTCTGCTTACAGTGAGTACAGATCTGTGTCCTGGGGCCTGTCTTGAGAGGGCCACCCCTTCTGAGGAAGAGTCAGTAGATGGGTGTCAATAAAGGGGATGTTAGATGGTGTCCTGAAGATAATGTAGTTGCATGAAGTCTATTGCTCTGGAGAGCAAAAGAACTTAATTCTTCAATACAAGTGGCAGTATGGTAAAAGCAGCCTGTCTGCTTCCACAAATACCCTGGTGAGGCCAAGTGAGTGTTGTCCTTATCTATTGTGAATAGTTCTAGGTGGAGTATCCCACTATTTCCTTCTGCCATCCAAGTTCCACAATAAGTATAAAACCAAATTCCCTGGATCGTTTATTGAGTAACGAGCAACTGGGACTAAGGATGGATGTGTGAAAAATCCCCTAGTGACTGTCTGCAGGTAATCATAGGGAGAACCAAGAAGACATCAAACAGCAAGCCCTACAGGGACAGTGCTACATTTGGGGGCTCATCCAGGATTTCCTCTGAGATACAGCAGTTGGAGGTGGTTCAAGTAGTGTAGTTTTAGGTTAAGGAAGAGTAGATAAGTAGCATTATCCAAATTGACAAAGACGGACAAGATAGCAAATAAACTGACAGATTGGGGTAGAGAATTCCAGAGGATAGGAGAGGCCCTGGAGAAGTCGTGGAGGTCAACATGGGAGGAGGTGACAAAGAAGCTAGAGAGCAGGAGGTCTTAGGATGAGCAAAGTGCACGGTTAATAATGTAGCTGGGGGGGGGCAGAGTTATGGATGGCTTTATACATATTAGACTGTTGTACGCTACCAGCCTTGTTGTAACAGTTTGGGGAAGGACCTTTTCTTTTCCGGCATGACTTTGCCCCTGTCTACAAAGCTTGCTACACAGAGACATGGTTTAATGAGTTTGGTGTGGAGGAGGGCTGTCCACATGGCCCTGACCTCAACCCTACTGAACATCTTTGGGATTTGGGGCTTGGATTTGGGGGTACTTATTTCAGATGATTGCAAAATGAGCAAACAGTGTGACTAGCCAGAGGGAAAAGCAAATAGAATTCTAGGATGTATCACTAGACGGATCACCAGCAGGAGGAAGGAGGTCCTGATTCCCCTATCTTATATACATAGATCTTTAGTGAGACCTCATTTAGAATACTGTGTCCAGTTCTGGAGACCTCACTCACAGAAAGATATTGATAAAATAGAATGAGTCCAGAGACAGGTAACAAAAATGGTGAAAGGTCTGGAGGATAAAATATATTGAGAGCAACTGCAGGAACTTAACATGTACAGTCTGGAGGACAGAAGGAAAAGGGGAGACATGATTGAAACCTTTAAGTACATCAAAGGGGTGAATAAGGTTCAGGAGGGCAGTTTTTAGAATATGAAACCAAAATAAGGGACACTGGGAGGCAACCTCAAACTAACTGGAGAAAAGTTCAAAACTAATGTTAGAAAGTATTATTTTACTAAAAGGGTAGTTAATGCTCGGGATAAACTACCAGCAGAGGTAGTGAGACAGTCAACAGTAAATGGCTTCAAACATGTTTGGGACAAACATAGTTCTATACTCAGTTAGGCTCGGTTCACATATATGCGATGCGGGAAGGCTGCAAATTCGCAGCCTGTTCCCGCATCGCACACGCACCCCCGGCAGTTCACACTGCCATATGCGATACGCTGGGGGTGTCAATGTAATCTTAACGACACCCCCAGTTTGATCGCATATCGCAGTGCGATCGTGCAGTTCGCACAGGATCGGATCGCACAAGTGTGAACCGCTGTGCGATCCGATCCTGATGCGGCTGCAAAAATGCCTCCTGTGCGTGTTTGCTGCGGGAGCGATGCGAATTTAGCCATACAGTTTGTATGGCTAAACTCGCACCGCACAGCTGATCGCATGTAATGTCGGAGCAGTGCACTCCGACATTACATGCGAACCCCGCACACGCACAAGTGTGAACCGGGGCTGAATAACGTTAAAAACAAACAACCAAACAAACAAAAAAAAAACACAACCCACCCCACAAAAAAAAAAAAAAAAAATAAAAAAAACACAACCCACCCCCCCAAAAAAAAAAAGGCCAGGCTAGATAGACTACTCAGTCTTTTCCTGCCACCACTTTTCTATGTTTCTATGGAATGAATTGGAACCAACATTTCGAGCCAGGTCTTCCCATTCAACATCAGTGCCCGACCTCAGAAATTTTCTTTTGACTAAATGGCCATCAATATCCCACAAATATACTCCAGAATCTTGTGGAAAGCCATCCAAGAAGAGTAGAGACTATTAAGATTGCCTCAATATTACCGACCACAATGTTGGTATGAAATTAAATGTCCAACAAGCCCATGTAGGTGTTACGGTCTGCTGTGCACAAACTTTTTTTATCATATAGTTTACCTTAGTCTGTCTTTAAATCTAAACTACATTTATTGTTAACATGACTGGACTGCAATGTCCCTTGTCTTGGGACTGCAATGTCCCTTATCTTTGGACTGCAATGTCCCTTGTCTTGAGGCTATGGGTGTTGTTGAAGCCATATCGTTTGGCAACGGTCAGTGACGTCAACTACAAGCTACTCTGCTGAACTCTGAACTGTTGACTGCGAGACTTCTGACAGGAGCCAATGTCGATCAAACAACTCAGAACAGTTCACGAGGCTTGTCAGCCAGTGATGTCACTCACAAGCTGATAATTGGACTGCAAGCACACTAGGTGAAGAAAGCACAGGACTGTGAAGAGGCTACCATGGCATTAGCTGAAAAAATATATATATACAAAAGTATATTCCGCACGCCAAGGAGTTACAAGAGTGGTTTATTAATTACTATAAAAATTGAATAGTGGGTGTTTTTAAACTCTAGCCTGAAAGAAAACACAATGAGCTTTGCAGCTGCTGTATATATATAGGGAGTAGTTTGATATATATAATCTCATAGAAGATCAAATACAGCGCTTGCTATGAACCACGGATGCCGATATCTATATTACTCTATATTTGGTATGTGTATTACCAGTGTAAAATATATAAAACAAATAACAAATATCAAATATCAAAAAAACATATCATCAGGGTAAACTCCATCAATTAATTAATTGTGCAAATCGGTGCAAAGTAAAATAAGCATAAATATGTAAAAACAGAATCAATTTGCATGTGATAAATAAAAATCGCTAAAAGATATATATATATATATATAAATAGCCAGAAAAGATTGTCCAAAATATATAAGTGACTTCTGTGCTCCCCCAGATTAATAAAAATTGTCCTTGATGGCAAAATATATCTTCAATTCAAAAGTGCAAATGCTGGCCGTGACAATCAAATCCCTTGTAAATAGGTGAAGTGAATCACTTACCAAATGAGGTGGGTTCTATATGCCGTATGGCACTAGAACCATTCACGCTTGCAAAGCCCACTGGGCTTAAAAGATTTTTCCCCTCTGTGTGGTCCTCAGGAATGCTGAAATTCCTTTATGCTCCGGGGTACTCGATCAGTAGTAACATGTGGGGGAGAAAGAAGGCTCCAAATAGTGTGATAAGGTTTAAATAAAGCAGTCTTTATTTCTCCATAGCTCGGGTAAAATAAGTTAAAAGCTGTACAACATCACTGGTGGTCTAGTGGTGCAAGTTGCTTGTCCTCCTCGCGGAGCAAACAGACTCACTTCTGGCTTGCGTTCCACCTATCGTGACGTAATGACGCTGTGCGGTCCAAGCTGACACGTTTCGTCACTTCTGGTGACGTCCGCATAAGCAATGGTAATGTCAGTATAACCAATTTTCCAACTGCACCTTTAATGAATAATACAGTGAATCGTAAAAGCAATGAAATAAGAAATATTAAAAAATACCAAATTCATTCACAAATGAAACAGTGAATAAAAAAAACCAACCTAAATACCTGATTTAGCACACCACAATGTGCAAAAACAAGAAAGTGAAAAGTGTCCCGAATATTCAGGTGGAAGAAAAAAATGTTTTCCAGTGTTAGTGACACAATCTTCGAATGTGCGTCTTCACTCCATGGCTCCGTGTTTGGTGCAGACCACATAGATATATGCACTACAACATACACACCCAAAATCAAGAAAGCCTTAGGCCCCTTTCACACAAACGGACCGTTCATTTCATCAGTTCAGTCATGTCAAAATGGATGAAGTATTCATCAGTTTTCATCCATTTTTTAACCATTTTTCATCCGTTTTTCGTCCGTTTTTTTCCTCCATTTTTTTTACATCCACTACCAATGCAAAAATGGATGAAAAATGGACCATTTGTCAGTTTACATCCTTTTCTCGGCCGATCCGTTTTTTTAACGAAAGAAAAATAGGGCTTCCATCCGTTCAAAAAACAATATTGACAGAAGCAGATGAAAATGGATGGAAATTGGATGATCATCCGTTGTCATCCGTTTTTCCATATAGGAATGCATTGATGTCCGTTTTTCATCCGTCAACAGATGGAAGAAAAACGGACAAACGGTCCGTATGTGTGAAAGGGGCCTTAAGTGTAAGTAAGATCCAGTCATCCACTCTCCACCTTTCCAAAGTAGTATATTAGTTAGTTCCCAAATTTCTCCAAATAACAATATATGGCATAATAGGCCATTTATTGACAAAAAAACCCATAAAAAATAGCTCAGCTAGCATTTATATTGGTGTGTAGCAATTACCCCCAAAGGAGCCGCTGTTTCTTTTGGTCCCCTGCTTTTTGTGCCCATGACTCTGCAAATAGCACCAAAGGTCTGCACAGCCGATTCCATTAGAGTATGCTCCCCAAAGCTCAGAAACAGAGCAACAGAGGCAGTGGCATACACTGCACATACCATGATTGCATCACTATGCTTTGCAGCCATAGCTGGCAGAAAATCATTTTTTTTTTTTTGGAATTGTATTTATTTATATTTTTAATTGGCCTGTTGGGGGGCTGTGGTGAAATATCAGGGGGCTAAACAGATTTTTAAAAATCAGATATTTTTTTAAATCAGAACACGTTTAAGTCACAGAAAGGGACTAAGAACATCAATTCATCATTCCCTTTCTTTGCAACCTCAGCTGCACAGATAAATAAATATGAAGCACTCACAGACTTCCTATTTATTCACAAACTGAAGCATAGTAAACACCATTTACTATACTTCTGAGATGCCCAGAGAAATCTGTACCGATCGTTCATTCAGAAAAGGAAGGGGCTCTCTGTTCTGAAACATCCCCTGTGTGCCTATAGCAGCTACCAGTGGGAAAGGAGAGGAAGGAAGTCAGCAGTTCTGAAGGAGAAAGGGGCACATGGGGGGACTGGACAGCAGATGGATGGGGGTGCAGATGCTAGAACTGATCCCCCTGCAGTGCAGCCAGAGGCAGGGAGAAGTGCAGAAACTGGCAGTGCTGCAGGGAGAGGAACAAGAGGATCTGCGTCTGCAATAAGGCCCAGGCCCCCCTTTTTAACTGATAGGGCCCAGGCCTGGTACAGGAGGGCTGGTTGTACTACCTTATTAGCAGCCCTGGCACACAGGATGATTATGGTGTACCCAGGCATGCATATGCCAGGCTGTACATATGGTGTACCCGTGGGGAATAGTTTTGTGCAGATGTGTATGCAGTACCCCAGTAGCAAAAGAGATTTGAATTACAGTAATGACACAGCAAACAGTTAAAACTATAGCAAGCAATAAACTGCAAATAGGCAGAGTTGTATAAAGTATTGAGTAAAAGTACAAGAGCTCGATCAAAAAGTGACTTCAGTAGCAGTGGAAGTGCTCGATCAAAAAGTGACTTGAGTAGAAGTATTCAACATTTTTTGTACTTAAGTATTGCAAGTAGTTTTTTTTTTAATTTTGCTACTCAAGTACTGAAAGTAAAAGTACCAGTAGTTTTGAAAAAAAAATTGCTACTCAAGTACTGAAAGTAAAAGTACAAGTACTGTGTTATGTAGTTATTAAAGAAAGAAGTCAAAAGTTTGAACATCATATTGTTTTTTATTATTTCAAATGCAGCTTTTATTTATACATACAGTAGCTTTTATTTTCGTATGCGCTGATAATACACATGTTTTGAACTTCATGAAACCTGCCATCTACTGTTCTGGCAGTGGTAATTTTTATAATTGTAACGAGTAACTATGCAGCACAAAAAAAAATATCGGAGTAGAAGTATTGAAATCATTGAAAAAATGTAGTGAAGTAAAAGTGGAAGTAGGAGAAAAAAATTCTACTCTAGGAAAGTACAGATACCGCCTTTCGGTACTTAAGTACAGTAGTGAAGTAGTTCTACTTAGTTACTATACATCTCTGCAAATAGGGGAACAGTAGGAATAAATATACTTAAAAAACCCACCAAAGAATTGGCATAGAGATTAACTCCTCCTAATAAAGCGTTCTCTAATTAGACGAAGTGGAGATTGTAAGTCATCAGCCTGTCTTTTCATCTTGCCCATTCAGAGAATGCGTTGCTTAGCGTTCTTTGAATAGCGCCTGTGCTGAGCGAGAAACCTCCTGTGTTCACAAAGTAGCAAATCAACCTCTCAGCATGGGACCCTGAAGCCAATGGCAATGGCTGTAGTAACAGTGTCTAATACAGTGATTTCCCACTTCCACGGGGATCAGCCAGGCATGGCACATGCAAAGTTACATTGATCCAAGCTGGCTCCATGTAACTATGCAAAAATAACCACACCTAAAATTCAACTTTAAATGCAAAAGGCTTACATTTGTTGAGCGTACCCCTTCAATTTTGCTTTGACAAATAAGGATATGAGGTACTATATCTTCTGAAATGACCATAAAGACATGTGATCCTATATAGCAGGATCACATGATCTCTATAGAGATCAAATTTTGACAAGGCTCACTGTTTGGGTCAGTCTAGTCAGCCAGGGGACCATAGAAGGCATGCTGGGTAGAGTTCAGAAGTAGAGAATGCGGAAAGTGCCACATGGAGTCCGAGAAGGTTATTTAACCACTTTAAGACCGGAAGGATTTGCCCCCTTCCTAACCGGGCCCTATTTTGTGATTCGGCACTACGTTAATTTAACGGACAATTGCGCGGTCTGTGCGACGCTTTACCCAAATGAAATTTACGTGCTTTTTTCTCACAAACAGAGCTTTCTTTTGGTGGTATTTGATCACCTGTGCAATTTTTATTTTTTGCGCTTTAAACAAAAAAAGAGACAATTTTGAAAAAAAAAACAAAAAAAAAAAAAAACAATATTTTATTTTTATTTATAACAATAAAAAAATCAACATTTTTATCATTTTAGGCCAATTTGTTTTCTGCTACATATTTTTGGTAATAAAAAATCGCAATAATCGTATTTTGATTGGTTTGCGCAAAAGTTATTGCGTCTACTAACTACGGGAAAGATTTATGTCATTTTTTCATTTGTATTGTTTTTCTTTTACTAGTAATTGGGGCGATCTGCGATTTTTTTTGCGGGACTGCGACATTACGGTCGGACAGATCGGACCCTTGACTGACATTTTTGGCACTTTTGGGGGTACCAGTGACATTACTGCAGTAATCAGTGCTAAAAATATGCACTGTTACTGTAATAATGCCATTGGCAGGGAATGGGGTTAACACTGTTGGTGATCAAAGGGTTAAATGTAAGCCTAGGGGAGTGATTCTAACTGTGGGGGGGGGGGGGGTGGCCTGTGAGATGACCATAGAGACCTGTGATCCTATATAGCAGGATCACATGGTCTCTGTGATCATCCCAGGGAATAGGATGGATGGCTGTGTTTACAACAGCTGACCGTCCTTTTCTCTCATCGGGGAACGATTGAGAGTGTCAGGCCTCAGGCGGCAATCGGAGCTGCTGACACACGCACTGGCTTCCTGGCTGACGAGCGGGGGGGCGGGAGCTCCCCAGAGCGAGCGCCATACATGATTTGCTTGTAGGAGCGGCTGCCTGCCACAGTACATCTGCGGCGGCTGGTCGGAAAGCTGTTAATGTCTCATATTGGGATATCCTTAAAGAACCAACTTGTTTCAGGGGGTTGGGCACGCCCCTTTTTTCAGGGCTTAAATGCTCTGTGTGCTGGAATGGTGGGACTCAAAATGAATTATCAAAGGATACCTGTAGGATCTCTGAAGTACATTCAGAGGTTAAGTGCTTACTCAAAACGAAACACCAGGTGCAATAAAAAGTGAGCACACAAGATGTGAACCACGAGACATTGCACAGGGTGTACACAGTGGTATATTTAGGTTTTGTGCTGCCCTAGGTCTGACTATACTTGGGCACCTCCTAATTTAAATATGACCCACAACTTCCTGTAAAGGCCACACCCCTTCCCGTTACCCACTCTGTTATCTGTAAACCACAGACCACAATCACAGTCTATCAGTGCCCATCAGTGCAGCCTCATCAGTTCCTATAAGTTCAGCCTCATCATTTCCCATCAGTGCAGCCTCATCAGTGCCCATTAGTACAGCCTTATGTCACAAGATTAGTAAGATTACTCCTTTCTTTTAGGATATTTGGACTTGTGTTTGCTGCCACTAATTGTAATCGTAGATTTATTTCACCTATTTGTATAATAAATAGGAAGTCCAGAGTCATTATACAAATACATGAAATATTTAGTGGCAGCAAACACAAGTCCAAATATATTATATGATTGGAGTAATTTTACTAACCCAGTGACATATTGCGATCAGTGGCGGCTGGTGCTCAAAAGTTTTTGAGGGGGGGGGCGCAAACAGAAAAATGAGTGACCAGCGTGCCCCCAATCAATGCAGAATGCCACAGCGTGCACCCAATCAATGCAGAGCGCCACAGCATGCCCCCCAATCAATGCAGAGCACCACAGCATGCCCCCCAATCAATGCAGAATCTCTTAATTACGCAGCCGCCAGTATGCAAATTCCCCAAGTTCTAAAACACATAGTTCTACCCGGCAACAGCGTGCGTCCTCTCTCTTTTTTCTATTGGATGCTTTGCCCGGCATTCTGATTGGAGCACGCATCGAGTCTTGTTTACCATGCTGGTATAAAGAGGCGGAGATGGCGTGATGACGCTACTCCTGAAGACGTCATCACGACGAAACGTACGTAGAGCGTCATCGCGTCACATCCGCCTAAGTGGAACGCACATCCGCCCTGTGGAACGCACGGCGTCCCGGAAGTGCGCTACTATAGCTTTTCATGCCACTACCCTCTATTCCCTTTGTGAGTACCTAATTTTGATATACAATAAAGTATTTTAAAACCAAGCGGTACTACTCTATGTGAGCCTTCTTTCCCCATATATCGGTACACCTTCGGACCCTAACACCACGGAACCGGGTTTACAAGATTCGGGCAGATAATTGGACCACCCAACCACTTTGATGGTCAGTGGAGGAGATCCAGGATTATAGATTCAAGGCCTGATACCCCTGCAGGGGTACATAGTTCTGGTGAGTGCGGTCCAAGGGGTGCGGGGAGCACTGAATGGTCACCATATACCTGAGCACCTTTAATATTTATCATCAGAACACCTGCACTCAAGTCACCTTTTTTTGCCCTGTTTTTTAGGAAAAGTTTTTTTAGCATTGTGGGACTATTCGTTCTTTCTTAGGTGTAACGGACTTATTTATTCTTGTATTATTGCTGCCATAATATTTATATACCTATTGTGCACCTCATTTAAGTCATACTTGATGTTTTGTATTTTACGGCTGTAGATTTAAGTGGATTCATTTTATATATTTATTTTTATATTTTGTATATTTCACACCTTTCATATAGTTTTTATATTTTGTATAATTCATACATTTCATATATTTTTCTTATCATACCAATTTTCACCTATTTTGTATCCACTTTTTTTCACAATATTTATCATTTACATAGTTGAATTATCCTTTAGTATGCACATTTATTAGGAAGACACATACGATGCACTGGACACTTTATTCATAGTGGTGATTTATATTGTATATACCCTTAACACCTATTTTTTGGACATCTAGAAACATCAGCACTTTTTGGCAGCGCCATACACCTTCCCCCTCCTTTTCCTTCATTCTCACTATATTCTTAGCAATATAGTATAAAGGTGGGCTGCAGCCAACATTAAATACTAGAAATCTAGAATTATCCTAAGCGCGGATTTTTTACATTTCATTTTCTCCACCCCTGGGTGTTTACATCTGCAGCTATGGATATTTTTAGTTTCACTACCACTAGGAAAGTTGATATTGAACAGATTTTTAGTAGTGAAAGGGTGTCTACCAATTATGATGTCAACAGCCTTTTTAGGCAACTTAAACACGCACTTGAGAAGCAAGTCAGGGTGTGGTGGGACATCACCACCCTGGAGATGTACTTAAAAGAGAAGATCACACCCAGAAGGTTACGCTGGGATGTACATCCCAACGACGGACTTAATGACAAAACCCTAATGGATAGTTGGTTCATTTTCTTTAATAGATGTGAATCAGAACTCCTAGAAACAATCATTACTAGGAGGAAACATAAACTCACGGAAGTAGAGAAACTGATTAAGCAATTAAAAGAGTCCCTAACACCCTTTTCACTAACTAATGAGTATAAGGATAAAGAAAAGGAGATTCAAGAAAGCATCACCAAATATGACTTAGAAATACAAACTAAAAAACAGAAGAAATATAGTAGGGATACATTGGACTATAAAAATAACAAAATCTATAATTGGCAAACCACTATGGGAGAAGAACCTATGGAACTACAGGAAACAACCTTAGTAGCAGATTCTAGGGAAACCACACCGGAAATAGAAGATCAGGATGTTTATCCAGACACCCCCACTCAAAGGACTCCTCGGAGTGTCAATTTTGACAGAAGAACTAGGGAAGAAGAACCCCAGACCCCTAGGAACACTGGAGGGATGTAAGATTTAGAAGTGCAGGTAATAATGAGGAAAGAATACCTCAGGACTTGAGATTCACATCACCTGGATATAGAACTCCCACACAACAGAGACGCAGAGTCATGCAAGAACCCAGATTTCCCTCACCAGGTTATAGGATTCCTATGCACAATAGGTTTTCCCCTCTGAGAGATGAAAGAATGTACACTCCTAGAGATGAAAGAAGAGGTGGCTACAATCAGCAGGGAAGGGATTTTTTTCATACCAACCACTTTGGGAGGCCTCCAAGACAACAGAATTGGACAAATCAGTACAGAAGACCAGGAGGGAGGGGCCCTCAAGGATACAACTACCGAGGAAGATTCCCAGATCATATGAACAATCGTGGGGGGAGACAAGGACCCAGGAGGGATCACACATCCCCACAGAGAGAAGAATGGAGGAATCATGCACCTTACCAGCAACAGAACTGGAACCACTGGAACGGATATGGGGCAAGAGGCAACGGGCAAGAGGCAAACGAGGGGGCAGGAAGAAAGCGAAGAAGGGAGTTTTAGGAAAGGGCATTTTTAACCTCAGCAATCAAGTTTTTAGTAAAGAGGAAATGGCAATTTTGGATTTGGGACTTAAATTCGCACCTTCAAAAGATATAGATAAATTTGAAACTTATATAGATCTCCAAAAATTCATCCGGAAACTGAATATTAAGAAATTCTTTCAAATTAAGGGCGAATATACAAATCCCATATCCACACGTTTTAAGCATACGGTTTTAAGGAACAATTCAATTTTTAACCCCAAGGTACCAAACAATGACTGTATTAAAGCTTTTAAAATAATGGTGGAGGAAGATATCAAAAAATTACAGATTCATGGTAAAGACAGTAAACGGATTTGGAAAGCCATACGGAATTTAGAAAAAAATAAGGAAGTGGTTATTAGACCAGCTGACAAGGGAGGAGGACTTGTCATTTTAAGTAAGAGAGACTATGAAGATGAAATGGAAAACCTTTTGAAAGTGCCAGATACCTATAAGAAATTAAAAAAGGATCCAAAAAGTGAATACACTAAGAAACTCAAAGAATATATACAGAAGGGTAAAGATATTGGCATTTTAACAGAAAAGGAAGCCAAATATTTAATTCCGGCATCCTCCAAAACTCCTGTAATATACCACATTCCTAAAATCCACAAACGTTTAGAAAAGCCACCTGGGAGGCCCATAGTTAGTGGGGTCGATTCTTTGTTTTCTCGATTGGGTGAATATTTAGATAAGTTCCTTCAACCTTTGGTATCCAAAGGAAGGTCCTATTTGAAGGATAGTACCCAATTACTCAAAGAAATTAAGAGTTTGAATACAGATGAATCTCAGTTTTTGGTTACAATTGATGCCAACTCGTTGTACACCAGCATCAAACAAAAAGATGGGCTTAGTGCAATAAAAAAAGCACTTTATGAGGACAACAGCTTAAAAAGAACTCAGATACAGTACATACTTGAAGGCCTCAAATTAGCCATGGAAAGCAATTACTTTTGGTACAATAAATCCTTTTATGTACAAACAAAAGGCGTGGCCATGGGGGCAAGATATGCCCCCAGTGTAGCAAATGTTTTTATGAACATGTGGGAGGAACAGCATATTTATAATCAAAACTTACCGGAAATTAAATTTTATAAAAGATACATAGATGACATTATAATGATTTGGGAGGGGACAAGTGAGTCCTTGCAAGAATTTTTGGAAGAAATCAATTCCAACCCATACGGGCTGACCTTCACTGGACATTGGAACCTGCAGAAGATCGACTACCTAGATCTACAAATATTTAAAGAAGGGAACCGTTTACAAACAAGGACTTTTTTCAAGACAACCGATAAGAATGGTTATATTCCGAAGACCAGCTGTCATCATCCTAAATGGAAAAATAACATTCCGAAAGGCCAATTCATGCGGATGAGGAGAAACTGTGGGAAAGTAGAAGACTATGATCAACAAACCTCTGTTTTAATGCAAAGATTTGAAGAAAAAGGGTATCAAAAGGATCTTTTAGAAAAAACCAGGGAAGAAGTTAGGAATATGAATAGGGAAAGCCTATTGGAAACCAAATTAAAGGAAAATAAGGGATCATTTGAAGGTGCTTTCATTTCAGGATACCATAGACAATACAAGGAGGTAGAAAGAATATTTAGAAGATATTGGCCAGTGCTGAAAAGTGATAAAACACTTGCCAAGACACTTCCAGAAAAACCTAAATTCATCTACCGTAGAGCACCCACCTTGAGAAATCGATTAGTCAAAAATGTGATTGACCCTCCTAAAAATATTAAAATTTTTCCTGACATGAAGGGGTTTATTAGATGCAGAAAGTGTGTAGCCTGTAAGAATAATCCTACCCAGCCAAGAAAAATAATGGACTTCAAATCAAAAGTGAATCACAAAAGATTTAAGATCAATAACCTGATTACATGTAACACTACGCATGTCACCTATATTGTCGAATGTATTTGCAATTTGCAATATGTAGGACGTACTACCAGACCTCTTCATGTCAGGATTAGAGAACATATAACCAATATTAAAAATGGCTTCCCGAAACACAGCCTCTCCAGGCATTACCTTGAAGTTCATCACAAAAACCCTGAAGGGCTAGTTTTCTATGGTATAGATTCAATTCAGGGACACTGGAGAGGTGAAAATAAGAGGAAGAAAATCTCCCAAAATGAAACTAAGTGGATATTTTTACTCGATTCACTTCAGCCCAAAGGACTTAACCTGGATATTGATTTGAATTGTTTTATTTCTAATTTTTAACATACAGTATATTTATATTTTAGATATTTTAAGTTTAAACAACAGGTTTAATCCTATGGGATATTTAATTCTCTTCCTCTGGTTATCACCATGGGATCACCCGTCAAAATTTGATCATATGTCTATAAGGATCAACTATAGACCTACGGGTCATACAGGTTGTTGTCTCCCTACCCTCATTCAACCAAGTTTTTCGGACAGACAGTCAAAGATTTTTTCCCATCTATGTTTCCTTTATATACTCTTCCTATTCTCTTTATTCAGGTTCCTTTTAATTGGGTTGGTATTTTTACCCCCCAATGATTAGACACCAAGTGTTCCGTTATCTGCACTTTTTGTATTTTAATGCGGCCCGCATCTATACGTTGTTCTCTTTGACTCCATACTGATTAGAGTCACCTACATCAAGTTATCAGACCCATCATATTCGAATATATAGCATTAGGGCTATATATATATATTTTTTTAGCCCTATAATGTTTACCCAGTAAATGATTACGAATCATAGCTTTCACTTTAAACAAATATCCTTTTTCTTTTATTACTGATTAGAAAGAGTATACACTATATTCTATTTCACCTCCACAATTTTTTATGTATTCACCATCACTAATATTAATCTATTATCATTACCACGTTTTTAGTCACCAATCTTTTTATTTTTATTTTTATTTTTATTTATATTTTTATTTATTATTATCACCATGAATTTAGGCCATCTATCAAAATATTTTATATAGTGACCAAAAAGAGTATATATCATATTTAGTTCACTGATATTTTTCTGATTCCTCGTCACTAATATTAATTTATTCATCATCACCACCACTTTTTTAATCACCAATTTTATCACCAATATTATTCTATCTCTTATTACCATCATAATTCTAGGTCACCTATTAAATTATTTAAATATTATTAACTATATATATGATTTTTATGAAAGGGTTAAATTCTGTGATTGGTCGTAAGATTATTTATATTTACCAATGTTATTTTATCATCATTAGTTTAATGCCAACGTATGTATTTTATGTAATATGCTGTACACTAGATGGTAAACAGACCCGATACCTAAGTATAGATTTTCACACCATTATTGTATCAACGGCAACAGAGGAGGACCTGACCCTCTTAAAGTCCAATTTGTGGTTCCCCCTTTCTTTCCTTTTAAAATGAGGTATATCGCGGACTTTTGAGGTCAGATATGTCCATCTCTTAATTACGCAGCCGCCAGTATGCAAATTCCCCAAGTTCTAAAACACATAGTTCTACCCGGCAACAGCGTGCGTCCTCTCTCTTTTTTCTATTGGATGCTTTGCCCGGCATTCTGATTGGAGCACGCATCGAGTCTTGTTTACCATGCTGGTATAAAGAGGCGGAGATGGCGTGATGACGCTACTCCTGAAGACGTCATCACGACGAAACGTACGTAGAGCGTCATCGCGTCACATCCGCCTAAGTGGAACGCACATCCGCCCTGTGGAACGCACGGCGTCCCGGAAGTGCGCTACTATAGCTTTTCATGCCACTACCCTCTATTCCCTTTGTGAGTACCTAATTTTGATATACAATAAAGTATTTTAAAACCAAGCGGTACTACTCTATGTGAGCCTTCTTCCCCCATATATCGGTACACCTTCGGACCCTAACACCACGGAACCGGGTTTACAAGATTCGGGCAGATAATTGGACCACCCAACCACTTTGATGGTCAGTGGAGGAGATCCAGGATTATAGATTCAAGGCCTGATACCCCTGCAGGGGTACATAGTTCTGGTGAGTGCGGTCCAAGGGGTGCGGGGAGCACTGAATGGTCACCATATACCTGAGCACCTTTAATATTTATCATCAGAACACCTACACTCAAGTCACCTTTTTTTGCCCTGTTTTTTAGGAAAAGTTTTTTTAGCATTGTGGGACTATTCGTTCTTTCTTATTTATTCTTGTATTATTGCTGCCATAATATTTATATACCTATTGTGCACCTCATTTAAGTCATACTTGATGTTTTGTATTTTACGGCTGTAGATTTAAGTGGATTCATTTTATATATTTATTTTTATATTTTGTATATTTCACACCTTTCATATAGTTTTTATATTTTGTATAATTCATACATTTCATATATTTTTCTTATCATACCAATTTTCACCTATTTTGTATCCACTTTTTTTCACAATATTTATCATTTACATAGTTGAATTATCCTTTAGTATGCACATTTATTAGGAAGACACATACGATGCACTGGACACTTTATTCATAGTGGTGATTTATATTGTATATACCCTTAACACCTATTTTTTGGACATCTAGAAACATCAGCACTTTTTGGCAGCGCCATACACCTTCCCCCTCCTTTTCCTTCATTCTCACTATATTCTTAGCAATATAGTATAAAGGTGGGCTGCAGCCAACATTAAATACTAGAAATCTAGAATTATCCTAAGCGCGGATTTTTTACATTTCAATGCAGAATGCCACAGCGTGCCCCCAATCAATGCAGAGTGCCACAGCGTGCCCCCCAATCAATGCAGAGTGCCAAAGCAGGCCCCCATCAATGCAGAGTGCCACAGCATGCCCCCATTGATGCAGAATGCCACAGCATGCCCCAATCAATGCAGAATGCCACAGCATGCCCCCCAATGTAGAATGCCACAGCGTGCCCCCAATCAATTCAGAGTGCCACAGCGTGCCCCCAATCAATGCAGAGTGCCACAGCGTGCCCCCAATCAATGCAGAGTGCCACAGCGTGCCCCCCAATCAATGCAGGGTGCCACAGCATGCCCCCATCAATGCAGAGTGCCACAGTATGCCCCCATCAATGCAGAATGCCACAGCATGCCCCAATCAATGCAGAGTGCCACAGAATGCCCCCCAATCAATGCAGAGTGCCATAGCGTGCCCCCCAATCGATGCAGAGTGCCACAGCGTGCCCCCAATTAATGCAGAGTGCCACAGCGTACCCCCCAATCATCAATGCAGAGCGCCACAGTGTGCCCCCATCAATGCAGACACCAGCACTTACCTGGCGGCGGCTTCTCTTCAGTCCCGGCGGCGGCGGCTTCTCCTCACTCTGTCCCCCGGCGCGTCTCCTGCAGTCCTCCTGCTCCCGCTTCCTCCTCGGCCAATGGCATGGGGTTTGCCATGCAGCCAATCAGGAAGCGCGTATCGGACGCGCTTCCTGATTGGCCAGGAGGAGGATCGGTGTGGCAATAGTGATTTTTCATTCGCTATTGTCACACAATGGGTGGGCTCGGGACGCACTGCTCTGCGCCCTGGCTCCAACCTTTGCATTGCCCTATTAGAGCCTCTGGCTCTAATCAGGTGATGTAAAAAAAAAAAAAACCCCATTAAGCTCCATGCGTCCGGCGCCCTGCATGCAGATTAGGGGGCCGGATGCATGGATGGGGGGGTGGCGCCCCTGTGCCCCCAACACACCGGCCGTCACTGATTGCGATAGCACATATGGATGTGAGCAGGTCCAAAATATTATTGCCATCATATACAAGTAAAAGTCTTATTTGTATATGATGCAATTCAGTATTCTCGCTCAAGGACAGGGATGTTTAAGTAAATTAAATTATATTATTGACATGATGCCTGCCATACCTAGGGGCGGGGGAGGGTAGACGAAGCATTAGGCTGCAGTGCCAAACCTTTTAGCATTGGCGGCTGTCGGGCCAGTTGTATTAATTTTGGTCGGCGGCCTGCGGTCTGTCCGAATGTCCTCACCCGCCGGTATTATCATACCGGCAGGTGGCTGTGTGACTGCTTTATGGGGGTGCCAGACTGATTTGCCTCCTGGACCTTGCACTCTGGCCCAATTCGCCCCATAAGACTGGCACTATACTAAAAGTGTAGCGCAAGCCGGCGGGGACACTTTTCGTGTGGGAGCTGGGAGGAGGCTGTTTTTTTTTTCGTGCGGGTGCAGCTTTTTTTTTTTGCTGCCCCCTTGCAAAGTGCCGCCCTAGGCTTGGGCCTTGTTGGTCTAGGCCAAGATACAGCACTGGGTGTACACATGGTCCTCCTCTGCAGAGAAAAGACCCTGGCTCTGATCCCCCAAGGCACAATACTCCTGATGGGGACTGGGATACTCATTGTCCATAATATAATGAGATGCTAACAGATACTCTACCCTGATTGGTTCACTTAATTTCCAATTTGTTTTTAATTTGGTGAGTGTGCCCCTTTAATTTAAGTGGCAGGCAAATGCAGTGAAAAGCGAAAGAAATAAGAAGTTGACTTCCCAGCAGTAAAGTAGCTTTTCAAGAATTACAATGTCATTAGCAAACATGGTTTTGACATTGTCTCTGATTGCCTCCAGACGTCTGTTTTGTATTTTCCATAACGTGAACGGCGCTGACAAACCACAGTCATTTAATTTTAAACGGATTTATTTGTAGACAAGATCATGTCTTCAGGAAATTCTCTGAATTCACTGACAATATCTTTACTAAATCAGAGCAGAGCCAAGACTTACATTTACGCTTCTGCGTCTTCCTCAATCAATATATAATGTACAGTGCAGGCAACAATTGCCAAACGCTTAACTATGTGACATGTTGAGGGTTTATATAATGAATTGGCCCTGGAGATCATTCGAAGGGAATTGTTTTGTGAATTCAAATTATGGTATACTGCCAATGCAGGAATGATATGTTCTGTATAAAGCCGCCGTATCTTTGCCGAGTTTTGTGCAGACTCCTGGTAAATGAACCAATGGCATATTGTCTCTTTTGTTTTAAAGCCAAACCCCAGGCAGATATAAAATTATTAAAATAAAATGAATGCAATTCTGTATTCATTAATACACTTTATTACCAAAAGTATTGGGACACCTGCCTTTACACACACATGAACTTTAACCTTCTTAGCGGTATTCCCGAGCGTGGCTCGGGGTTAAATTTCAGAGCCAAAAGTGGTAACCCCGAGCCACACTTGGGGTACCGCCAGAAGCAGTGCTGGATCCTGAAAGCGGGGTTACTTACCCTGTCACCGGGATCCAGCGATGTATCCCAGCGGTGTCTGGCGGCGGTTCTTCCTCGCGATCCTCTCCGTGCTCGGCTTCCGTCTCCTGCGACGTGATGTTCATATATATATATATATATATATATATATATATATATATATATACACACGTGTGTATATATATATATATATATATATGTATATATACAGTATATATGTATACATACATACATACATACATACTTTAACTTATTTTTAGTTTTTATTATATTATAATTTATGATTTTGTGTTTCAAACTTTATCATACCCGAGATGTTATAAAGAAGAACGCACAGTAAAAAAAAAAAATGATATGTAAATAGTTGGTTTGGGCTGCTCATTCTTAATAATTACATGCAAAATAATGGTACCGCTTTCAGCACCTAAAATCCGAAAGAATCAAACCGCCAGGGAGGTTAATGGCATCCCAGTCTTCGCCTGTAGGGTTCAATATTGAGTTGGCCCACCCTTTGCAGCTATAACAGCTTCAACTCTTCTGGGAAGGCTGTCCACAAGGTTTAGGAGTGTGTCTATGGGAATGTGTGACCATTCTTCCAGAAGCACATTTGTAAGGTCAGGCACTAATGTTGGATGAGAAGGCCTGGCTCGCAGTCTCTGCTAAAATTCACCCCAAAAGGTGTTATATTGGCTTGAGGTCAGGACTCAAGTTCCTCAGCCCCAAACTCGCTCATCCATGTCTTTATCCTTTCTTTGTGCACTGGTCCAAATAATTTGGTGGAGGAGGGATTATGGTGTGGGGTTGTCGTTTAAAGGTTGGGCTTGGCCCCTTAGTTCCAGTAAAGGGAACTCTTCAGGCGTCTGCATACCAAGACATTTTGGACAATTTCATGCTCCCAACTTTGTGGGAACAGTTTGGGGATGGCCCCTTCCTGTTCCAACATGACGGCAATCGCAGCCGCTGGTCCCCGTGGATCGGCATCCCCGCTGCCTAGTGAGGGCGGGAGCACACCGCCGGCAGCACGCGCTCCCCCCCCCCCCCCAGCACCATGTACACAACCGACCTAGGGCTGCGTCATTTCAGGCAGCCGAGCCAGCCTGCCGCAGTAAAACTACAGCGGGCGGTCGGTAAGTAGTTAAAGTAATAGTAAAGCCTTGTTTTTTTGGGGGGTTTTAAAATAACAAACATGTCATAGTTACCTGCTCTGTTTAATAGTTTTGCACATAGCAGCCCTGATCCTCCTCTTTTTGGGTCCCCTGCCGCGCTTGCTATGAGGGCACTCCTGTGTGCTCACTCTTGAGCCCCCTTCTGAGTGTCCATAAGACACACAGAGTGGGACTTGGCCCCCAACCCCACTCCCTCCCCACTGGCTCTGATTGACGGCATCGAGAGCCAATGACTCCTGCTGCTGTATATGAGCCCACCAGGAGCAAGAGACTCGAGAGAGCCTCGGCTCTCGTGCACATCGCTGGATCGAAAAAGCTGCTTGCAGAAGGTTTTTTACCTTACTGTATAGAATGTAGCAAGGTAAAAAAAACCTTCTGCCTTTAAAAACGACTTTAAACACTGTTCCAAATAGGAACAAGCAATACTTTAATTGCATGGGTAAGGGTGTCCAACTGAGTTTTTGGCAGGGCATATTGACTATTTTTTTTAGACTTCTCCTTTAACAAACAATGACTGGCATTGACAGAAACAAGGACCCAGCAAAGTAAAACTGAAGAAAAGTAGATTAGTTTGACAACGTCGGTCCTTTGTGAATCTGTGCTAGATATTGCCATGGCCATAACCATCAAAAATTGTGAACAGGCAGGATGTTTTTAGCAGAAGAGACATGAACAGCTCTCTTCCCATTCCATGATAAAGATAAAAAGACAAGGCGCCTCTAAGTGCAGTAGGCTCTGAGTATTTATTAGGTTAAAAGTATAAAAACACTCACATTTGGTAAATGTGACATGGGCATAGCAAATATCTGTCTGGAGTCTTCCTATCCGCTGTGCTGAGTGGTTGCAATGAGGACATCCGGTGATCCACTTTTTTATAGATGTGTCCTAAGGGAGGTCTGACGAAGGAGCTGAGCTTCGAAACATGTAACCGCCCACCACCCGCTCTAATGGACACCAGCCGCTGCGTCCACACCCTGCCTTCAGGAAATCTCATGCCGACCAGGCTGAGACACAGACGAAAGGACGCATCTACAGAAAGCGGATCACCGGATGTCCTCATTGCAACCACTCAGCACAGCGGATAGTAAGACTCCAGACAGATCTTTGCTATGCCCATGTCACATTTACCAAATGTGAGTGTTTTTATACTTTTAACCTAATAAATACTCAGAGCCTACTGCACTTAGAGGCGCCTTGTCTTTTTATCTTTATCACTTTCAGAGCAGCTTCTCCTCTCCAGTGCTGCCGAAGTGCAGTGTCTCACCTAAAGCCTTCTGTATTCCACGGAATCACCCATACAACAAACCCTTTTTCTCTTCCCATTCCGACAGACTACTTGTGTGCCAGGATGACTGAACTTCTGCGCATGCCAGCCAATCAAGACCAGCACCTGGAGGAAGTCAGGGAAGCCGGCGTCGGCAAGGGACTTCCTGGGAGTTGGACCATTTTTACAAAGTAAATACAAGGGAGAGGTGTGTGGGGGGTGAAATATAATTAGTGTGTCATGCTGTCCCCCTAAAAAATGGATATCAAAGGAAAACAGCAGCCCCCAAATGGGATTTATTACATTTCTACAAAAGTAAGTATTTTTACGTTTAGTCCTGCTTTAGAGGTGGAGTTACATGAAAAGGAGAGTTTAGTAATTTTGTAATATTTAGGAAGTGGAGAAATATCCGTAGTATGTTTAAGATAGTTTTTGAAATGTTAAAAAAAAATTAGAATTTAGAAGAAATCTGTGTCTTATTTTTATTTAATTTATTTACATTTCTTTAACTTTTTTCGATAATGTTTTTATTTTGTTTAACTTTTGGTTAATGTTTTTCTAGTTTTTTTTTTTTTTTACTATTTTGGGCCAGTTTTCCTTTGATACAAAAAAAAAAGAAGAAAATCAGGAGACACCATTACCATTTACCACCAATTGAAAACCCAATTTGTCCTAAAAAAAATACAAGGTATAATCCACCTGGATAGACAAAGTAGTTGGGATCATACAGCAGGTAACATAAATAATGAACACATCACCATTTTTTTTAGGTAAATATATTTCTAAGTGCCGGTTCACACTACTCCCGACTTGTCAGGCGAGTTGGACGCTTGACAAGTCGTGCTCCATTCTGTGCAATGGGAACCGTTCTAATAGGAGCGACTCAAGTCGTTCCGACTTAGAAAAAGGTTCCTGCACTACTTTTGCACAAAGTCGGAGCGACTTGCATTGACTTCCATTATGTGAAGTCAGTGCAAGTCGCGCCGAAGTCGCGGTGCACGGCGACTTCATTAAGTCGCCCCGAAGTCCTGTTGCCATAGTGTGAACTGACACTTAAGCTGCTAATGACATGAAATCCATACAAAGAAACCAAAACAAATAAGTTCAGAAATTAGGTTATGTGTAATAAAATGGAATGATTACAGTCCCCAGATCCCCCTACGCAAGTCTTCTGTGGGCCAGGCTTTGCTTCTTTTAGATGCTGGGGTTGCCCCGGCAAGTTTGAAAAACTGTGGGGACTATGGTTAGACACCCCAGGTCTAAGCCCACGGGAACTGGTATACAAGAAATTATTTGGTGTCCGAATAGACCATAAGATGACTATTTGCGACTTTGATTTATTCTAGAGGTGATGGTGTCATGGTGGCGATGTGCTTCGCATAGCTTTAGCTAGGTGTATGTGGATACAAACACCAGTATTTGACAATGTTTCTGTGATTAATGTTTTTGGCTTTTTAGGTGGCTGCATCCTTTATTGTATGGCCTGCTCTATTGGACTGATATCCTGTTTTTCCGATTTACTAATAGTAATTCGATAGTCTGGTCAGATGAGATCTAACACTTTGGATGCCTTAATACACACTAAATTTAGAGGTCAAGTGGCACATCACCTCTAAAACACCCCCATACCAACAGTGAAATTTGGAGGTGGGAACATCATGGCGTGGGGCTTTTTTTCAGCATACGGTACTGGAAAACTTAATTTCTTTGAAGGAAAAATTAATAGAAAAATGTACTAAGACATTCTTGATAAAAGTCTGCTGCCATCTACCAGGATGATGAGGATGAAACGAGGGCGGACATTTCAGCAAGACAATCATCCCAAACGCAAAGCCAAGAAAACTCTCAATTGGTTTTAAAGAAAGATATCAAAGCTGCTAGAATGGCCCAGCTAATCACTTGACTTGAATCCAATAGAAAATCTATGGAAAGAACTGAAGATCAGAGTTCATAGAAGAGGCTCACAGAACCGTCAACATTTTAAGACTGTTTGTATGAAAGAATGGGCCAAAATCACACCTGAGCAATGCATGCGACTGGTTTCTCCATACAGGAGGTGTCTTGAAGCTGTCATTACCAACAAAGGATTTTGTACCAAGTATTAACCACTTAAAGTGGAGTTCCACCCATTTTAGTAACTTTAGATGTACCTGTATGTAATCCCCTTTAAAACTACCTTTTTTTCTTCTTTATTCATCCTCACTTCCGGGTCCGGCCGTCGATCGGCGATTACGTCATTTGGCGATTCGCAAGGGCTGCTAGGATGTATCTCATGGGATGAAATCTCGCATTATTACAGAGGTGTCCTGAGCTGTACTGTATGTATTGGATTAAGTCCGTGCTTTGCCCCGCCTCCGCCCCGCCTCCTCTCAGTGAGCTCTACGGGATATAATGCTTTCAGTCCTCGCTCACTGAGAGGAGGCGGGGCGGAGGTGGAGCGGAGCAGGGACTCAATCCAATACATCCGAGTACAGCTCACTGAGAGGAGGTGGGGCGGAGCACGGACTCAATCCAATACATACGAGTACAGCTCACTGAGAGGAGGCGGGGCGGAGCACGGACTCAATCCAATACATCCGAGTACAGCTCACTGAGAGGAGGCGGGGCGGAGCACGGACTCAATCCAATACATCCGAGTACAGCTCACTGAGAGGAGGCGGGGCGGAGCGGAGCACGGACTCAATCCAATACATACGAGTACAGCTCAGGACTCCTGTGTAATAATGTGAGATTTCATCCCATGAGATTTCATGAGATACATCCCAGCAGCCCTTGCGAATCGCCAAATGACGTAATCGCCGATCGACGGCCGGACCCGGAAGTGAGGATGAATAAAGAAGAAAAAAAGGTATTTCCTAGCAAAAAAAAAAAAGTTTCCATTGGTAAAAGTAGTTTTAAAGGGGATTACATACATCTATGTAATGCAAGTTATTAAAATGGGTGGAACTCCACTTCAAGGACCAGAAGATTTTACCCCCTTAATGACCAGGCCATTTTTTGAGATACAGCACTGCGTTATTTTAAATGACAATTCGTGCAACGCTGTACCAAAAAAAAATGTATGTCCTATAATTTCCCACAAATAGAGCTTTCTTTTGGTGGTATTTGATCACCTCTGTGGTTTTTATTTTTTGGGCTAGAAACAAAAAAAGAGAAACAATTTTGAAAAAAAAAAAAAAAAAACAATATTTTTTACTTTCTGCTATAAAACACAGTCAGTAAACACATGTAAAAAAAAATATTTTTTTTCATCAGTTTAGGCCAATATGTATTCTGCTACATATTTTTGGCAAAAAAATCCCAATAAATGTATATTGATTGGTTTGTGCAAAAATTATCGCGTCTACAAACGATGCAATATTTTTATAGCATTTTTATTCATTTATTTACTAGTAATGGCGGCGATGAGCGATTTTTACATTACAGCGGACAATTCGGACATCTAACTGACACATTTGACACTTTTGGGGACCAGTGACTTTATTACAGTGATCAGTGTTAAAAAAAATGCACTGTTACTATACTAATAACACTGGCAGGGAAGGGGTTAACATCAGGGGCGATCAAAGGCTTAAATATGTCCCTAGGGGGTGCTTTTAAACTGTGTGGGGGAAAGACTCACTGGATGAACACTGAGATCTGTGTTGCTAAATCGCAGGAACACAAGCTCACTGTGTTCATGCCTGACAGAATGGCGATCTGCCTTGTTTACATATGTTCTGTCTCTCCCGGGGATGATTGCTGGAGGCCGGCGGACATCGGGTCCACCGGACCCGTTGATTGATATCCCCGCTGTGTCCAATCAGGGTGCAATCGCGCCTCCGGCGGTGCAGTCAGGCAATCTAGTGGCTATTGAACGAAACGACATACAGGTACGTGGATTTGCGCAATAGAGCCACATTGCCGCAGTATATACACGGCAGGCGGTCGGCAAGTGGTTAAACAAATTTCAGTTAGCCTGTGTTAATCCATTTTATTTATTTTTTTGTTTAAATCTTTTTATTATTATTACATTTTCTTTATATACATAAAAAAATAAAAATATGACGTTAAAAAAAAGACATCAATTTATACAAGACCGTAAAATGTTCTCCAACATATACATTACCCTTCAACAATTTTTTCTTTCTTTCTTTTTTTCCCTTTCTCTTCTTTTTCCCTTCTTTCCCTCTTCCTTTTTCCTCCTTTCTTTCCCTTTTTATTTCTTCTTTTTTCGCTTCTTTCTTTCCTTTTCTTTGATACCCCTTTTCATAAGTCCCCTTACAATAGGTAAAGATACTCTTCCCCCCCCCCCCCCAAAAAAAAAAAAAAAAACCCTTACAACAACCCCCCACCTACTACCGTAAAACTAAAAATTTGTGCTCAATTTATGTGTTGGTGATTAAAATAGGGAGTGTATCTCAGGGTAGAAACCCTGATTATCTACCCAGTTCCACCCTATATACTGTGACCAAAACTTTGAAAATTGTGAATCATACAGTTCATTTATCTAAGGGTGTATATATATATATATATATATACCAGCTAATTACAAAATCCTCACCCAAATTCACCATAATTTAGTAAAAAAAAAAAAAAAAAGGGCCTTGTTCACAGTATACAAGGCAGAAACTACCCAGTTCCACCCTATATGCTGGGAACAAAACCTTGAAAATTGTGAATTATACTAATTATACTATACTAATTACAAAATCCTCACCCAAATTCATCCTAATTTAGTGAAAAAGAAAAAAAAGGGGCCTTGTTCACAGTATACAAGGCGGAAACTACCCAGTTCCACCCTATATACTGCAAACAAAACCTTGAAAATTGTGAATTATACACCTAATAATTTATTTAATGGTATATATATATATATATATACCAATGAATTGTCATTCCATTTTTATTACATATAACTTAATTTTTGAATTTATTTGTTTAGGTTTCTTTGTATGTATGGATTGCATGTGTTGTTACCAACATGTGGTAGAAATTAGAAATATATTTAACTAGAAAAAGGGTGACGTGTTCAATACTTATTTTACCTGCTGTATGTACAGTTTTACTAACACATGTCAAAATTGCAAAACTGGCTTTGGGCATTAAGGTTTGTTTTACCCTCCATGGTGCACATTTTTCTGCATTTTTTTATTTTCTTTATTTATTGGTTAATTTTTGGTATGGTTTAACTTTTTGTTATTATTACTATAGGCGCTGCACTTTATTTGCATTGTCTAAACCGGAGGGTTTTATACATTGACACTGTTGCTAGCTGCCTTCCTGCTGAGCGCTGACTTACATTTGTTTATATTGTTTTACCCTCCCTCAGTCATGAAGGGGTTAAGAACACTTGGGGAAACATTACGATTTTGCCTCTTATTCCAGTTTAGCACCATCTCCTTTGTCCTATGTTCTCTGTTCTCCTAAAGTCACTATTGTGACATCTGTCTTCTAGTTCTTATGGCGCTTTTCCACTGCATGGAACCGAACAGTTCGGCTCGCTTTTGCACTTTTCCACTGCATGGTACCGCATAGTACAGTGTTGGAACGGTTCGGTACGGTATGGCGGCGCTTTTCCACTACATGGAACCGAACAGATTAATTGCATCTTCTTATTTTTCTGTACTATCTTCTTTATGATATTGACCAGACGTCATCCATCAATAAATAGTCATTTAGTTAATTCTTGCAGAACATCCTGAAAAATTTAACTTAACTAATCAACGTGGGCATTTTCTCTATCTGCAGCTAACAGTTTAAGAGCCTTTCTGTTTTATGACCACTAGAAAATGAAGAAGTCTCAAGCCGTTATTGGCTCTTTAAATTAAAAACAGAATATCGCAGTTTTCCATCAATGGTTACATGACCGCCGGATGGCCTGTGAGCAGCAACAAAGACAGGTAAGTATCTCCCGGTAGGGTGCATGTTATATTTTTACTACAGTAGTCTCTATGGAAACATTCATCTTAAAATTCTTTCTTGATAAAAATAGATCCTTGTTTTAAAGGTCCATTTATGTGCAGAGATGCCAATGTTCCTATTTGTGCTTTTACTGGAGTCTGATGGCTTGATACAATGTATATATATATATATATATATATATATATTAATTTGGTGGAGATGCATCAGTAGGGAAATATCAAAAACCTATGTATGAGTAATGCAATATTTTTTTCAAAAAGAACCAATATGTACCTTCCTGTTTACCTATTTGTCTAGATATTCTTCTATATTTCATAAACCATGTTATATTTTTACTAAAGGACCAAATAGACCAGTAGTGATGGGCCGAACACCCCCTCGTTCAGTTCGCACCAGAACATCTCGTACAGGGAAAAAGTTCTAGCGAACATGCAAACTCTATTAAAGTCTATGGGAAACGAACATGAAAAATCAAAAGTCCTAATTTTAAAGGCTTATATGCAAGTTATTGCCATAAAAAGTGTATAGGGACCCGGGTACTGCCCTGGGGGACATGTATCAATGCAAAAATTTTTTTTTACAGGAGCAGTGATTTTAATAATGCTTAAAATGAAACAATAAAAATGAAAAATTCCTTTAAATATCGTGCCTGGGGGGTCCCCTTAACCACTTAAGCCCCGGAAGATTTTACCCCCTTCCTGACCAGGGCCTATTTTGCGATTCGGAACTGCGTGACTTTAACTGACAATTGCGCGGTCGTGCGACACTGTACCTAAACGAATTTGATGTCCTTTTTTTTCCACAAACAGAGCTTTCTTTTGGTGGTATTTGATCACCTGTGCGATTTTTACTTTTTGCGCTATAAACAAAAAAACAGCGTAAATTTTGCAAAAATAACAATATTTTTCAAATTTTTTTATATGAAATTCCCCCCCAAAAAAAGTAAAAATCTAAATTTTTTAACATTTTGGGCCAATTTTTTTTACCATATGTTTGGTAAAAAAAATCGCAAAAAGCGTATTTTGATTGGTTTGCGCAAAAGTTATTGCGTTTACTAACAAAGGGTAAGATTTTTGTCATTTTTGTTGTTTTTTTTTTTAATGCATAATGGCGGCGATCCGTGATTTTTTTTTGCGGGACTGCGACATTGCGGCGAACAGATCGGACCCTTGACTGACATTTTTGACACTTTTGGGGGTACCAGTGACATTACTATAGTAATCAGCGCTATAAATATGCACTGTTACTGTAAAATTGACACTGGCAGGGAAGGGGTTAATTTTATTGGAGAGGGAGGGGTTAATGTATGCCTGGTGCTTACTGACGTGTGTGGGGGGAGGTGACTGAGTGACACAGGGACAGATCGCATGTTCAGCTATGCTGAACACTGCAATCTGTCACTCCTTGTCACTTAGGAGATCCGCCCGCTCTGTTTACACAAGCGGGCGGATCTCCAAACTCGATTCCCCCGATGATCGCCGCCACTCCTCCCCTGGCCCGACTCCCGCTGTGACTGAAAACAGCGGGAGCGTGCCTCCGGCGGCGCGCGAGCGCCGCCTACAGGGGGAGGAGTCCAGCCACGTAGGTCTACGTCGCTGGACGGAATCGAGCCACTTTGCCGCAGTACGGTCAACGTGACCGATCGTCAAGTGGTTAAAAACAATCGTTGTTACAGGAGCAGTGATTTTAATAATGCTTAAAATGAAACAATAAAAATGAAAAATTCCTTTAAATATCGTGCCTGGGGGCCCACTTAAAGCGGAGTTCCACCCTGGATTTTTTTTTATTTAATACCCCCGGGACAGTCAGGGCTAGTACATTCCACAATGGCTAGCCTCTGATCTGTCCCGGGTTGCACTTACCTGTTAGGACAAATACTTACCTTGCAAACGTCTTGTCCAGCGCTGCCATCTCAGATGTGGGCAGCTTGAAGCCAGCGAGATCCCCTTCGGCGTCTTCTTCCGCCTTCTTTGGTCCCACGATGCTCTGCGCCGGCCCCGACGTCACTTCCGGGTCGCGCGCGTCATCCCTCTACAGCTTCTGGGCATGCCCAGAAGCTGTTTAGAAGGGGATGACGCGCGCGACCCGGAACTGACGTCGGGGCCGGTGCAGGCGCAATGATTCCTGGGAGCTATGACGTTCAGCTCCCAGGAATCATTGCAGAGCCAGGAAGTGACGACGGGCCGCGGCTGAGGAAGGAGGAAGAAGGAAGTAAGGTAAGTATTTTTTCTTTGCTACGAGGTAAGTAAAAAAAAAAAAAAATATGCGATTATCCATTTCTTTTTCAGGTGACCCGGAGCGAGAAGATGGAGGTAAGTATAAAAATAGGGTGGAACTCCACTTTAATGTGCCTGTAAAGTGGCGCATTTGTGCAATATATGGAGCCTGCTGCAGCAATACTGACATCTCTAAAGGAACAAATGTCATTTAAACTTGCTCGCGGTTGTAATGTATTGTCGACTCCCGGCAATACAGATAAAAAAAAATGAAAAAAACGGCGTGAGGTCCCCCCCTCGCCAAAGTTTAAAAAAAAAATGGCCTGGGTCCCCCCAAAACCCATACCAGTCCCTTGTCCGAACAAGTAGCCTGTCTGGCCAGGATATGGGGGAGGGGGGGGGACGAGCAAGCGCCCCCCCCCTCCTGAACCATACCAGGCTGCTTGACCTCAACATGGGGAGGTTGCTTTAAGGTGCCCCCCAAAGCACCTTGTCCCCATGTTGTTGGGGACAAGAGCCTCTTCAAGAGGTTAAATGTGAGCTTAGGGGAGTGATTCTAACTGTGGGGGGGCATGGCTTGTGAAATGATAACAGAGACCTGTGATCCTATACAGAAGGATCATATGCGCTCTATGATCATTCCAGGGAGAAGAACGGTCAGCTGTGTTTACAACAGCTGGCCGTCCTTTTCTCTCAGCAGGGAACGATCGCGGGTGTCAGGCGGCAATCGGAGCCGCCTGCCTGCTGCATCAGCTTCCCTGAAGTGGGGGCAGGAGCGCTCATCCCCTACTCTCCTGTAAGCGACATTGCTGCAGGAGACTATAGCTATGTCGGTTTGCCCAGGAGCGGCTGCCTGCCGCAGTATCACTGCGGCGGGCGGTCATAAAGCGGTTAATTTGTTAGTCACTTATGTCAATTCCATCTAACACTATCCTCTCCATAGGGTGACAATCCTGCTGCTCAAAGGTGTTCCTGTTGCTTCTCCATCCAGCATGGACTGGAAGTGTGTTACTGCCCAGGTCTCCAGGTGAAAATAAAGGGAAAAAAAAAGTCTGAAAAAAAAAAAAAAATTAATGAAGCCGTCACATCTAAGGATTGGTATTCTGCAATATATTATATTTTTGTTTTTAGGTTTAGATACAATGCAATGATATGCATGGGCACGTTAAATAAACACAGCATACTCTTTACTGCAGAGTGAATTCCTGTATTGTTTAAATGGCTGTCAAAGAACATTTCCAAGTGAATGCGGTTCATCTATTATTTATGAAATCTCAATTAGAAACTATTCTTCTTTCAGATGTGAAATTCAAATGGACCTTTCTAATGCTTTTTATTCTATCAGAGGTAGCATTATTATTATGGATAAGCTTCCTATAAGCATTTCTTTTTGCCATAAAACTGTTTGACTTTGTAATCAAACATTTACCCAGACAAATAATCGTATAGTTTTGCATTTAAATGTTGAATAACTTTTGCCAATAAAATATTTGCATCGTTATCCGCCTGAGCTGAGTAGAGAAGATTGGGATGGGACAGAAATTTATGCAGCAGAATGGAACGAAGAGCAGTTTCAGATTCCACTTTTTATCAGCCCAGTATATCCTGACAAATGATATTTATCTATTGTTTTTTTTTTTTTAAATATTTTTGCTTGTTGCTCTTTATTATACAGGACCTGTCAGTTTTGTAAAAAACAACATAGTGCACAAATGCAGGGAGGAAGGGTAAGAGGAGCTTTTCTTTTCTTTTTTTTTTTTTTGCCATTACCTAATTATATGTATTTTAAAAATGTTGCTGTATAAGCCCCACCCATTTTTACTTTTTCTACTCTTTTTTAACCGCTTGCCAACCGCCGCACGACTATTTACATCAGCAGTCAGCCCCTGACAGGCAAAGCGACGTAGGGCTACGTCGCTAGCCTGTGAGGCTCTAGGGAGCGAACGCGCGCCGCCGGAGGTGCACCCGCGCAGTCACAGACCCCCCCGCGCGTGTGCCCAGCGGACCCGATGTCTGCCGGGCACTCACGATCTTCCGTTACACCGGAAGAAAGGCAGGCGGCTAATGTAAACAAAGCCGCCTGTCATTCTCCCCTGTGTAAGAATAGTGATCATACGGTTCTGCTATGTAGGACTGTTGATCACCGTTCTTACAGCTCAAGCTACAGCCAATCACAGTTAGAAGCACGCCCCCAGGGACACACTTAACCCCTCCTTCTCCAATAAAGTTAACCCCTTCACTGCCAGTGTCATTTTTACAGTAACAGTGCATATTTTTAGCACTGTTTACTGTAGTAATGTCACTGGTCCCCCCAAAAGTGTCAAAAATGTCAGTTAGGGGTCCAATTTGTCCGCCACAATGTCGCAGTCCCGCAAAAAAAATCGCAGATCGCCGCCATTACGCGTTAAAAAAAAAACAACAAAAATGACAAAAATCTTTCCCTTTGTTAGTAAACACAATAACTTTTGCGCAAACCAATCAACTTTTTGCGATTTTTTTTACCAAACATATGGTAAAAAAAAATTGGCCCAAAATGTTAAAAAATTTTGATTTTTACATTTTTTTGGGGGAAATTTCATATAAAAAATGTGAAAAATATTGTTATTTTTGCAAAATTGTTGCTCTTTTTTTGTTTATAGCGCATGATCAAAAAATTGCACAGGTGATCAAATACCACCAAAAGAAAGCTCTGTTTGTGGGAAAAAAAAGGTCATCAAATTCGTTTAGGTACAGCGTCGCACGACCACGCAATTGTTTGTTAAAGTCACGCAGTGCCGAATCGCAAAATAGGCCCTGGTCAGGAAGGGGGTAAAATCTTCCGGGGCTTAAGTGATTAATTTCTTTTTGTTTATTTTTTAAATGTAAAGTGTTTGTTACCTCAGCATTTAATATTTCTGATATGTGCCTGCTGTACCATGTACTTGTATGAGAAAAGTCTCCTATTCTTTGTATTGCTTCCTTTATGTGAAGTCCCCGCCAGTCCCTCTGCTTTCCTATTAAAAACTAACCACGCTAAGCAGAAGAGCAGTTCTCTAGCTATGCTGGGAACTCAGTCTGCACTCCTCCAATGATCAGACTTGTCCTGATTCCCCCCTCCACACAGACATTCACTTGGAAGATTCACTGAGAAGATTTGTGTGCTGCTCTTTCTCCCCCCGGCAGTTCTTATGCAGCTGAGAACAGAGGGTATGTGATCATTTAGAAAAAAGAGCAAAAGGGTATTTATGAAATTTTTTTATATCTATATTCAATTTTAAACTGAAATATGTTGTTTTACAAGGTGATCATTTACAAACACTTTAATTTCCTATTACCTCTTTCTCCATTTCTAATGAAAAGCGCAGAAGATGTTTAGTGAACGTATGGCATTTTTACATTGCTTGCTTTCAAGTAATTTTTGATGTGTATACTTTTTTATGTATTATATTAAAGAGACCCTGTCCTTTGGATCAACTATAGGGTTTAGGATAGGAATGCACTGATATCGATACCAAGCATTTGTGCGAGTATCAATACTCACCCAAATGCTCCCAATTCAGAAACTGATACTTTGCATTGGGATTTGCATCAATACAAAATGAATTGGCGCAAAACACTCTGTAAAGAATTGCATGCGAATTGAACAGGAATGTGGTGCAAATCCTGTCCGAATCAAATGCAATTTCCCCCACTGCTCCTGTGTTTGTGTGTGTGTGTGTGTGTGTGTGTGTGTGTAGAGTATCTCACAAAAGTGAGTACACCCCTCACATTTTTGTAAATATTTTATTATATCTTTTCATGTGACAACACTGAAGAAATGACACTTTGCTACAATGTAAAGTAGTGAGTGTACAGCTTGTATAACAGTGTAAATTTGCTGTCCCCTCAAAATAACTCAACACGGCCATTAATGACTAAACCGCTGGCAACAAAAGTAAGTACACCCATGAGTGAAAATGTCCAAATTGGGTCCAAAGGGTCAATATTTTGAGTGGCCACCATTATTTTCCAGCACTGCCTTAACCCTCTTGGGCATGGAGTTCACCAGAGCTTCAGAGGTTGCCACTGGAGTCCTCTTTCGTTCCTTCATGACGAAATCAAGGAGCTGGTGGATGTTAGAGACCTTGCGCTCCTCCCCCTCCTGTTTTGAGAATGCCCCACAGATGCTCAATAGGGTTTAGGTCTGGGGACATGCTTGGCCAGTCCATCACCTTTACCCTCAGCTTCTTAAACAAGGCAGTGGTCGTCTTGGAGGTGTGTTTAGGGTCGTTATCATGTTGGAATACTGCCCTGCGGCCAAGGGCAGACTGGCAACTTTCGGCCCAGGGGGCAAGTACAAACCAGAGGCCCATGGTGCAGTGACTCGGCCCCCCTCCCACTCTCCCTCTTCCCGTCCTCCTCCTGACCCCCATTCCAAACTAAAGCCCTGCTCCAGATACACTCTACTTACCGACTGAATCAGTGTTCCTGACCTGGCCAGCAGGGGATGTTTGAGGGGAGCTGGGACAGCTCAGTCCAGGCTTGCCGGGGGTGAAGAGTCTCCAGTGGGGCATGGAATCGGCATCTGCTCAGACACAGTTTACACCATCCATGCTGGGGGGGAGAGGCCTGCGCTCTGTCCTTGTCTTCAACTCATACTCAGTAGGCCAGTGGCAGGAACTTTTTACTTCTTTTCACTAGGAATCCGTTAGGCATGTCTGTGGCAGAAGCAGTGCAGCCTTTTTACGGAGCATCAGAGTGGCCCAGGGGGCAATTACCCCCCTGCCCCCTGGCCCAGTCCTCCCCTGCCTGCGGCTCAGTCTCTGAAGGGAGGGGATCATGCTCTGCTTCAGTATGTCACAGTACATGTTGGCATCCATGGTTCCCTCAATGAACTGTAGCTCCCCAGTGCCAGCAGTACTCATGCAGCCCCAGACCATGACACTCCAACCACCATGCTTCACTGTAGGCAAGACACACTTGTCTTTGTACTCCTCACCCGGTTGCCGCCACACACGATTGACATCATCTGAACCAAATAAGTTTATCTTGGTCTCATCAGACCACAGGACATGGTTCCAGTAATCCATGTCCTTAGTCTGCTTGTCTTCAGCAAACTGTTTGCGGGCTTTCTTTTGCATCATTTTTAGAAGAGGCTTCCTTCTGGGACGACAGCCATGCAGACCAATTTGATGCAGTGTGCGGCGTATGGTCTGAGCACTGACAGGCTGACCCCCCACCCCTTCAACCTCTGCAGCAATGCTGGCAGCACTCATACATCTATTTCCCAAACATAACCTCTGGATTTGACGCTGAGCATGTGTACTCAATTACTTTGGTCGATCATGGCTAGGCCTGTTCTAAATGGAACCTGTTCTGTTAAACTGTTGTATGGTCTTAGCCACCGTGCTGCAGCTCAGTTTAAGGGTCTTGGCAATCTTCTTATAGCCTAGGCCATCTTTATGTAGAGCAACAATTCTTTTTTCCAATACTCAGAGAGTTCTTTGCCATAAGGTGCCATGTTGAACTTCCAGTGACCAGTATCAGAGAGTGAGAGCGATAACACCAAATTTAACACACCTGCTCCCCATTCACACCTGAGACCTTTTAACACTAACAAATCACATGACAGGGAGGGAAAATTGCTAATTGGGCCCAATTTGCACATTTTCACTTAGAGGTGTACTCACTTTTGTTGCCAGCAGTTTAGACATTAATGGCTGTGTGTTGAGTTATTTTGAGGGGACAGCAAATTTACACTGTTATACGATCATTTTCTCTCATGGCCGAGTGTTCCTTTTTTGAAAATGAGTTTGAACGATTTTTCGTATAGTTTATGACCAGCATTAGTCTGCAGGGTTCAATATTAAGTTGACACGCCCTTTGTAGCTATAACAGCTTCAACTCTTCTGGGAAGGCTGTCCACAAGGTTTAGGAGTCAGGACTCTGTGCAGGCCAGTCAAGTTAACTCACTCATCCATATCTTTATGGACCATGCTTTGAGCACCGGTCTTAACTATTTGGTGGAGGGGGATTATGGTGTGGGGTTGTTTTTCAGGGGTTGGGCTTGGCCCCTTAGTTCCAGTGAAGGGATCTCTTAAGGCATCAGCAACTCCCCTTTATTTACAAGCTTACATTTGATTTTGAACAATATATAATCATTCCCTTTCTTACACCTGTCAGCCCACTGTTTATCTGAGGTTTGGGGTCCTAATATGTTTATCTAGTACCTCAAGGCCTGGACAGGACAGTCACAGGATTCTGTGATATGAGGGACATACAGCTTAAAATCAGCAAACATCATACTATATATATATATATATATATATATATATATATATTTATCTATTTTTTTGGGGTCAGAATATTTTTTTTTCTTGTTTTTCTCCTGTAAAACCTAGGTGTGTCTTATGGAGAGAAAAATACAATACCTTTCTTCTAAAGGCCCGTACACACGTACCGATCGTCGGCATACAAACGTCGGTGGACGAAGGATCTGCCGATTGTACGCGTGTTAGTATGGTGCCTCCGACAGATGTCTGCGCACAATCCGCGGACAAAAGTCTTTCTTGCAAACATGAAAATATTTGTATGCCGACACCAGAACGGACGATTGTTCGCCTGTCAGTACACAATTCTGCCGACACACAGCTACAAATCCCAACACGCATGATCAAACCAAATGAGTTCCCGGAAGAATTTTCTCTAGTAAACTCAACATTTTATTCAGAAAGAACTTTCGGCTCGCGGAAGTCCAAGAAATAGGTGAAATGCGGAGCACATGCTCATCTTGATAAATGTGAGAAGAAGGAAGATGCTGCTCATAATGCCATACTTTTCTAATAAAAAGGCATGTGTTCTGTTATGATGAAGATAATGTTTGTCTATTCTATCTGTTCTATCAAATTTTAGAATTAAATAATTTGAACTCTTCACCATTATTTTTGTATTTTCACACCAAAGATCTAACTATTGATATGACCCTTTATTCTTTTATGAATTAATGTCTAAAACATATTTTTCAGGTTATGCACAATATTAAACATGTTAACAAATTCAGATAGGCCATTTTTTATTTTCAATTTTCTTTATTTTTTGGATCTCAGCAAAAAAAAAACAAAGCAAACATCAATACTTTCCGTATAATAAACTAAACATAAAAAAGGTCCATTTGGACAAAATTAAACTAGAAACTGGCAAACAGGGGTAAAATAAATAATAGGGGGTTACACAAATTAAAGTTGCTGGTAACTGTAATCAGGTTGCCATGAGGGCAGGTTTGGATCCTGCTGGCCATATTGCCACTGGCCATGTGGCATTTGGCGAGGTGGTGGGTGTTGTGGAGGTGGAGGTGGAGGTGGAGGTGGAGGGCACGGGTGCTCCTGGCATGCGTGGCTGTGCTCAGTAAGTATGCCGTTTTCTGCGTTTTGCAGCACATCCAGAATAATTTTTCTGGCATACTGACACTGCCTGAGGTCCACCTTATCCAGGATTTTGGCAGTCATATTCCCGAAGGACTCATTGGCCTCCGGTTTCCGACGTAGGGCTATGGTGGCCTCCTGGATAAACTCGTCGGTGATGTCATCCACGTGCTTCCTCTTTTGCCTCCGTTTGGCAGGAGGAGGTGGTGGTGGAAAGAGTTCCGCAGGCTCCTCAGGCTCCACAGGCTCCCCAGGCTCCTGGCTGCAACCTGGCTCCTCCTCAGTGACACTTCCCTGTTGATGAAATGAACAATTGATTAGAATGTTATAGTGTATATAAAAATGCATGTTTGTTATATTATTGTGAACAAATAGCAGACTTTACATACAGTGGCATATCTAGGGTCTCCAGTGCCCTTGTTGAGGAGCTGTATTTGGCAACAACCCCCCCCCCCCCAAGATCAATGTAAAACTGTAACCCACCCCCCCCCAAAAAAAATTAAAGGGCATTAAAAGTTTCTAATTTGCCCCTTGTTTGCCCAGTGTAGAGCTCTCTAGTGGGCAATCATTGTCTCAGGTGTGAAAAAGAAAGAGAGGGTTGAGAGCTAGAGAGAGGGAGAGAAAGAGGGGGTGTGAGAGAGAGAGGAGGGGGTTGCAGAGAGAGAGGGGCCTGAACTTGCAGAGGACTTGATGTAGGGCATTGAGGGTGAAGCAGTGCAGGGAAACATGAATAAGGAAGCCACCTGCCTTGCTGACCCAGAGTGAGAGACCAGAGACATGGAAGCAAGGATGGATGGATCATTTGCAGGAGCTGTTAGTTTTGTATTAAAAAAGGTTGAGCCAGAGGAATGCTGAGGCTACAGCAGTGTTTGTTAGGACCAGAGGTGTGCTGGGGATGCAGCAGTGTTTGTAAGACCAGAGGTGTGCTGGGGATGCAGTGAGAGGCAGTCTCAGTCTCCTGGTCTTTTGGCTCAGCTGCTCTCAATGTTTTACACCTGCATGAAGCAGCTCTCAATGTTTTACACCTGCATGAAGCTGCTCTCAATGTTTTACACCTGCATGAAGCAGCTCTCAATGTTTTACACCTGCATGAATCCGCCTGCAAACTGGGGGTTCTGGGGTGTGCAGGCTGAGTGGATTGTTAAAATAAACAATAAAACAATGCCAATGTTTTTGTGACCCACCCCCCTTGGCCTGCGCCCCTGGCGGTTGCCTGTCATGCCAACCCCTTGCTATGCCCGTTTACCTAAAGGGTCAATTATGGTTTAGCTTATAATTTTGTTACATGATTACATTTTAGCAGACAATATATTGTGAAATGCCATACCTGAGTAAAACTCTCCTCCAGGAAATCCTCATCCTTGCTTGGATCTACAGACACTGAGCCCTCTGCCGAAGTAGAAGGCAGTGTTGAAATTGACGGCCTGGATTCCATGGTGTCTGCCAGGAACCGCATGTTATCAAAGTACCACAGCCGTGGTACATATACATTCCGTGCCCCTGCTCCAGACTGGGTGGACTCCTCTATTTTTTTTAACTCCCGCCTGTAGGCAGTGCGAATACTGTTTATTTTTTTGCGGATATAAGTAAAATTTGCCCCAGGACAGACGGGCTTGTAGAAGGCCACCAAATGTTCCATGGCCTGTTTTCTGAGTTTTCGATTTTTATAATCTGCGGACTTGACTTGCCACAAACAGGGCAGTTGCCTGAACTCATCAATAAAACTTATTAAAAAGTTGTGGGTGGTGAAATTGTCCACCATATTGCAGGACAGTATATGCCTGCAAGACACAAAACAACACAAAACATATTAAAATAGCATGTATTTTGGCACATAATAAAGATATTCCTAATAAAAGCTGTATAGGGCCCAAAACACACACTTTCTATTAAAAGAGTCGTACCTTTGTTTGTGGGGAAAAGTCGTGATTCGCCGCTCGATCGTGCTCCAACTCTCGATATGTCCGCTAGCGAATCGTCGGCCGAACGATCTGGCGTCCTTTAAATACAGCGCAGGCGTCAACTCCTCCTCCAGTGGCGGGCTTGTGCAGGGGTGTGTACGTGCCGAAGATCAGGCCTACATGCGACACTCACACCTGAGGCAGTGGAATAATCATTGTTTAATTAGGAACCATGTCTCAACAATCTGGGAGCTCAATTAGTGGGGGCCGAAGTGATTGGGCCACCCGAAAATCAAGGGCTACACCCATGTCAAAGCCAGAAATGGTGGAGATGGTCTCCATTTTAGAAAAAATGGATTACGATGGAAAGTTGGCAAATTACGATCGGCCCAATGCCAGGAAAGATGGCATCATGGACAAGGTGGTGGCCTGTTTGGTCAAAAAATTCGGTGTCGAGCGATCGAAAGATCAGATTCGGAAACGGTGGTCTGACCTCAAACACCGTGAGCAGGATCAGCTTTCCCAAATCCATCGGATTTTGAAAAAAAGTAAGTTTTATTTTTTCTTTATTTTTTTAATCATGCAATATGTTTTTTATAATTTTGTGTATGTTGTATTAACATGTCTAGATTATAATGTCTATGTAAAAAGTTAGATTACTCATTTTAGTTGTCATGTCGTGATTTGATCGATCTATTGTTGATGTTTTAGTATATGACATTAAAAGTCAGGAAGCCATAGTTAAAAATATATGTATTGTGTTGCAACGAACGTTCTTTCCTGCACGAATCTTCTCAGCAAACATTCCTATTAATCACAGATTATTATTCAAACCTTTAAATAGGAGAAAAACGTAAACTCCGTGCCAAACAATGGGAAAGGAGGAGGAGAGGTTTGGCAGCTCCATCGGCAGTTGTGGAAGAAGAGGAGGACATGGGCCCAGATGGTGGCACAGATTCGACTAAAGGTAATTGGTTCCTATGCACTGTCAAACATTAATGTACCATATTTTTCGTAGATAACCATGTACATGTCTTCATATTTGTTACTAAAAGAGCTATCAAGCAGGGCACCATGTCCTAACAAATGTACCTCTTGTGACTTTTATGATATGGCCAATGTTTTGTATTATGTAGATGAAGACATTATGCCTGAGGTGATTCTGGTGGAGCCTACAAGTGACCAGACACCAGAACAACAAGAAGGTTGGTAGTCACAGATTTTTGTGTAGTGGGATCATAGAAATATGTGTATTTGCAATGATTGTTTAACCTTATATTCTTGTATTCCCTTACAAATTTACATTGCAGATGTTGCGTCATGCCAGGATGTGGCATCCCCAGCCAGGTCTGAACCAATATCTCCTGGCAACTTGCCAAGCAGCATGGAAGCCACTTCAGAAACTGTGGAGGAACCAGGACCAAGTGTCCAAGAGCCAATTGTGTGCCCACGTAGGTTTTTTCAGAATGATTTTTATCAGTGTTATTTTTAGCCTCCAATTTACAACACTAGTTCCCTATGGGAGCCTCTTTATTTGAATGGAAGTCGCACCGTAAGTCGGATCAGGATGCTCTGACTTGCGGGGCCACTTGCGTTGTGAAGATTTTTGAGGGGGAACTACACCCAAAAATTGAACAACCCACCGTGGGTGTCCCCCCAAGTTCACAACCAGGCCTTTTGTGTGTGGTATTGAGTTTGAGGGTATGCCCACAACAAAAAGACAGCGTGGGTTACCCCCAAAACCCCTACCAGACCCTTATACAAGCATGCAGCTTGTCAGGCCAGGAAAGAGAACGAGCAAGCGGACCAAACACCCCCTGGACCACAGCAGGACACATGCCCTCAACATGGGGGGGTTTTGTTGCTTTGGGCCAGGGGGCCTCTGCACCGCACACCCAAAAGCACCTTACTCCCATGTAGAGGAGGACAAGAGCCTCATCCCCACAACCCTGTCTGGTGGTTTTGGGGGGTCATGCGGCCAGGGGGTTCCTAGGACTTTGGAAGCAACCTTTAACAAAGGGTGGCCCCCAGATCCCAGACCCCAATCACTATGTGAATGGGTATGGGGTACATAGTACCCCTACACATTAACCACATAAATGGAAGTGTATGTGAATAACGACAGGAGACGTTTATGAAATGTTCTTAAAGATCTTCATCCGGTCTTCTCCACTCTGCTCTTTGGATCTTCTCCTCTCCACTCTTCTGCTGTCCAATCTTCTGCTCTTATGTTGTCTGCTCTTTTGCCCTAGGCTCTTCTTCTTCCTCCTGTCCTCCTCCAATGCTGTTGCCGTGCATTCTGCCCGTCTCTGGTCTCTGCATCTTAATATATATACATTACAACCATGCCCTCACAATGACGTCATCATGCGTTCACACCCCTAATGAATATATAGTAAGCTCAGGAGACCGGCAGAATCATCAGCAACAGCATCGGAGGAGGACAGGAGGAAGAAGAAGAGCCTAGGGCAAAAGAGCATAAGAACAGGGTAGGTATTAACTCGAGAGGAATTTAAGATTACCTGGACACCAAATGTTTCTCTATTATTATGACCTCATGTAGGTGATTCACATTGACTCATTTTTTTTTAATTTTTACAGACCATGTTTTACATAGTTGCACATTAGCCAAATTGACCCGTGAGGCTCTCCAATGCTGCGCAGACCTGGAACAAATAAAGGAGACTGCAACGGCATTACAAATCAAAATGCGCAATTTTGTGGACATGATTGGCAAATTTTAAGCCACAATTTTACTAGGTTTTTAATGTTTGTATTGGGATGTTCCTGATGTTACAATTTTTTTTAGAATGTTTTAGGGCATTTTAATTACACTCAGATGTTAAAGAGTGTACCCAAGTTTGGGAAAAGCACTTTACAACACCCTAACCCTAACCCTAACCCTAACCCTAACCCTAACCCTAACCCTGTGAATGTTTGATACTAAAACGTTTTTACATTCAACAATGTGTGTTCAATTCTTTATTAGACTTTAGTTGGGGGGTCGAGGTCTAAAGCTGTGTAAAGAAGCACTAAATGTATGATGGCTGTCCTATTCCCATATTTACATGTTAATGAAAGCATTTTGGTCACTGCCATATGCGAGTTGCTGGAGGTGTCAATGAAATGTTAAAGATACCCCCAGTTTTAACGCATATCACAGTGCGATCTGACATTTCACACAGGATCGGATCACACAAGTTTGAACGATTGTGCGATCCTATCCTGATGTGGCTGAATAAATGCATCATGTGCGACTTTTGTGCGAGTGCAGTGCGAATTGAGCCATACAAACTGTATAGCTGATTTTCGCATGAACATCTGATCGCATGTAATAAAGGAGCAGTGCGCTACGATATTACATGCCATCAGATGTGCAGTGTGAATTGAGACATACACTTTGTATGGCTACATTCGCACTGAACACGCATACAAGTCGCACATGACCCTTTATTTCTGATGTATCTGGATTGGATCGCACAGTGCTTAACACTTGTGGAATACAATCCTGTGCAAAAAGTAAGTGGCGGGTCACCCTTATGCAATGCTGGAAGGCTGCAAAGTCGCAGACTTCCCGCATCGCATAAGTGTGACTCAACACTCAAGGTACTAGCAGTCCTAGGATTCAATATGGCATTGATATTGCCAGTAGCAATCAGTGTAGGGAGATCAGTGTAATCTATAGTGTATTGCTTGTTCGTTGCTCTAGTTCACTTTCCATTACCTATATATATAACACTTTGAGATGAACAATGATCAAGTTTCACATAACACTGACATATCCTAACATTGGTGGGCAGTGAGAAGGATGTCATAAATGAACACAACATAACAGGTGTAGGTACTTTGTTAATACCCTAATGTATTATATGAAATATATAGTATGGGCAACTTCTGGACAATGAACACCAATGTAAGGTGACATTAGATGAACCTTGGGTGTGACCTAGTTCTCAATGTGACAGGGTTTGTGTACATTTTGTGGGGTGCAGAAGGCCCTTGTATTTACACCACTGGCTAAAAAATAACACATGGCCATCATCACTTTGGATCAGCTGGTGAGAGACTACAGTCAAGAAACACACTGATGAATGTATTAACCCTTCCAAAGTCACACATATATAACACATGATTAACCCAAATAATTGTGTTTGGCATATGTGCCCAAATGATTATAATCCACAATACAGAATCATTGCAATTTTTGTTTAATGTGTTGAAAAATAATATATCTCTGACATTTATCTTGTGTGTCCAATCTTTAACAAGATTAATGGGTGTGTGACAGTGATTGCTGCCAGGACACAGCTCCTCTCCCCACGAAATAGTCCAGATATTCCTGGCGGATCTGACGGGCCCTGTGTGATGCCAATGCTGACCGTCCAACTTCCATTGACGTCATGGACTCCACTTGGTTAGAAGGTTGGGCCTCTCCACTTGTACCTGGCATAGCAGGGTCAGTATCCAGTTGCTGCAAGACATAATTTTGTGCATTCCTGCGTAGGAAGTTGTGCAAAATGCAGCAACACAAGACCACATTATCCACTTTGTACAGTGCCAGGTTTATGGACGTCAGGAATATCCGGAACCGGTTGGCCATTATCCCGAAGGCATTCTCCACAACTCTGCGAGCTCTGGACAACCGGTAGTTGTAAATCCTTTGGTCTGGGGTGAGGTTCCTCTGAGGGTAGGGCTTCATGAGATGCTCCCCAAGCGCAAAAGCCTCATCTGCGATAAACACAAAGCTCATACCCTCAACAGTTTGCTCCCTGGATGGCAGGTTCAGAGTGCCGTTCTTTAGACGACGAGCGAACTCCGTCTGATCAATAACTCCCCCATCCGAATTGCGGCCATTTTTGCCAATATCCAAAAAAATAAACTCATAGTTTGCATTAACTATGGCTAGCATGACTATACTAAAAAAACCTTTATAATTATAATAAAATGTGCCGGAATTCGGAGGGGGGACAATGCGGACGTGCTTCCCATCAATAGCACCCCCACAATTGGGAAAATTCCACTTCTCCAGAAATTGATCAGAAATCTCCAGCCATTGCTCTGCGTTTGAAGGAAACTGTGGGGAAAAAATAAAAAAAAAAAAAAAAAATAAAATTAGTGCTTGAGCACATCACATTATTAATTACACACACAGTTGTCTGTTAAATGCTTATGCAACTTGCTAAAAAAATATACAACAGGAAGGCAAAGGTTTGGATATGGGGATGTAACATCTACATACATTTCTTTTCAACCTCCTATTGTTCTTATATTGTAAAGGGCCATACACACTAGAAGATTCTCTGAAGACTTTTTCGTGCAGATTTAACTTTTCTATGTAGTGCAAGGGCCTACCAGATTGCATAGGATTTGAAAGTGTTTGTTGGACCTCATATTATTTGGTTTTGGTAAATCGGAAGGATAAATTGTTCTGACAATCTTCTAGTGTGTATGGCCCATTATACTCACCAGCTAGAGCTGAGATTTACAAACTACGGCCCTCCAGCTGTTGCAGAACTACACATCCCATGAGGCCTTGTAATTCTCTGACATTCACAGACATGACTAGGCATGATGGAAATTGAAGTTCGTGAACAACTGGTGGGCCATAGTTTGAAGACCTCTGAACTTGAGCTTTGGTATATGCTGACTTTGAGATTTAGCATGTGGGTGGGGGGATGGGTAAGTAAAACTGGGCATTTATACATCAATTAGGGCTTGTGGTCAGTGAAGGTTTTAACATCATTACATAAACATACAGAATCATAGGTGGGAATGGATGGACTGATGTATTTTAGATAAATCATTAACTAGGTACTAAAACATTGGCCAAGGAATAATTGTTTGAGGGAAAGCAATAAAATGACCCAAATTCAAAATACTGTTAACAGGCAATGCGTTTAGGGACACATAGGAGAGAATGGTGGGGTGGTTAGTGGGTAATTTTACAAATGGTTAAAGATAATCTACATCTTTACTACTATGTGCATGCGGACAGAGGGTAGTTTACAAATAATGGCCTGTGTCAATTGCTGTACATCCAAAAACATCATAATTCGGGTGAAACTAGTAATACATGTAATGTAATGTAAAAAATCAAACATACCTTGATATAGTCCTTCTGCAAGACCTTGATGATGGCAGAGCAGGTCTCAGGGATGATGACTCCAAGAGCTTGGGGGGAGATGCCTGTGGTGAACTTCAGATCCTGCAGGCTTCTCCCTGTTGCAAGATACCTCAACGTCGCAATTAACCTTTGCTCAGGAGTAATTGCAAGCCGCATACAAGTATCCTGCTTCAGAATATAGGGGGACACCAGGGCAAGAAGACGGTAAAAGATGGGATCCGTCATCCTCAAATAATTCCTGAAGTCATCAGGATTATTTTCCTGGAGCTCCCTCAGCAAGGACATATGAGAAAATTGATCACGGTTAAGCAACCAATTTTTCGTCCAGGAGGTCCGCTTCTTCTTCCTATTGCTCGTACGTCGTCTCAGAGCCAAAACTCCAACACTAACGACAGCAACGGACGAATTCACGGTCGCCATAATAAATTCTCGAACGATGTCTCGGAAAATAGCGAAATGTCGTCAACCAAACAAATGCTACCGAAATCAGCGCAAGATGCCCAGAAGGGTCACGGCCAAACACTCACTTCCTCTTTTGTAGCGGCGAACGTGCGTGGAACGTAGTGACGTCATTTTCTGTCGGAAGACAAATGTCCTGGGCAAGTTTGGAGCACTTTTCAACAGACAAACAACAAACACACCAGCCGCGAACATTTGTAGGACGTTCCGTCGGCCGACGATCGGTACGTGTGTACGGGGCTTTAGACTCTTTTGGCAAGGCCAATGATATAATGGGTGACTCCTGTGGTGGTGGAGTGGATGGTTCTTACTGCTGCACCGAACAGTGCTCAGTAATGACTAAAGGGCCATACACACTATAAGATTTTCTGAAGACTTTTTCCTTCAGATTTACCTTTTCTATGTAGTGCAAGGGCCTGCCAGATTGCATACAAATTGAAAGTGTTTAGGTTTGACCTCATATTATATGGTTTTGGTAAATCTAAAGGAAAAAGTCTTCAGAAAATCTTATAGTGTGTATGACCCATTAGGGATGCCATTTACTGCAGTAATCAAGTGAGTCCAGGCTACCATGTTGATCCATCCCCAGGGGATCAGTTCATGACACCCTGGACTCAGATGAAGTGGGTTGAATGATGGAGGCCATCCTTCAATCTGGAAGACCGTGGATATCTAGTAAGGCCCCTTTCACACAGGGGGATCGTTCAGATAAGCATTTCAGTTTTTTTGGCGGATCTGAACGGTCACCCCATGCATCTCTATGGGACATCGGATGTCATCCGATCCCTCAAATCTAGACGGATGGAAACCCTATTTTCCATCCGTCTAACGGATCGGATCGGATGAGAATGGACAAATGGTCCGTTCCCATCCGATTCCCCCATAGAGATGCATTGGGCCCTGACAGCTGTGCCTCCGCACACAGCACGGAGAACAGATGTCATCCTCCTGCTCAGCAGGGGATCGGCGGATCGATCCCCCACTGAGAAAAAAGGAGTCCGTCCGACGGACACTATGTGTGAAAGAGCCCTAAAAGAAAGAACTTAATACCAGAGTTTTAATAAACGGATATCATTGTGTATGGAATTACGCTAAGTGGATTTTGTTTTTCCTTCCAACGCAAGATATATCCCTACGTTCTCCTATGAGGGTGTCTGCATAATGGGGATTATATAGAGAGAATTGTGGACTTGCATGCTGGATATAATATACTTATGATAAAAGGCACAGTAGCTGGTTTATAACTTTACCAGCAACTCCATCTGGGGAGTCAGTTTGGGGTGATTGGTGTTATCTTAAGGCCCGTACACACGTAGCGAATGTCGGCCGTAAATATTCAGCCAACGTCCGATTGGCCGATTGTGGGCTTGTTAGTAGGATGCTTCCGACAACCGACTGCGACTTTTCGGCCGAACAAAATCTGGTGTGCAGACTATAAAATTTTTGTTGGCCGTCACCAGAACGGCCGATTGTTCGTCAGTCAGTACAGAATTCGGCCGACAAACAGCAGATGAGCAAGACTGGGCATGCTCAGAGAAGAAAAAACACACGGAAAGTTAACCATCACATGACATCACTTCTGCAGTCGGCTGTTGTTGGCTGACAAAATTTGTGTGCAGTCTTTAGCACTTTTCAACCGACAGGACAGCACCGGACAAAAGACGGCCGATCGTTCGGCCGGCATTCGGTACGTGTGTACGGGGCTTTAGCACTCGCCTGTCACAGAAGAGTTCATGCACTTTCCTACACTTTATTGGATTTTCTTTTGGGGACGTTTAGGAATAATAATGAATGGACATTATATATGATGAATTTTTTGGACTATTTTTTATAATATTTATTTATTTCATTGATTTTTTGCACTGATATGAATGGTTTGGTTTTTCATATATTTTTTTTTTTACATTGATTATCTATATATGATATATATTTTTTACTTTGAGATAATATTTCTTGCACTGTTTTTTTAAAACATTTTTATATCTTTTAAACATTTTTTTTTGATAGCTACCAACAACCAATAGGAATTGCACTTGCACTTTTATGGGGGATTTTTAGAATACTATAGTACTTAAGAGTAGATTTTTGCTGATTTACACCCCCCCCCCCCCCCATCCATGCACCTGGCTCCCAAATCTACACACAGGGCGCCAATGGTTTTTTTTTTTTTTTTGAAGCATGTAATTAGAGCCAGAGGCTCTAATAGGCTTCAGAAAAGGGTGGGCTCAGGGCGCAGAGCACTGCGCCCCGAGCCCACCCAGTTGTGTGAGAATAGCAAATGAATATTTGCTTTTGTCACACAGATCCTCCTCCTGACCAATCAGGAAGCGGGTCTTGAGACCCGTTTCCTGTTTGGCCGAAAGGAGAAGCCATGCTTTTGGCCAAGAAGGAGGAGGGAGGAGACAGGAGGGGGAAGCCGCTGCTGCCTGCCCTCCACATTTCCAGGGTGAGTGAGCCAGCAACAGGGGGGTGGTTATGGTGTGCCCGCTGGTGTGGTCCCAGGGGGGTATGGTGTGGTCCGTCTGCCGCCCCCTCCGGCCCATGGAGCACCAGCCGCCACTGAATGCAACAAAAGCTACTTTTTTGTTTTGCAAAAAGAGGATACCAGGCATGAATATTAAGAACAAGAAAAAAGTACCTGCAACCCAAAATTGTATAGAAATCCATTGGAAACTAGTGGCAAACTGAAGGGGATTTTCGTGGTACTGTTCCAAGACAATCAGACCGTGAGGCATACATATAAAAATATATATCAAAATTTTATTACATACAAAAATAAAAATTATAAAATTTTTTGTAGAATTGTCTTTTTTATTTTTGTATGTAATAAAATTTTGATATATATTTTTATACGTATGCCCCACGGTCTGATTATCTGTCTGGGAACAGTACCATGAAAATCCCCTTCAGTTTGCCCCTAGTTTCCATTGGATTTCAATGCTTTTTTGCTTTAATAAACTATTCATTCTTTTTTATTTAAGTTGCTGGAACCCTGCTTTAAATAAATGTTATAAAATACCAGATGATACACTTCTGTAATCTTTCTTTCCTCTAGCTTTCACCATGACGCAGTGAATGCACAATGTTTACTTATATCAGGGTAATAAAAAATACCATATGAATTGTTGAAGAAGAAGATCAAGAACCTGATCCATACCTCTGTTATTTTTATGAGTGGATATTTCCACTTTATGCGAGTAATGCTTTTAAAATCCAGAGTCAATACCGAGATGGATTCAATCTCTGGAATATTATGAGTCTTATAAGTCTTGTAAAATGAAGAATTTACATAATTCCTCTTTCAGTAGCAGCTGTGCCGCAGCAGTAAAATGGCCTTAACTTGTCGGCGGGTGAATTAAGTGTCCAGCCATTGGATAAACGAATCCTTGCATAGAATTATTAGGCAGAACACAGATAGGCAAGCTGCTTTTTGTTTATTTTTTGCCCAGGAAACATGAATGAACTTGGTATTTGAGGTACATTAGATGCGATGTTCTAAAAGTTAACTGCTGAAAGGTAGAAAGGACCAATAACAATATACTCTGCTCAAAAAATATAAGGGAACACTTTGAAAACACATCAGATCTAAATGGGGAAAAAATATCATGCTGGACATCTATACTGGTATGGACTGGGTAACTTGTTAGGAAGGAAAGGATGCCACATCGTTTGATGGAAATGAAAATGATCAACCTACAGAGGGCTGAATTCAAAGACACCCTGAAATGATGCAGCAGGTTAGTCCATTTTGCTGAAATTTCATTGCAGCAACTCAAAATGGTACTCATTAGTTTGTGTGGCCCCCATGTGCTTGCATGCATGCCTGACAACATCGGGGCATGCTCCTAATGAGGCGACGGATGATGCAACCTGGCGGTGTCGGATGGACCAAAACATAATGAAGCAGAGGTGTTCTTTTGGATTTAGGTCAGGTGAGTGTGGGGGCCATTCAATGCTATCAATTCCTTCATCCTCCAGGAACTGTCTGCATATTCTTGTAGGTAGGGTCTGAAAATGGGTCCAAGGATTTCATCCCGATACCTAATGGCAGTCAGGGTGTCATTGTCTAGCATGTAGGGTCTGTGCGTCCCTCCATGGATATGCCTCCCCAGACCATCACTAACCCACGATCAAACCGGTCATGCTGAACAATGTTACAGGCAGCGTAACGTTCTCCACGGCTTCTCCAGACCCTTTCACATCTGTCACATGTGCTCAGGTTGATCCTGCTCTCATCTGTGAACAGGGCACCAGTAGAGGACCTGACAATTCTGGTCTTAAATTGCAAATGCCAATCGAGCTCCACAGTGACGGGCAGTGTGCACAGGGCCCATAAGAGGTCATTGGGCCCTCAGGCCATCCTCATGAAGTCTGTTTCTGATTGTTTGGTCAGAGACATTCACACCAGTGGCCTGCTGGAGGTCATATTGTAGGGCTCTGGCAGTGCTCATCCTGTTCCTCCTTGCACAATGGAGCAGATACCGGTCCTGCTGATGGGTTAAGGACCTTCTACAGCCCTGTCCATCTCTCCTAGAGTAACTGCCTGTCTCCTGGAGTCTCCTCCATGCTCTTGAGACTGAGCTGGGAGACACAGAAAAGCTTCTGGCAATGGCACGTATTAATGGGCCATCCTGCAGGAGTTGGAATGCTTGTGCAACATCTATAGGGTCCAGGTATTGCCTCATGCTACCAGAAGTGATGCTTACCCTAGCCAAATGCAAAACTAGTGTAAAATATTTAGAAAAGATGAGTAGGAAAAAAATGCAGTGGCCTCCACCTGTAAAGCCATTCCTGTTTTGGAGGTGGTCTGATTGTTGCCCATCTAGTGCACCTGTTGCTAATATCATTAACACCAAAGCAGCTGAAACTGATTAACAACCCCCTCTGCTACTTAACTAACTAGATCACTATCCCAGGAGTTTTTTTTTTTTTACTTGATGCTGTACTCTGATTAAAAAGTGTTCCTTTAATTTTTTTGAGCAGTGTACTGTGCCAATACTTTTAGCTTGATTTTTTAGCGTGGGGACTAGACTCACACTACAAAAACTGTTAAAATGTATGTAAACTCAAAACCTACACTGATCAGCCATACTATTGTGACCACCCACCATACCATTATGACCACCCACCCAATACTGAGTGGGTCAAAGCATGGGCTCCACCAAACAAAGCATCACACCGCCTCCGCCAGCTTGCCTTCTTCTCATAGTGTGCTCAATTGCTATCTCTTCCCCAGGTAAGCAATGAACACACACTCGGCCATCCACATGATGTAGAAGAGAAAATGTGATTCACCAGACTAGGCCACTTCCTTCCATTGTGAAACGACAAACAAACACAAGGGCACACCGGCCTAGTGCATTATCCTTTAAACAGGTTTATTAAAATGATGAATTAAAAATACTCACAAACAAGTTCTTGATAAAGAGGCTCTGAAGAAGAGGCGCAGCCTCGAAACGCGTAAGCCTGTACAGCTTTTGGGGATGGTTCAATCGCGATCTCGATGCTGAGGATTTTATATTTTGTGTGATGCGCCTTTTATCAAGAACTCGTTTGTGAGTATTTTTAATTCATCATTTTAATAAACCTGTTTAAAGGATAATGCACTAGGCCGGTACGCCCTTGTGTTTGTTTGTCGTTTCACAGTGTTCCCAGACCACCCTGGTCTAGTGAGGGGCTGCAAGGCTGAAGCATTATAAGGTTGCCGAGTTATCTGTTCTCATCTACAAGTCAAGCTGGATAGAGGATTGCACCACTTAGAGCGCAGGGAATAGGTGCTGAGCACCGACAGTGTACCTACTCACTTTCTTCCATTGCTCCGTCATCCAATTCCGATGCAAATGTGTCCTTTGTAGGCACTTTTGGCTGAGGACATGGGGCACCATGGGCACTTCATAGATAGCCAACTGAAGGAACACACATCGGCTTGGTGTTGTAAGAAAAAGCTGTTACTGGCAGGATGTCCAGGTAATAAACTTTGCAACAGAATTACAAAAAAAGTTTTTCTCATGAAAACTATATAGTGAGGCATGATGCCAAACAAACTAAAAACAGATTTTTGGTGTGGATATGCTTTAAGGGACCTGAGGAATTGCAGCATAATTAGCTATAGCCCCTTATTGGTGCTCACATACAAATTTTATATGGGCTCACAAAAAATCATCCCAGTGCCCCCCCGTTGAGATAGCTTTCACTATACCAGCCTCACAATGTGATGGATGTGGATTCTGTGAAGAATTTGTAAAAGGCGCTCCAATAAATAGCAATTTTTAATATATTCCCCTGAGGAAGCACATTCATTCTGCGAAACATGTTAAGAAAATATTTTTAACATAATCCCAGATGAACTACGGGAGACAAAATTAAATGTATGTTTTATTTATTTATTTATTTTTTTAAATGTAACTTAGAATTACCATATGCTATATGAGGTCTAACGTATATTGAAAAAAAAAAAAAAGTATATATGAAGCAGTACTACCAGTTTGTATTAGAAAATTGAAAATTTGTTTGTTTTATGTATTTATATCAGTCGACTTAAATCAAAATAAAGAATTTCTAACTGTTATACTAATATAGCGTTGAATGGCAAAAAGTGAAACCATTATGGTCCTAAATGAGGCTAAGGCTGGGTTCGCAATGCCGCATGGGGTGGGTGCAAAAATGGGGTGGGTGCAGCCGTACTGGGTGCGAGGATGGCCAAAAAGTTAGAGGGGCTTTTAAACTAGGGAATGGGGGGGGAGGGTACAGATGTAGAATTAGCCAGTGGAAAGCAAGTTTCAGAGGGCAGAAATGGGGGCATTAGCGGTAGGGTGTTCGGAGCTCCTATACCCAGGGTGGGTACGGGGAAAAATCAAGAGAGCAGCCTAAAAACATCAAAATTACGAGGCTTATATACCAATGCCAGAAGCCTGGCCAACAAGATGGGAGAGCTGGAGCTGCTGATGTTTGAGGAGGACTTAGATTTAGTGGGGATAACTGAGACTTGGTTTGACAGCTCTCATGACTAGATGGCGACCATTCAGGGGTATTCCCTTTATCGCAGAGATAGAGAGGGTAAAAAAGGGGGAGGGGTATGTTTGTATATTAAGAACAGTATACAGGTAAATATGAGGGATGATATTAATAATGGAGCTATGGACGAGGCAGAATCCCTATGGGTAGAGCTTCAAAGGGAAGGCACGGTGGGGAAGGTAATATTGGGCGTATGCTATAGGCCCCCAAACCAGAGGGAGGAGGGTGAGGTGGACCTCATGTTACAGATAGGATTGGCAGCAAGGGTGGGAAATGTCATTATAATGGGGGACTTTAATTATCCTGATATAGACTGGGCAGAAGGAACCGCGCATTCAGCCAAGGCTCGACAGTTCCTAAATGTTTTGCAGGACAATTTCATGGGTCAGATGGTGAATGCACCGACAAGAAACAATGCGGTACTTGACCTACTGATTACCAACAATACAGACCTGCTCACGGATATAGAAATACGGGACAACTTAGGGAACAGTGACCATAGGTCAATTGGTTTCAGTATTAATTACAGTAATAGGAAACACAAGGGTAATATAAGGACACTGAATTTCAAAAGAGCCAATTTCCCTAAACTGCGCTCGCTGCTAGAAAATATCAAATGGGATAGAACCCTGGGAACAAATAACACGGAGGAAAAATGGGAGTGCTTCAAGAGCATACTTAACAAGGGGGTGGGCCAGTGCATTCCACAGGGAAATAAATTTAAAAGAGCAAAACTAAACCCTGGGTGGCTAAACTCCAACATAAAAATGTATATTAGAGCTAAAGAAAAGGCCTTCAAAAAATACAAGACTGAGGGGTCATTGGCAGCATTTAAGCACTACAAAGAGTGTAATAAGAAATGTAAAGATGAAATCAGGGCGGCTAAAATAGAACACGAGAGACATATAGCGGAGGAGAGTAAAAAGAACCCCAAGAAGTTCTTTAAGTATATAAACAGTAAGAAAGCGAGGCCAGAACACATTGGCCCCATAAAAGATGATAAAGGAAAAATGGCCACTGAGGACAGAGAAAAGGCGGAAGTGTTAAATAATTTCTTTTCTTCAGTCTTCACAAAGGAATCGGGGGGCTACACGAACCCAGCTTGTAAGGCCGAATTAAATAATACACCTCAGGAAGTGCCGCCATGGCTAACAGAGGAAAGACTTAGAACTAAACTAGAGAAACTTAACATAAATAAATCCCCTGGACCGGATGGCTTGCACCCAAGGGTTCTTAATGAGCTCAGCCAGGTGATTGCCAGACCATTATTCTTGATCTTTAAGGATAGTTTACAGACAGGTATGGTGCCAGCTGATTGGAAAAAAGCCAACGTGGTACCAATATTTAAAAAGGGGCCGAGATATATCCCGGGTAACTATAGGCCGGTCAGCCTAACATCAGTAGTCTGCAAAATTTTGGAGGGGATGATAAGGGACCACATACAAGACTTTAGTAATGAAAACGGTATTATAAGTAGTAATCAGCATGGATTCATGAAAAATCGTTCATGCCAAACCAATCTATTAACCTTCTACGATGAAGTGAGCTGCCACTTAGATAAAGGTAAGCCTGTGGATGTGGTGTATCTGGACTTTGCAAAGGCCTTTGACACCGTTCCCCACAAACGCTTACTGTACAAACTAAGGAAGGTAGGTATGGATCATAAGGTGAGTACCTGGATAGAGAACTGGCTCCAGGGGAGAGTCCAGAGGGTGGTGATTAATGGAAAGTACTCTGATTGGGCGGGTGTGGAAAGTGGGGTCCCCCAGGGTTCTGTCCTGGGACCAATCCTGTTTAATTTATTCATAAATGATCTAGAGGAGGGGATATCTAGTACAATCTCAGTATTTGCAGATGATACTAAATTAGGCATGCCAATATCTTCTATGCAGGATGTGGAAATCTTGCAAGCAGACCTGAACAAAATAACGGGGTGGGCAACTACATGGCAGATGAGATTTAATGTAGAAAAATGTAAAGTAATGCACTTGGGGGCCAGTAACCAGAAAGCAAGCTACTCACTAGGGGGGGGACCTCTGGGTGAGTCTAGGATGGAAAGGGACCTGGGGGTACTGGTAGACAACAGGCTTGGAAGTGGCATGCAATGCCAAGCCGCTGCAAGCAAAGCCAACAGAATACTGGGATGTATAAAAAAGGGGATTCACTCCAGAAATAAAGAGATTATTCTTCCACTCTACAAAACTCTGGTCCGGCCACATCTGGAGTATGCTGTCCAGTTCTGGGCACCGGTACTCAGGAAGGATGTGCTGGAACTGGAGAAAGTCCAGAGAAGGGCAACAAAAATAATTAGGGGAATGGAGGACATCAGCTATGAGGAAAGACTACAAGCACTGAACTTATTCTCTCTGGAGAAGAGACGATTGAGGGGGGATATGATATCAATGTACAAATACTGTACTGGCGACCCTAGCATAAGGAACAAACTATTCAGAGTAAGGGAATACAATAAGACACGTGGCCACTCACTAAAACTTGAGGAAAGGCGGTTTAACCTTAAAGTGCGTAAGGGGTTCTTCACTGTAAGAGCGGTAAGGATGTGGAATTCTCTTCCGCAAGCAGTCGTATCAGCGGGGAGCCTTGATAGTTTCAAAAAACTATTGGATGGACACCTTAAAGACCACAACATACAGGGGTATACAATGTACGGTTAAAAGCAAACACACACACACATCATAGGTTGAACTGGATGGACTTGTGTCTTTTTTCAGCCTCACTAACTATGTAACTATGTAACTATGTAACTATGCATGGAGTGGCTCACAGCAGGAGTCGGGTGCGTCCCAGTTCTCTGTTTCAAGTCCAATTTCAATTAGAATATTTATATAGGCGTTTAAAGTATATCTAAAGCTAAAAACAAAAAAGTACATATGGCAACTTGCTAGTCCTTAGATGTGGTGACTGCTTTCATTTTTCATTTTTCAGGCATTTTCTTTTTTTTTCTTTAAATCAGAAGAAAGTTTAATTTGAACACATTCAAGCATACATGTTCAATAAACACTCACAAAAAGAATACAAAGAGGTAGTGTACAAAACAGCAGAAAACAAATAGGCAATTACAGTGCCTTGCGAAAGTATTCGGCCCCCTTGAACTTTGCGACCTTTTGCCACATTTCAGGCTTCAAACATAAAGATATAAAACTGTAATTTTTTGTGAAGAGTCAACAACAAGTGGGACACAATCATGAAGTGGAACAAAATTTATTGGATATTTCAAACTTTTTTAACAAATAAAAAACTGAAAAATTGGGCGTGCAAAATTATTCAGCCCCTTTACTTTTAGTGCAGCAAACTCTCTCCAGAAGTTCAGTGAGGATCTCTGAATGATCCAATATTGACCTAAATGACTAATGATGATAAATAGAATCCACCTGTGTGTAATCAAGGCTCCGTATAAATGCACCTGCACTGTGATAGTCTCAGAGATCCGTTTAAAGCGCAGAGAGCATCATGAAGAACAAGGAACACACCAGGTAGGTCCGAGATACTGTTGTGGAGAAGTTTAAAGCTGGATTTGGATACAAAAAGATTTCCCAAGCTTTAAACATCCCAAGGAAAAAATTTCCATGTTGTCAGGGATGGAGACGCTCGCTTTACAGGCTGGTGTTTCAAAGTCCCAATTTGCCTTTACCATCTATATTGGGATGGGGGGGTGTTTCCCAGCTGGTCATTTTTTAGTTTGCTCCCTATGGCTTTCACATAGCCATTCGTTTTTCAATACCAGTCATGGCTGGGAGCAAGTTGGGGGAGGATTGGGCCATCTCAAAGCTCACCTGTTTGCCATCCATCCATTAGCATTCATGTACTCCCATGTTGGAGACACTTGTTTTGAGTAGTGTTAGGTAGTGTTAGGACTGCAGGATACACAGGGTGCCTTGGAGTGGCCTGCAGCTTATACATGCGTTTGCAAATGTGTGTTAACTAAACCCCTGTTTTTAACCTATTATGCTAGACAGGTTTATTTGGTTTGTCAGCAGACCGGTGGGTAAGTATAGCAAGCTAAGGGCTGGTTGGTTTCCACACACACACGCACCTTCTTTAATCCCCTTTTTCTCTTCAGTTCTGTTATATACAGGGATGGAGACGCTGAGCAGTGCTCGCCGGTGTCTCATGTAAAGTTCCAAAACTGCCCAAAAGTTTCCAGGCCCACTATACATTTACCTAGCACCTACCTGTAGGGTGCTACATTTTATATATATATATATATATATATATATATATATATATATATATATTAACCACTTTAGCCCCGGAGGATTTTGCTGCTTAATGACCAGGCCCTATTTTGCGATTCGGCACTGCCTTACTTTAACGGACAATTGCGCGGACATGCGACACTGTACCCCAAAAAAATTGACGTCCTTTTTTTACCCACAAATAGAGCTTTCTTTTGGTGGTATTTGATCACCTGTGCAATTTTTATTTTTTGCTCTATAAACAAAAAAAGAGCAACAATTATGAAAAAAAACAATATTTTTCACATTCTGTTTTATAACATTCCCAAAAGAAAAATTAAAAATCTAAATTCTTTAACATTTTAGGCCAATTTGTTTTCTGCTACATATTTTTGGTAAAAAAAAATAGCAATAAGCCTATTTTGATTGGTTTGCGCAAAAGTATTGCGTCTACTAACTACGGGAAAGATTTATGTCATTATTTTTTTTTTTTTACTAGTAATGGCGGCGATCTGCGATTTTTTTTGTGGGACTGCGACATTGCGGTGGACAGATCGGACCCCTAACTGACATTTTTGACACTTTTGGGGGTACCAGTGACATTACTACAGTAATCAGTGCTAAAAATATGCACTGTTACTGTAAGGGGGTTAATACTATTAGTGATCAAGGGGTTAAATGTAAGCCTAGGGGAGTAATTCTAACTGTCAGGGGGTGTGGCTTGTGAGATCATCACAGAGACATGTGATCCTATATAGCAGGATCACGTAGTCTCTGTGATCACTTCAGGGAGAAGGATGGGCGGCTGTGTTTATATCAGCCGTCCGTTCTTCTCTGTCAGCGGGGGGGGGAGATCGCGAGTGTCCGGTGTCCATCGGAACCGCCTGTCACACGTACTGGCTCCCCCGCTAGCGCTCTCGCCCCCTAGAGTCTCCTGAGAGGGCGACGTAGTAATAGGAGCGGTCGCCTGCTGCAGTAAATCTGCGGTGGGCAGTTGTCAAATGGTTAAATAGAATATTTCGCTGAATTCGAACCTAAAATGGGTCAGAAGATGCACAGGACCTCTGTACAATTCGCATCGGAGCTGCTCAGGAGATATGTGAACCGGCTCCATATAGAGTCTCCTGACATGCAAATTGGATGCGGCGAAACCCGAATCCAATTCACAATAGTGTGAACCCAGCCTAAAGGAAAAAAATTACTTTGTGCCTAATTTAAAGGAGATGTACAGCCAAAGCTCGTTTGGCTGTACATCTATAGAGCACAGGAGTGCTGTTTGTTCTGCACTCCTGTGACCCGTTTTCAGCAGAGGGCGGGCTGAAGTCTGCTCTCAGCTCACGTCACAGAAGTCGGTCCAAGCAACGCGTCCTCACGACCACAGAGTCGGAATCCGTCAGGTGCCTGGACTGACACCCAGCTCAGCTTGTCTGCGAGCCACCCCCTCCACAGCCCAGCGCTTCAGTGAACTAGGAGGGGGCAGAGCAGAGAGCTGCTGACTGACAGTCAGCAGCTCTCTGAGCTCATGGAGCTCTCAGAACTGAGCGATCGGCGGAGTTAAATCGCTCGGTTCTCAGTGAAGAGGCACCAGGGGACAGATGCAGCATCCACCTAGGTAAGTATAAAAGGGGAAAATAAAATAATCCCATACATCTCTTTTAATGAAGGTGAATGAAGAACGGGATACGTTAGCATTGTTGGATCTCTTTAGCATGCAATGTAAGCGCAATCCATTCACCTATGTAGTAAAGGGTACACTTACACTATATTGTCATAAGTATTGGGACGCCTGCCTTAACACGTACATGAACTTTAATGGCATCCCAGTCTTAGTCCATACAAAGTAAAGTCCATAGACATGAATGAGCGAGTTTGGGGTAAAGGAACTTGACTGGCCTACACAGAGTCCTGACCTCAACCTAATGGAACACCTTTGGGATAAATTAAAGTGGAGACTGCAAGCCAGACCTTCTTGTCCAACATCAGCGCCTGACCTCACAAATGTGCCTATGGAAGAATGGTTAAACATTCCCATAGATACACTCCTAAAACTTGTGGACAGCCTTGCCAGAAGAGTTGAAGCTGTTATATCTGCAAAGGGTGGGCCAACTCAATATTGAACCCTACAGATTAAGACTGGGATGCCATTAAAGTTCATTAGCGTGTAAAGGCAGGCGTCCCAATACTTTTGATAATTTAGTGTATATGTACAGTACATGATCCAGCGCAGCCAGACTGCCCTGTAGCTGGTCTGAAAGCAGTTAAATCAACTGATTATATCCCAGGTACACCAAAGGTGTGTAAATTCTTACAGTTTGCTTTCTTAAAGCAACAACAGCCTGAGTAGAAAAGCTTATCCCCTGCCAGCATACTCAGGCAGTGATCTCTCTGCAGAGGTCTGACATGTCCCCTGCTTAGCCAGACCTTTATCTCTTACATAGTTACATAATAGTTGAGGTTGAATAAAGACATCAGTCCATCCAGTTCAACCTGTACAGGTGTGTGTGTGTGTCGGTGACGTGATCATTTCCCATAACCCTGAATGTTGTGATCTGTGAGATGCTCGTACAAGAGTCTTTTAAATGTAACCATAGTCCCCGCAGCTACCACCAAATGTGGAAGAGAATTCCACATTCTGACCACTCTTACAGCGAAGAATCCCTTAAGCAGCTTAAGGTTAAACCACCTCACCTCTAATCTCATTGTATGGCCTCGTATCCTCTTACACTCCTTGAGACATAATAGTTTATTTCCTATGCTGGGATCACCATTGAGGTATTTGTAAATCGCTATCATGTCCCCTCTCAGGCGTCTCTTCTCCAGGGAGAATAAATTAAGCGCTTGTAATGGCTCCTCATAATTAAGGTCCTTCAATCCCCTAATTAGTTTAGTTTCCCTTTGGACTCTCTCCAGTTCCAGCACATCCTTTCTGAGGATTGGCGACCAGAACTGGACAGAACACTCCAGAGATGTATAAAGTGGCAGGATTATAGTTTTATCTCTGGAATATATCCCCTTCTTTATGCATGCTAATATCCTGCCGGCTTTGGCAGCTGCCATTGCATGCTATTGCTTAGTCTATCTTCTACTAGAACCCCTAGATCCTTCTACATCTGGGATTCCCCCGAGGTTCCCCCCTTAGAGCATAATTTACGTTTATGTTTTTAGCCCCCAAGTGCAATACCTTACATTTCTCCACATTAAACCTCATTTGCCATGTAGTTGCCCACTCTGTTATTTTGTTCAGGTCATTCTGTAAGATTTCTATATCTTGATGAGAAGTTATTGCCCTACATGTTTTTGTGTCATCTGTAAATACCGAGATTGAGCTAATGGTCCCATCCTCGATGTTATTAATGAATAAATTGAACAAGATTGGTCCCAGGACTGAGCCTTGGAGGACCCCACTTACCACTCCAGGCCAGTCTGAATATGCGTTATTTATCACCTCCCTTTGGACATACCCATGTAACCAGTTTTCTATCCTAGAGCAAACTATGAGGTCGATGCCTGCAGACCTTAGTTTGTATATTAAGCGTTTATGGGGAACAGTGTCAAATGCCTTAGCAAAATCCAGATACACCACATCCACAGGTCTCCCTCTATCTAGCTTACAGCTCACCTCCTTGTAAAATGTTAACAGATTGGTTTGGCAAGAACGTCCTTTTGTAAACCCTGATTACTGCTGATGATACTGTTGTCCTTAGCAAATTCTTGGATATAGTCCCTTATCATCCCTTCCAATAATTTACATACAATTGATGTCAGGCTGATCGGCCTCTTATTTCCTGGGATATGCCTTTGCCCTTTTTTGAATATTGGTATCACATTAGCTTTCCTCCAATCACCTGGTACAGTTCCTGTCAATATACTGTCTGCAAAGATTAGGAACAGTGGTCTAGATATACCCTTACTGAATTCCTTGAGTACTCTCGGGTGCAAGCCATCCGGTCCTGGTGATTTATTTGTGTTAATGTTATCAAATCTTTACTTGATTTCACCCTCTGTTAGCCACTGCAGCAAGTCCTGTGAGCCTGTCCAAGTCCTGTCCTCTGAAGACATCAACGTAGTGACGAAACGCGTAAGTTGGAATGCACGTCATGACGTCATGGGAGCCGGGTGTAACGCAAACCAGTAGTCACCGCTCTCCACTCCACAGCTCCGTCTGTGACTGCGTTTTTTTACAGTGGAATACTGTGCATTGGCATTGTTTTTATATGCAAAAATAAAACTTTTTTTAAATGATATTGCACTATTTGGATCTCTATTTTCTCACTATACCTGGCTGGACATGGGTAAAAGGAGGAGCGCAAACTGCCATTATAGCGAGTGGAGGTACTACACCTGGAGGGGGGCCCATCCTGGCCCTGGTGGCCAAACAAGCTTTACCTAGTCTTAATGCCATAAGGCATATAAGACCCACTTTTTCCGGTGAGTGAGCCATTCTTACTTACTACCCTACACGCTGATTTGAGAGCTCTAGCTCTGGCTCAGGCTCAGCAGAAGGTATGGCAGACCTCTGCAGACAGATCGCTGCTTCTACACAGAGAGTAGGTCATTTCCTGCAGCATGCTGGCAGGTGACAGGCTTTTCCAATTAGCATGTGGCTGCTTTGTTGATAAGACAAACTTTAAGGCTTTGCACACCTTTTATTTTGATGCATTTAGCCAATTTAAACAGTTGTCCATAGTGTCCATTTAGACTTTGAAGGGGACAGTACAGAGATAACAGACTGTAAAATGTGTGCCCAGTTTTAATGAGATACTTTGGAAGCTGTGTATATAATAACAATGATACTCCTTTTGATCACAATGTTTTTTTTTTTTTTTCGGTGGAAGGATTTTTGGGTGTAAATTAGGGATCGACCAAATATCGGCAAGGCTGATATATTGAGGGCCGATATGCACTTTCCAAGATATATCGGTATTGGCCCCAGAACTGGCCGATATTGCCGATATTTTTGTGACGTCAGTCTGCCTTCTTAGGCCGCCTCCCTCACCTTGGACAGCCTCCTCTGGAGTCGGGACTAGTCTTGCGGGAGTGTATCACAGCCATACACCCACCCACAGCAGCCTGGTGTCGGCCAGCCACCCATATCCACTGGCCCTGTACCAGCCAGCCAGCCACAGGCACTGTACCAGACAGCCAACCACAGGCCCTGTACCAGCCAGCCAGCCACAGGCCCTGTACCAGCCACCCACCCACAGGCCCTGTACCAGCCAGCCACCCACAGCCCCTGTGCCAGCCAGCCACCCACCACAGGGTGACAGACAGCCAGCCACCCACAGACAGGGTGCCAGACAGCCAGCCACCCACAGGCCCTATACCAGCCAGCCACAGGCACTGTACCAGCCAGCCACCCACTGGCCCTGTACCAGCCAACCACCCACAGCCCCTGTGCCAGTCACCCACCTACCACAGGGTGCCAGCCAGCCAAAACAGGGTGCCAGACAGCCAGCCACCCACCACAGGATGCCAGACAGCCAGCCATCCACCACAGGGTGCCAGCCAGGCAGCCACCCACCCACCACAGGGTGCCAGACAGCCACCCACCCACCCACCACAGGGTGCCAGCAAGCCAGCCATTAAGCATTAAACAAAAATTAACATGTTCAGTACCAGATTTGTGTCAAAAATTGTCTTTATTTATCAAAACTTTAAATGTACAAAATATCGTCCCATATTGGCCAATACCGATACATTGTGACCAAAATATCGGTATCGGCCCTGAAAAAACATATCGGTCTATCCCTAGTGTAAATTACTTTTTATTAATTTCTTGGCAAATCTTTCTGAAGTGTAGTTTTTTTTTTTTTTAATGGAATTATCTGATTAACTAAACAAGCATTTCATCTTCCTCTGTCAGGGACATTTCAGTAATAAAAGTTCTAGAAGTAAATGGTTATTCCATTTTCACAATCTATTTCATGCCAACAGCAATTATATAACAGCAGATAAATCAGTAAAATGTAATTGAGGACTGGAAATGTGAGGTTCAATAAGCAATAGCTGGGTAAACATTTTCCTGGTATTTTCCCTTTGTGTAACCCTTACACCAACACTAACTTTCTCTATAATCCTAACACTAATCCTTCATGTAACCCTTACACTAACCCACCATGTAACCCTTACACCAACACTTCCCCGCCATATAATTTTAACACTTATCCTTCCTGTAACCCTAACACTAACCCACTATGTAACCCTTACACCAACACTTCCCCACCCTATAATCCTAACACCAATCCTTCCTGTAACCCTAACACTAACCCACTATGTAACCCTTACATCAACACTAGGCCACCCTATAATCCTAACACTAATCCTTCCTGTAACCCTAACACTAACCCACCATGTAACCCTTACACCAACACTAGGCTGCCCTATAATCCTAACACTAATCCTTCCTGTAACCCAACACTAACCCACTATGTAACCCTTACACCAACACTAGGCCACCCTATAATCCTTACACTAATCCTTCCTGTAAACCTAACACTAACCCACCATGTAACCCTTATACCAACACTTCCCCGCCCTATAATCCTAACGCTAATCCTTCCTGTAACCCTAACACTAACCCACCATGTAACCCTTACACCAACACTAGGCCGCCCTATAATCCTAACACCAATCCTTCCTGTAACCCAGCACTAACCCACTATGTAACCCTTACACCAACACTAGGCTGCCTTATAATCCTAACACTAATCCCTCATGTAATCCTAACACTAACCCACCATTTGACCCTTACAGGAACACTAAGCCACCCTATAAACCTAACATTAATCCCTCCTGTAATTCTAACACTAACCCACCATGTAACCTTTACACCAACACTAGGCCGCCCTATAATCCTAACACTAATCCTTCCTGTAACCCAGCACTAACCCACTATGTAACCCTTACATCAACACTAGGCCACCCTATAATCCTAACACCAATCCTCCCTGTAAACCTAACATTAACCCACCATGTAACCCTTACACCAACACTAGGCTGCCTTATAATCCTAACACTAATCCCTCCTGTAATCCTAACACTAACCCACCCCACGTGACCCTTACAGGAACACTAAGCCACCCTATAATCCTAACACTAATCCCTCCTGTAATCCTAACACTAACCCACCATGTGACCCTTACAGGAACACTAAGCCAGCCTATAATCCTAACACTAATCCCTCCTGTAATTCTAACACTAACCCACCATGTAACCTTTACACCAACACTAGGCCACCCTATAATCCTAACACTAACCCACCATGTATACCTTACAACAACACTAAGCCGCCCTATAATCCTAACACTAATCCTTCCTGTAATTCTAACATTAACCCACCATGTAACCCTTACACCAACACTAGGCTGGCCTATAATCCTAACACTAATCCTTCCTGTAACCCTAATACTAACCCACCACCATGTAAGCTTTACACCAACACTAACTTTCCCTATAATCCTAACACTTATGTTTCCCATAACCCTAATGATAGTCCTCCATGTAACTCCCGCCCTCCTCCAGTGATACTGTGAGTTTGGTCATAGTGCATCATGATTAAAACCCAACTCTGGGCCATGAACCCTGCGCCCCAATGGCCCCTTCCTCCTTCCTCCCCACATGTATATTGTGCTTTTTTCATGCTTTCCACCAAAAGTCTTCAGGCCCGTCATTTGAAGTGCAAGGTTTTCTTAGATTTATTCCCAGTGGTGGGAGATCCTCAGGGATGCAGAGAGCATTGTTACACTGTGGGTACAAGGTGCTGTGTGGATGCCTCCTCAGGGGTGAGTCCATAATACCCTGCACTTACAATGTGTCCTCAGTCTTCTGGGTTGAAAAGTTCTCGGTGTCATTTAAACTGATAGACTGAGCACCCCTAGTGGTGGAATAGGGAACACAATGGGAACAGAAAAAAGGTGAGTATTGCAGCCTGAGAGGAGACATTTTATAATTTTAAAGCTCCAGTGGGGACCAATACTCCAGACTTGGGTTTTAACTAAAATTAGAAAACAGCACCTGCTTTGGGAAATGGGAAATTTACACCAACTTAAAGTGGTTGTAAAACTCAGACATGAAAAATTAGCAAAGCATATCTGTCACGTACCTGGTCGGTGAGCCTGACGTGTAGAGGAGGGCCTCTCATACAACTCCGGCTCGTGGAGTTGTATGAGAGGCAGCAGCCACAGGAGCATGGTGATGTAGGAGTGCCTGTAATCAGTCCAGTTGTTTGCCTGGCCGCAGTGAACAGGCTGGTAGAAGGCAGCTGGAAGCAAGACTTGCTGGGCTGACAGTTGTAGTAGGCCAGATGAGCAGGGTGCAGGGTCAGACAAGCCGGCTTCGATTATGGTCGGGCAGGATGAACATAGACGATGGATAGCAGAAAGGTCGGGTCACAAGCCAAGTCGGCATCAGGAGAGCAGCAGGGCAGGATCAGTACGCTGAAGCGAAATCCAGAAGACAAGCCAGGGTCAGGGTATGAAGCAGACAAGCACAGGTTAAGGATAAGCGGGATCGAGATAAGAGGTCCCACGGAGTCAGGAACTATACACAGAAGCTGCAGACCAAACAGCAATGAGTCCATGCAGGGAGTCAGTTTAAATAGCCAATATTAGTGACGGGCGCGTGCATTGATGCGCGAACGCGCGTTCGCCAATGCGCATGTGCGCATGCGCGAACGCCTATTCGCGCTCCCTAAACGATAAACAAGAACATCTGCTTGACCAGTTGCTGGTCTACGCATGCGCGTATGCACACGCCAAGGAACTCCATCTATCCTATGGACCAGACTAGACAAGACAAGATCCCTATAAAGTGTCTACTTGTCTCAATTCAAAGAATTAGGTGTCAATTCTGTCTGCTGCCTCGTTCCTCTGCTATCTGAACGAGTCACTTCTGGAAGGTTTTCCTGACACTGAGAGGTAAAAAGTGACAGGGGAGGGAGCTCCAGCACACACCCTATGATTGGGAGCCTCAGCTCTGTTACTTTGTGAGTGTGTGTGTGTGTGTGTGTGGGGGGGGGGGGGGGTTGACTCTTCCCTCCAATCAGCTCTCAACTCTCCTCAGTGTGTGCAACTTCAGCCCCCCCCCCCCCACACACACACTTTCTGAAAGCTTATAAAAACTGTGTAATTCTGCACTTTTGAATGGCTGTAGAGAAGAAAAAAAAGACAGCAGATAAACAGGTACAACTTATGTAGGAGAATTTGTTTCATCTCTGTGTATCACCTGAGCTCAATCACTTCACTGGGTATATGTAAAGCTCCATTCACACCAATTTCGGCAGAATACAAACCCCGAATTGCCACACAACGCAGGACGTGCTTTTTCGATCCCCGTTACTTTCAATGGCACCCCAACCACGGCGCGAATTTGCCGCCATTGTCGCCTGATGAATTAGGGTCCTTTCACACGATCCGCCTTCCGATGAGCTCTGTTCTCTGCTCAGCGGGGATCGATCCGCCGATCCCCGCTGAGCAGGCGGGTGACAGCTCCGTCTCCCCTCTGTATGCAGAGAGGGAGGTGTCAGATCCCCGCTGCTCTCTATGGGGAAGCGGATGAGAGCGGACTGCCTGTCCGCTCTCATCCGATCCCATCCGATCCCCTGGACGGATGGAAAATAGGGTTTTCATCCGTCCGGATTTCACGGACAGGATCGAATCGGATGCGGATAGCAGCGGGTGTCAGCAGACATGTCTCCGCTGACACCCGCTGCCCCATAGGGATGCATGGAGGATCCGATCAGATCCGACTAAAAAAAACTGACAGGCGGATCTGATCGGATTGTTCGTGTGAAAGGAGCCTTACAGTAAAATCGCGCAAACGGAATAATCCTGCGTTTTGCAGCGATTTGGGATCGATGGCAGAATTGCCGCGATTCCACCCGCGTTCCGGAACACCATGGTGCGAACAGAGCCTAAGGGTTTATAACCACGTTAACTCAATACAATACTCATATGTTATCCAGTAGTAAAATAGCTTATTTAAATCCTTTTTTGTATCTTTCCTGAGCAGGAGAGGAGATTAGAGTTTTTAATTACTCACCTGTCCTTTGCAGAGTTTCCTGTACATTTCTCTTGTTATTTCCCACTGAATTTCAATTAGCAATACAAGACATTACAGCAAATAATGAGGCAATCTAATGTTCACTAATTGATACTAATTGAGAGCTGTACGCTCAGGGAATGCAATTCCTTGTGTCTGGTCTATAAAACAATAAATAAACAGAATTTGGAACTCATTACAGAGAAACAGGAAACGCACAGTGCGAGGATTATCGGAGAATTTTACGCTTTAATTTGAGTTCTGTGTGATGAAAATCATTGATCACAAATAAGAAATTTACGGGCATAACATTAAATCAGATTTTTTTTTTTATGAATCCAGCTTTAACCTCTTCAGCCCCGGAAGGTTTTACCCCCTTAACCACTTTACCACCGGAGGATTTTGCTGTCTTACGTCCGGGCCACTTTTTGCGATTCGGCACTGTGCGAATTTAACTGACAATTGCGCGGTCGTGCGACGCTGTACCCAAACGAAATTTACGTCCTTTTTTCCCACAAACAGAGCTTTCTTTTGGTGGTATTTGATCACCTGTGTGATTTTTACTTTTTGCGCTATAAACAAAAAACTAAATGTGAAAAATATTTTTCACATTTTTTTATATGAAATCCCCCCCCCCCCCCCCAAAAAAAATGTAAAAATCTAAATTTTTTTAAATTTTTGGCCAATTTGTTTTCTCCTACATATGTTTGGTAAAAAAAAAAAAACGCAATAAGCGTATTTTGATTGGTTTGCGCAAAAGTTATTGCGTTTACTAACTAAGGGAACGATTTATGTCATTTTTGGTGTTTTTTTTTTAACGAGTAATGGTGGCGATCTGCGATTTTTTTTGCGGGACTGCGACATTGCGGCGAACAGATCGGACCCTTGACTGACATTTTTGACACTTTTGGGGGTACCAGTGACATTACCACAGTAATCAGTGCTATAAATATGCACTGTTGCTGTAAAAATGACACTGGCAGGGAAGGGGTTAACTTTTATTGGTGATCAAGCGGTTAATGTATGCCTGGTGCTTGCTAATGTGTGTGGGGGGGGGTGACTGAGTGACACAGGGACAGATCGCAGGTTCAGCTATGCTGAACACTGCGATCTGTCCCTGCCTGTCACTTAGGAGATCTGCCCGCTTGTGTTTACACAAGCGGGCGGATCTCCACACTCGATTCCCAGACGATCGGGGAAGAACAGCGGCGATCGCCGCCGCTCCTCCCCTGGCCCGACTCCCGCTGTGACTGAATACGGCGGGAGAGAGCCTCCGGCGGTGCGCGCGCGAGAGAGGGGTATGTCTGGTGAAGTAGGTCTACGTCGCCAGACGTTATGGAGCCACTTTGCCGCAGTAGAGCTCGAGTGAGCAGTGCGGAAGTGGTTAATGACCGGGCCATTTTTTGTGATTTGGTACTGCGTTATTTTAATGGAAAATTGCGCGGTTGCGCGACACTGTACCCAAATACAATTGATGTCCTTTTTTTCCCCACAAATAGAGCTTTATTTTGGTGGTATTTGATCACCTCTGTGGTTTTTAGATTTTGCGCTATAAACAAAAAAAGAGCGACAATTCTGAAAAAAAAAAAAAAAAACAATATTTTTCACATTCTGCTATATGACATTCCCCAAAAAATTTAAAAATCTAAATTTTTTAACATTGTAGGCCAATTTGTTTTCTGCTACATATTTTTGGTAAAAAACAAATTTCAATAAGCGTATTTTTATTGGTTTGCATAAAAGGTATCGCGTCTACTAACTATTGGAAAGATTTATGTCATTTTTATATTGGTTTTTACTATTAATGGCAGCGATCTGTGATTTTTAGCGGGACTGGGACATTGCAGCGGACAGATCGGACCCCTAACTAACATTTTTTTACACTTTTGGGGGGACCAATGACATTACTACAGTGATCAGTGCTAAAAATATGCACTGTTACTGTAATAATGGCACTGGCAGGGAAGGGGTTAATCCTGTGGGTGATCAAGGGGTTAAATGTGAGCCTAGGGGAGTGATTCTAACTGTAAGGGGGGAGGGGCTTGTGAAATGATCACAGAGACCTGCAATCCTACATAGCAGAATCACAGGCACTCTGTGATCATTCCAGAGAGAAGAACCTTCTCTCTCAGTGGGGAGCAATCGCGGGTGCCAGGCGGCATTCCCAATAAAAATGTTTTAAAAATGTTATTTCTTTATCAGTTTAGGCCAATTTGTATTCTGCTAAATATTTTTGGTAAAAAAAATCCCAAAAAGCGTACAATAATTGGTTTGTGCAAAAGTTATAGCATTTACAAACTACGGGATAGATCTTTGGACTTTTTATTTATTTTTATTAGTAATGGCGGCGATCTGAGATTTTTAGCGGGACTGCAACATTGCAGTGGACAGATCGGACCCCTAACTGACATTTTTGACACTTTTTGGGGACCAGTGACACTAATACAATAATCAGTGCTAAATAATATGCACTGTTTCTGTATAAATGACACAGGCAGGGAAGGGGTTAATACTGGGGGTGATCAAAGTGGTTAAATGTATGCCTGTGTGCTTACTGACTGTGAGGGGCTCTGTGACAAGCACAGAGAGATCGCTTAGCTTAGCTGAAACTCCTGATCTCTCTCTGCCTGTGTGACAGAAGACTCGCCTGCTTTGTTTACATAAGCAGGCAGGTCTTCTCTCGGTTTTTCGGACGATCGCGGGAGGGCAGCGGCAATTGCCCTGGCTCCTCCTGCGGCCCGCCTCCCACTGTGTCTAAACCACATGCACTCAGTTACGTAGTACTACGTGACTGGATGCAGCCGACCCGCCCTGCCGCAGTAAAAAGGCGGCGGGCGGTCGGCAAGTTGTTAAAGTGTTACTAAACCCAGGAGCCTGCATTCACTATATCTGCTCTCCCACAGTACACAGAACATGGAAATGCAATTATTTTAACTGCTTACCGACCCCGTAAGATCACGGTTCTCTGTGTTGATTCCACAAGTCCCTCCCCCGTACAATTAGAAAAAACTCCCCTAGGCTCACAATTAACCCTTTGATCACCACTGGGTTAACCCCTTCCCTGCCAGTGTCATTATTACAGTAACAGAGTATATTTTTAGCACGGATTACTGTGGTAATGTCACTGGTCCCCCCAAAAGTGTCAAAAATGTCAGTTAGGGGTTTCGATCTGTCCACCGCAATGTCGCAGTCCCGCTAAAAATCGCAGATCGCCGCCATTACTAGTAAAAAAAAGCCCAAAAAAATGACATAAATCTATTCCCTGGTTTGTAGATGCGACAACTTTTGAGCAAATCAATCAAAATACGCCTATTGCAATTTTTTTCAAATTGTACAAATTGACCTAAAAGGATAAAAAATTTGATATATTAATTTTTTTTTTGGGGGGGGGGAGGGGGGGGATGTTCTATTTTTTTTTTTCAGAATTTTCGCTCTTTTTTTGTTTATAGCGCAAAAAATAAAAACCGCACAGGTGATCAAATACCACCAAAAGAAACTTTGGTACAGCATCGCACGACCAAGCAATTTTCCTTTAAAATAACGCAGTGCTGAATCACAAAAATGACCAGGTCATGACTAATGTAACGGAATCCGATGACCCACACTGTACTTGTGGTCTTCCGTCAGTATACGGCTTCCTCACAGTCATGAACATAGATATCAAATCCCAGCCGCTGTCATACAAAGCTAGCCTGACACGGGGTTTGTATACTGGAAACAACTAACTCCTTTATTGAAAAAGAAACAGACTTTTATACACTTGAGAAGTATGTCAGTTCATTACATGAATAGATAATGAGGTACAGCTGACTCATGGTTAATCCCAATTAACATACTAATTAACTCATTACACTTAAGCCAGCCTGGAAGAACAGACTGCTGGCACCAAAGCTAAAACAAGATACAAATACACATATCATAGTGTAAATACTGAGAACCCACCTCAAACAATAGGTGAGCAAATCAGCATCATTTACAATGCGTGGATGACAGGTGTTTGAGCTGATGACATGCATCTGTTACAAGTCTGACCAACTGAAGCAGTCCAAACCATCAATTTATCTGTCACATAGTTTTTTCACTCTTAGTGACGGTGCGTACTGATATGGCACTTTTCCACTGCAAGTACCGGCTCGTACCGGCTCGGCTCTACTCGGCCCTGCTTGGCCCGGTTTTCTTTTCCACTGCTGGTACCGCATGGTACGGTGTTGGAACGGTTCGGTACGGTATGGTTTGCTTTTCCACTAAAGTAGTACTAAAGTTAAGTGGGTGGGATAACAACGGGGTGGGTGGGATTCTCTGACCAATCAGTGGCTAGTAGTGACTGCATGCAAAGGATTGTGGGATATGGTACCTGTTTGGTACCTGTTGGAACCACAATCGAGTAGGTACTGTTTTTTCAGAGCCGTACCGTACCGTTCGGTTCAAAGCAGTGGAAAAGCAAACCTATACCGTACCGAACCGTTCCGACCCTATACCATGTGGTACCAGCAGTAGAAAAGCACAAAAGCGTGCCGAACCGGTACGGTTCCATGCAGTGGAAAAGCGCCATTACATATTTCCCCCCCCCCAAAGGTAGACGAACCAGGTACCAGACCTCCAATCGGTCTGTGCCTGAGTTAGTCGGGTAACAAGTCCCAAAGAGTCAATCCCTCATGGCAGCTTCCTTGACAAAGTTAAGCCTCGTACACACGCAACGATTATCGGCCGACCGATCGGCCGACTTTTGTCCAGTGTTGTTGTGTTGGTTGAAATGTGCTCTAGACTGCACACGAATTTTCTTGGCCAACAAAAAACAACTTCAGAAGTGATGTCATGTGCTGGTTTACTTTCTGTGTGTTTTTTTCTTCTCTGAGCATGCCCAGTCTTGCTCATCAGATTTTTGTCTGCCGAAATCTGTACTGACTGTCGGCCGTTCTGTTGATGGCCAACAAAAATTTTATAGCCTGCACACCAGATTTTTTTCGGCCGAAAAGTCGGAGTCGGTTGTTGGAAGCATCATACTAACAGGCCGACAATCGGCCGATTGGACGTTGGCCGAAAATTCACGGCCAACAATTGTTGCGTGTGTACGAGGCATTACACATAGTTTGTAAGTTTGTCCTGGCAAGACGCATTGGAGCTCTGGTAGCCAATTAGTCTGTGAAAGTCTGCTTTGGGCAGGCCAGACTGGGCTTCTTGGTCACCCTGTGTCCCTAATAGACACAGGGTGACTTACACATAAGAAGTGCCTAGGGGGTTAAGAGAGTTATTTCACAACCTCTCTAAGGTAAGCTGTGTTTCACGGGCCCCCCAATTCATGCTCCCAACTTTGTGGGAACAGTTTGGGGATGGCCCCTTCCTGTTCCAACATGACTGCGCACCAGTGCACAAAGCAAGGTCCATAAAGACATGACCTCAACACGACAGAACACAAGACATAGATGAGCAAGTTTGGGGTAGAAGAACTTGACTGGCCTGGTACAGAGTCCTGACTTCAACCTGAAAGAACACCTTTGAGATGAATTAGAGCGCAGACTGCGAGCCAGGCCTTTTTCTCCAACATCAGTGCCTGACCTCACAAATGCACTTCTGGAAGAATGGTCAAACATTCCCATAGACACACTCCTAAACCTTGTGGACAGCCTTCCCAGAAGAGTTGAAGCTGTTATAGCTACAAAGGGTGGGCCAACTCAATATTGAACCCTATGGACTAAGACTGGGATGCCATTAAAGTTCATGTGCGTGTAAGGGCAGGCGTCCCAATACTTTTGACAATGTAGTGTAATTTCCTCTGTTTTAACTCAAGACAGAAAGTGAAGAAATAGCCTAACAGGAGTTTAAACATTTCCCTCTCTATCCAAAACTGAAAAAGAAAGTTTGGGCTTCAGATGTTATGGAGTCCGTGGTTATTGCTGATAACTAGAGCAGCCAAAAAACATGAGGCGCATTTATAAACGTTAATGTTTTATTCAAGCCATTTGAAAGTAAGCCACAAAGATGTGTTATATTGTAGAGAAAATGCACTTTTCAGGTTATAATTGATTGCTATTTGATCTCGGCTGTACTGCAGGTAAACGGAAAGGAGACTTCTGTTCATTTCATCCCCCCATTGACTATGGAATACAAGCAGGCTTTATACTTTGTTAGATAATAGTTCAGCTCCAAGCCTGGCGCTTCTTAATTTATGTGCAGGATATTGAAGAGCTTTAGGGAGATTTGGATACTCTTATTGTTCTCTGCAAATGAAAGAGCGATTTCAATACAGGAACTAAGAATGTATAAAGCCACTTTGGTTACACAGGTTTTTTTAATTACTCCAGAAAGTTAATGGTTCATATAAAGCAGACCTAAATCTAAAGAATATGTCAACCCAACATTTCATATTCCTGATGTGAGCCTGCTGTACCATGTGCTTGTATGTGAATGTATCCTATTCTCTTTGTATTGCTTCCTTTGTGTGAAATCCCTGGTGTTCCTGCCAGTCCCTCTGCTTTCCTATTAAAAACTGACCACACTAAAGCAGGAGAGCACCGCGTGATCAGTTTTCTTTTTTTTAATCAGATTTTATTTTGACAAAAAAAAAAAAAACACACACAAAAAAAAAAAGAATCAATTTAACCACTTTAAGACCAGAAGATTTTGCTGCTTAATGACCAGGCCCTATTTTGCGATTCGGCACTGCGTTACTTTAATGGACATTTGCGCCGTCGTGCGACGCTGTAACCAAATAAAATTGACTTTTTTTCCCACAAGTAGAGCTTTCTTTTGTTGGTATTTGATCACCTGTGCGATCTTTATTTTTTGCGCTATAAACAAAAAAAGAGCGTCAATTTTGAAAAAAAACCCAATATTTTTCACATTCTGCTATATAACATTCTCAAAAAAATCTAAATTTTTTTAACATTTTAAGCCAATTTGTTTTCTGCTACATATTTTTGGTAAAAAAAAAATCGCAATAAGCGTATTTTGGTTGGTTTACGCAAAAGTTATTGCATTTACTAACGGGAAATATTTATGTCATTTTTATTGTTTTTTGTTTTTTTTACTACTAATGGCGGCGATCTGCGATATTTTGCAGGACTGCGACATTGGGGCAGACAGATCGGACCCCTAACTGACATTTTTGACACTTTTTGGGGTACCAGTGACATTACTACAGTAAAAATAAAAAATATGCACTGTTACTGTAATAATGCCATTGGCAGGGAAGGGGTTAATATTATTGGTGATCAAGGGGTTAAATTTAAGTCTAGGGGAGTGATCCTAGCTGTGGGGGGTTGGGCTTGTGAGATGACCATAGAGACATGGGATCCTATATAGCAGGATCACATGATCTCTGTAATCATCTCAGAGAGAAGAACGGTCGGCTGTGTTTACATCAGCCGTCTGTCCTTCTCTGTCAGCGGGGAGAGATCGCCGGTCACACGCACTGGCTTCCCCGCTGACGAGCGGGGGCGAGAGCGCACCGCCGGCTGGTCCCCTAGCTCCTCCCAGTACGGGGTTTTGCCTGGGAGAGCCAGCCTGCCGCAGTATATCTGTGGCGGCTGGTCGTCAAGTGGTTAACAGATAGGACATTAGCATCAACGGTACTTTTAGTTCGCTATCATCTAGCCTTCCAAAAGTATTCAAAAGAGAAAAAAAAAAGATATCCCAGAGCAACAGCTACGCTATAATATTTGACAAAATTTTTCTATAGGAGGCGTGCCTGTCCAGGGGAGGAGAAACGTTTTTCTCTATCGCTCATTGACAGACGTAGTCTTCTTGATTCTCAAGAGCTGGGTTATGTTGTCTCCGCAGGAGTAGGACTAGGCAGAAAGACAAAACGTTCTGGCTCCACCTTAGGGGCAGTCCCTGAGGGTATATCCTCCCTCTCTCTGCTACAGGGAATCAGTTTTTTTCTGTCTAGTAGGGTTCTGGGGTTGATGGTGGCTTCCTTCGAAGCAGTCCCATTTGCCCAGTCCCATACCCGAATTCTTCAGCAAGAGATTCTTCTCAGATGGAATCGGAATCCGGAATCCCTGGACAATCAGATCTGATTGAGCAAACAGACCAGAGAGTCTCTGGTCTGGTGGCTTCGGTCTCCGATGCTCAGCCAGGGAAAGTCATTTCTGCCAATATATTGGACGATAGTGACCACGGATGCCAGTCTATCCGGATGGGGAGGAATTCTCGGTCAGTTATCTGTCCAGGGACTTTGGTCCCTGGAAGAATCCAGGTGGCCGATAAATGTATTGGAACTGAGAGCGATCAGACTTTGTCTGATTCACTGGACCGAGCAGCTCCAGGGCAGCCCGGTTCGGATCCAGTCGGACAATGCCACGGCCGTGGCTTATGTCAATCACCAGGGGGGCACCAAGAGTGTCCGAGCGGCCAAAGAAGTGGCTTGCATTCTTCGCTGGGCGTAACGATTTGTTCCAGCTATCTCTGCGGTGTTCATTCCGGGGGTGGAGAATTGGCAGGCAGATTATCTCAGCCGTCAGACTCTGGATCAGGGGGAATGGTCCCTCCATCCAGAAGTTTTCCACCAGTTGTGCCTACGGTGGGGCACCCCGGATGTGGATCTGTTGGCATCACGATTCAACAGGAAAGTACAGAGATTCGTGGCTCGCTCCCGCGATCCTCTAGCAGAGACCGCAGACGCACTGATCGCCCCGTGGGGGCAATACCAGCTAATGTATGCCTTCCCTCCTCTCGCGTTACTGCCAAGACTTCTTCGCAGGATAGAGGAGGAAGGAATTCCAGTAATTCTGGTAGCTCCGGACTGGCCTCGTCGAGCTTGGTACGCCGACGTGGTCAGACTGGTGGCGGACGTCCCGTGGAGACTTCCTCTCAGGGAGGACCTACTGTCTCAGGGACCGATCTTCCATCCTGCTTTACGATCGCTGGCTTTAACGGCCTGGCTATTGAGACCCAGGTGCTGAAGGACAAAGGTTTGTCAGCTTCAGTTATTCCTACTCTAGTTGAAGCAAGGAAAGCGACTTCCAGAAAGATTTATCATCGCACATGGAAGTCCTACATTGCATGGTGTGAACCTCTGGGGTTCCGTCCACGGTCTTATTCGGTTAGTCGAATATTAGCTTTTCTGCAACAAGGGGTTGAGCAGAAACTGGCCTTGAGTACTATCAAGGGTCAGGTCTCAGCATTAGCTATCTTCTTTCAGAAGCCTTTGGCTACTCATTCCTTGGTGCGGAATTTCATCCAGGGGGTGCGACATCTGGCTCCGCCAGTGCGCGCGCCGTTACCACCCTGGGATCTTAATTTAGTATTGTCGGTTCTTCAGAAACCTCCCTTTGAAGATATTAGGGAGATTCCTCTACCTACGTTGTCCCAGAAGGTGGCCTTCTTGGTGGCTATTACTTCTGCACGCAGGGTGTCAGAACTGGCCACATTATCTTGTCGTTCCCCATATCTGGTGGTTCATAGAGATAAGGTGGTTCTTCGTCTGAATCCATCCTTCCTACCAAAAGTGGTTTCAGAATTTCATCTGAATGAAGAAATTGTATTACCTTCCCTGTGTCCTAAGCCCAGTCATCCTCGGGAGTTTGCTTTACACTCCTTGGATGTGGTCCGGGCGATCAGGGTATACTTAAAAACGACAGACTCGTTTCGCAAGACGGATTCACTTTTTGTGATCCCGGATGGACCCAAAAAGGGGTTGCCTGCATCTGCCGTGACCATTTCCAAATGGATCAGACAGACGGTGGTACAGGCTTATTCCCTGTTAAGGCGCACTCCACTCGGGCGCTTAGTGCGTCATGGGCCTTTCGCCATCAGGCGTCAGTGGTCCAGGTGTGCAAGGCGGCTACCTGGTCGTCGGTGCATACCTTTACAAAACATTATAAAGTTGATGTAATGGCATCATCTGATGCCGTGTTTGGCCGCAAGGTTTTGCAGGCCGCCATTTGAGGAGACCAGTGGTCTGCCTCGAGGGTTTTTTTCCGTTGGAAAATTTTCTTTTGAGTCTCATTCTTTATTTATAATGAGCCTTTAAAACTTCTAGTTTGGCACCGGTTGGGCCTTCTAGATTGGATTTTGATTTTTGTCAATCCCACCCCTCATTTGTGGCACTGCTTCTGGATGTCCCAGCTCTTGAGAATCAAGAAGACTACGTCTGTCAATGAGCGATAGAGAAAAATGGATTTTTGTAAGATCTTACCGTAAAATCCTTTTCTCTTAAGCTCATTGACAGACGTAGTACCCGCCCCTCTATCATTGAGTTGGGTTGGGTTAAATTCTCTGTTACTGCTTTAGAACAGAACTGATTCCCTGTAGCAGAGAGAGGGAGGATATACCCTCAGGGACTGCCCCTAAGGTGGAGCCAGAACGTTTTGTCTTTCTGCCTAGTCCTACTCCTGCGGAGACAACATAACCCAGCTCTTGAGAATCAAGAAGACTACGTCTGTCAATGAGCTTAAGAGAAAAGGATTTTACGGTAAGATCTTACAAAAATCAATTTTTTCAAACTTCCGAAAAGCATTACATTGAGCATAGGTATATTTCTCAAACAGTACAATTGTCCATTTCCTGGACCCAGTCCCAGAGGGTAGCAAGATTGAGTGAAACCCATTGAGAGGCTGTTAACTTGGGGGCCAAGAACAGCATTCTCACAATGGCCATTGCGTCATCATATTCCAGATTATTGAAATCTATATACCCAAGGAGATATAAGATGGGATCTGGAACTAGCATAGTATCATATACAGAGTTTCTCACATGTATCACATACTGCCAATACCAATGAGTATTGGTCAGTTTTGTAGCTGCTGTGCCGAGATCTCAGCCTGCTCTCCTCCAATGATCAGACTTGTCCTAACACCCCACCCCTGAACAGCTATTCTCTGGGAAGATTAGTGTGCTGCTGTTTTTCCTCCTCCTCCCTGCCAATCCTGCACCTGCATTAAAAAAAAGTATGTTTATGTTTTATATATATATATATATAGATATATATATATACAGAGAGAGAGATACACAGTGTCTCACAAAAGTGAGTACACCCCTCACGTTTAATGTAAATATTTTATTATATCTTTTCATGTGACAACAACGAAGAAATGACACTTTGCTACAATGTAAAGTAGTAAGTGTACAGCTTGTATAACAGTGTAAATTTGCTGTCCCCTCAAAATAACTCAACACACAGCGATTAATGTCTAAACCACTGGCAACAAAAGTGAGTACACCCCTAAGTGAAAATGTCCAATTGAGCCCAAAGTGTCAATATTTTGTGTGGTCACCATTATCTTCCAGCACTGCCTTAACCCTCTTGGGCATAAAGTTAAAAAAAAAAATAAATAAATAAATAAAGTTCACCAGAGCTTCACAGGTTGCCACTGGAGTCCTCTTCCGCTCCTCCATGAAGAGATCACAGAGCTGGTGGATGTTAGAGACCTTGTGCTCCTCCACATTCCATTTGAGGATGCCCCACAGATGCTTAATAGTGTTTAGGTCTGAAGACATGCTTGGGCGGTTCATCACCTTTACCCTCAGCTTCTTTAGGAAGGCAGTGGTCGTCTTGGAGATGTCTTTGGGGTCGTTATCATGTTGGAATACTGTCCTGCAGCCCAGTCTCTGAAGGGGGGGGGGGATCATGCACTGCTTCAGTATGTCACAGTACATGTTGGCATTCATGGTTCCCTCAATGAACTGTAGCTCCCCAGTGCCAGCAGCACTCATGCAGCCCCAGACCATGACCCTCCCACCACCATGCTTGACTGTAGGCAAGACAAACTTGTCTTTGTACTTCTCACCTGGTTGACGCCACACACGCTTGAAACCATCTGAACCAAATACATTTACTCTGGTCTCATCAGACCACAGGACATGGTTCCAGTAATCCATGTCCTTAGTCTGCTTGTCTTCAGCAAACTGTTTGCAGGCTTTCTTGTGCATCATCTTTAGAAAAGGCTTCCTTCTGGGATGACAGCCATGCAGACCAATTGATGCAGTGTGCGGCGTATGGTCTGAACACTGACAGGCTGACGCCCCACCCCTTCAACCTCTGCAGCAATGCTGGCAGCACTCAATATGTCTATTTCCCAAAGACAACCTCTGGATATGACGCTGAGCACGTGCACTCAACTTCTTTGGTCGACCATGACAAGGCCTGTTCTGAGTGGAACCTATCCTGTTAAACCGCTGTATGGTCTTGGCCACTGTGCTGCAGCTCAGTTTCAGGGTCTTGGCAATCTTCTTATAGCCTGGGCCATCCTTATGTAAAGCAACAATTCTTTATTTCAGAGTTCTTTGCCATTAGGTGCCATGTTTAAGTTCCAGTGACCAGTATGAGAGAGACATTTACACAGATAATCAGGGTACTGATCATCAATGCCCTAAATAGCACTGGCCATCAGTGCTGCTTATCAGTGCCCATCAGTGCTGCCTCATCAGTGCCCACCAGTGCCGCCCATCAGTACAACCTATCAGTGCCAAACAGTGCAGCCTCATCAGGGCACATCAGTGAAGTAGAAAAATTACTTATTTGCAAAATTTTATAACAGAAGAAAAACTTATTTTTTTCAAAATGTTTGGTCTTTTATCATTTGTTTAGCAAACAAAGAGGTAAAGTGTTGCATGACTGAGTAATTGTCATTCAAAATGTGACAGCTCTGAAAGCTGAAAATTGGCCTGGACATGAAGGGGGTGAAAGTTTCCAGTATTGAAGTGTTTAAAAAAAAACTATAATGCTTTGTGAATCCTCCTTCAATGCTGCACCGTGAATTAAAATGTATTTAATCAAAGAAAGATTTTATACTCTTAGTGAAAAAAAATATAGATATCAGCTTAAAGATGTAAAATTAAAAAAATAAAACTGACTGAAACCCATTATAGACTCCATGCAAAGAGATAAATGAAAAGCTTTTTTTTTTTTTTTTTAATTGCCTTGATTGTCATCCATTTTTTCAATGCTTACTTTTTTTTTGATGTTTAATGCCCTCACTTTATATCTGGATAGTCTACACTTCGCTGTTGCTTTTGAGTAGATTCAAGGCTGAGCATTGCGGAATGATAACCTCAGCCCACATAATGTCACAGCCATTAGTTAGAAGAACAATAAAGCGTTCAAAGACAAGCAAATACAATAGCATTCAATTGACAGAGGAAAATTCTACTTTGTTAAAAAGTTGAAATGTATGATTTGTAAACAAGATGCTTTTTTTTTTCATTTAAAGCCCAATTCAAGTTAGAATACAAAGTATGCCAAAATATTTAATACTGAATGCTTGGAGACATTTAAAAGCTCCTTGGCGATGCCGAATATCTATTGAATAGACTGCAGAGAAGAGAGCAACCATTGCTGATTGTAAAGCCGTAGTGATGACTCGGCAGGAGGTATGTTGGACCATACGGAGACCATACGGCGATGACCCCCATACATTGTTCTGACGTTCTCCCATCTTGTCACCACTACTAAAGCAATGCTTGCCCTCTTCTTGCTCTTTTCTCTACATACTAGAACAGGGTTTCTCAACCAGGGTTCTGTGGAACTCTTGGGTTCCTCTAGGTTGCTAGGGGTTCCTTGAGCAACGGGCAATTTCTGCCTCTCCCAGATAAGTTTCCAATGACACCATTGTTCCTTTTAGCTATCTGTAAGGGGTTAATTCTTCCCATTGATGACAAGAGTAAGGAGCATTCTTCCCACTGACTGTCATACTAATGTGTCATGAGTAGGGTTGAGCGAACACGGACTGTATTATTCGTGTTCGTACCGAATAATTGGATTTTTGTTACCCGAACACGGACCCGAAAACTTTACTGTATGTTCGGGTAAAAATACGTGTTCGGTCATTTTATTTCCGGGTTTTGCATGCATTGGCGCGCTTTTCATGGCGGGCTTTCAACAGCCAATCAACAAGCGTTTAACTGGTGTGCCTAAGCCATCCCAGCCATGCCTACAAATGTATTAGTAGCTGTGATTGGCCGTCTGAAGCATGTGACCAAGTCTTTATAAGTTCGAGGCAGCGCCGCTGCGGCGTCATTCTGCTGTGTACTAGTTCAGGGACAGAGCACACATACAGGCTGGCTGCTGATTAGGGACAGACAGGCAGGCAAAACTCATTTGTGTCTGGATAGAATTGAGGGACAGGTCGGAGTGTGTTAGGCAGGGCGAGTTGTAGGCATTTTAGGGCGAGGCTGCTGCTGATTTTTAGGGTCAGTGTGTTTTACAAACTACAATTGATATTGCTGTGTGGGGTGGGGTTTGCAGTCACCCGATCTACTATCATCATCTTATCAATCCTTTTAGGGAGAGAGTCTGCTGATTTTTAGGGTCAGTGTGTTCTACAAACTACAATCGATATAATTGCTGTGTGGGGTGGGGTTTGCAGTCACCCGATCTACGATCATCATCTCATCAATCCTTTTAGGGAGAGAGTCTGCTGATTTTTAGGGTCAGTGTGTTCTACAAACTACAATCGATATTGCTGTGTGGGGTGGGGTTTGCAGTCACCTGATCTACGATCATCATCTTATCAATCCTTTTAGGGAGAGAGTCTGCTGATTTTTAGGGTCAGTGTGTTCTACAAACTACAATCGATATTGCTGTGTGGGGTGGGGTTTGCAGTCACCCGATCTACGATCATCATCTTATCAATCCTTTTAGGGAGAGAGTCTGCTAATTTTTAGGGTCAGACAGTGTGTTCTACAAACTACAATCGATATTGCTGTGTGGGGTGGGATAGGAGATAGGCAGGTGTCAGTGGTCCACATCCATTTTGCTGTGTGTGGGCTGCTGTGAACACAATCTTTTTGGGGTGCAGTGAACACAATCTTTTTGGGGTGCAGTGAACACAATCTTTTTTGCCCACTGAGGAGGAGGAGGGAGAAAAGTATTTTTCTATCAGTCACTGTGTGCAGCATTTTTCCTACAGTTGTGCTGTGCTGACTGATCATACACTGCTGTGTTCAGTTCACATGTGCTATTATTGAGTGGTTTCAAAAATCATACACTTTTTTTCTATTCCACTATTCAATATACAGCCTTGGGTTAAAAAAAATTAAATTGTGGCCTGAAGCAGAGCTGAATGATATTTGGGGTTTTTGGGGTTCATCTCATACTTCTGAAGATTTGAGGGTGCTGCCTGTTCCAAACTCCTCCTACTCCTCATCCAGCCTTTTAGGGGTACAAACAATAGTAATTGGGGCCTAGTGTGCTTCTGTACGTGTGAGATACATACACTTTTTTTGATCATATTTCCTATTCCGCTATTCAATAAAAACCTTTGGGGATCAATTAAATTGCGGGATAGTCTGTGTTGGTACGTGTGAGATCCACCTTTCCAAGTTTTTGGGGTTCATCTCATACTTCTTAAGATTTGAGGGTGCTGCCTGTTCCAAACTCCTCCTACTCCTCATCCAGCCTTTTAGGGGTACAAACAATAGTAATTGGGGCCTAGTGTGCTTCTGTACGTGTGAGATACATACACTTTTTTTGATCATATTTCCTATTCCGCTATTCAATAAAAACCTTTGGGGATCAATTAAATTGCGGGATAGTTTGTGTTGGTACGTGTGAGATCCACCTTTCCAAGTTTTTGGGGTTCATCTCATACTTCTGAAGATTTGAGGGTGCTGCCTGTTCCAAACTCCTCCTAGTCCTCATCCAGCCTTTTAGGGGTACAAACAATAGTAATTGGGGCCTAGTGTGCTTCTGTACATGTGAGATACATACACTTTTTTTGATCATATTTCCTATTCCGCTATTCAATAAAAACCTTTTGGGATCAATTAAATTGCGGGATAGTTTGTGTTGGTACGTGTGAGATCCACCTTTCCAAGTTTTTGGGGTTCATCTCATACTTCTGAAGATTTGAGGGTGCTGCCTGTTCCAAACTCCTCCTACTCCTCATCCTGCCTTTAGGGGTACAAACAATAGTAATTGGGGCCTAGTGTGCTTCTGTACGTGTGAGATACATACACTTTTTTTGATCATATTTCCTATTCCGCTATTCAATAAAAACCTTTGGGGATCAATTAAATTGCGGGATAGTTTGTGTTGATACGTGTGAGATCCATCTTTCCAAGTTTTTGGGGTTCATCTCATACTTCTGAAGATTTGAGGGTGCTGCCTGTTCCAAACTCCTCCTACTCCTCATCCTGCCTTTAGGGGTATAAACAATAGTAATTGGGGCCTAGTGTGCTTCTGTACGTGTGAGATACATACACTCTTCTTGATCATATTTCCTATTCCGCTATTCAATAAAATCCTTTGGGGATCAATTAAATTGTGGGATAGTTTGTGTTGGTACGTGTGAGATCCACCTTTCCAAGTTTTTGGGGTTCATCTCATACTTCTGAAGATTTGAGGGTGCTGCCTGTTCCAAACTCCTCCTACTCCTCATCCAGCCTTTTAGGGGTACAAACAATAGTAATTGGGGCCTAGTGTGCTTCTGTACGTGTGAGATACATACACTTTTTTTGATCATATTTCCTATTCCGCTATTCAATAAAAACCTTTGGGGATCAATTAAATTGCGGGATAGTTTGTGTTGGTACGTGTGAGATCCACCTTTCCAAGTTTTTGGGGTTCATCTCATACTTCTGAAGATTTGAGGGTGCTGCCTCTTCCAAACTCCTCCTACTCCTCATCCAGCCTTTTAGGGGTACAAACAATAGTAATTGGGGCCTAGTGTGCTCCTGTACGTGTGAGATACATACACTTTTTTTGATCATATTTCCTATTCCGCTATTCAATAAAAACCTTTGGGGATCAATTAAATTGCGGGATAGTTTGTGTTGCTACGTGTGAGATCCACCTTTCCAAGTTTTTGGGGTTCATCTCATACTTCTGAAGATTTGAGGGTGCTGCCTGTTCCAAACTCCTCCTACTCCTCATCCTGCCTTTAGGGGTACAAACAATAGTAATTGGGGCCTAGTGTGCTTCTGTACGTGTGAGATACATACACTTTTTTTGATCATATTTTCAATTCTGCTATTCAATAAAAACCTTTGGGGATCAATTAAATTGCGGGATAGTTTGTGTTGGTACGTGTGAGATCCACCTTTCCAAGTTTTTGGGGTTCATCTCATACTTCTGAAGATTTGAGGGTGCTGCCTGTTCCAAACTCCTCCTAGTCCTCATCCTGCCTTTAGGGGTACAAACAATAGTAATTGGGGCCTAGTGTGCTTCTGTATGTGTGAGATACATACACTTTTTTTGATCATATTTCCTTTTCCGCTATTCAATAAAAACCTTTGGGGATCAATTAAATTGCGGGATAGTTTGTGTTGGTACGTGTGAGATGCACCTTTCCAAGTTTTTGGGGTTCATCTCATACTTCTGAAGATTTGAGGGTGCTGCCTGTTCCAAACTCCTCCTACTCCTCATCCAGCCTTTTAGGGGTACAAACAATAGTAATTGGGGCCTAGTGTGCTTCTGTACGTGTGAGATACATACACTTTTTTTGATCATATTTCCTATTCCGCTATTCAATAAAAACCTTTGGGGATCAATTAAATTGCAGGATAGTTTGTGTTGGTACGTGTGAGATCCACCTTTCCAAGTTTTTGGGGTTCATCTCATACTTCTGAAGATTTGAGGGTGCTGCCTGTTCCAAACTCCTCCTACTCCTCATCCTGCCTTTAGGGGTACAAACAATAGTAATTGGGGCCTAGTGTGCTTCTGTACGTGTGAGATACATACACTTTTTTTGATCATATTTCCTATTCCGCTATTCAATAAAAACCTTTGGGGATCAATTAAATTGCGGGATAGTTTGTGTTGGTACGTGTGAGATCCACCTTTCCAAGTTTTTGGGGTTCATCTCATACTTCTGAAGATTTGAGGGTGCTGCCTGTTCCAAACTCCTCCTACTCCTCATCCTGCCTTTAGGGGTACAAACAATAGTAATTGGGGCCTAGTGTGCTTCTGTACGTGTGAGATACATACACTTTTTTTGATCATATTTCCTATTCCGCTATTCAATAAAAACCTTTGGGGATCAATTAAATTGCGGGATAGTTTGTGTTGGTACGTGTGAGATCCACCTTTCCAAGTTTTTGGGGTTCATCTCATACTTCTGAAGATTTGAGGGTGCTGCCTGTTCCAAACTCCTCCTACTCCTCATCCTGCCTTTAGGGGTATAAACAATAGTAATTGGGGCCTAGTGTGCTTCTGTACGTGTGAGATACATACACTCTTTTTGATCATATTTACTATTCCGCTATTCAATAAAATCCTTTGGGGATCAATTAAATTGTGGGATAGTTTGTGTTGGTACGTGTGAGATCCACCTTTCCAAGTTTTTGGGGTTCATCTCATACTTCTGAAGATTTGAGGGTGCTGCCTCTTCCAAACTCCTCCTACTCCTCATCCAGCCTTTTAGGGGTACAAACAATAGTAATTGGGGCCTAGTGTGCTCCTGTACGTGTGAGATACATACACTTTTTTTGATCATATTTCCTATTCCGCTATTCAATAAAAACCTTTGGGGATCAATTAAATTGCGGGATAGTTTGTGTTGCTACGTGTGAGATCCACCTTTCCAAGTTTTTGGGGTTCATCTCATACTTCTGAAGATTTGAGGGTGCTGCCTGTTCCAAACTCCTCCTACTCCTCATCCTGCCTTTAGGGGTACAAACAATAGTAATTGGGGCCTAGTGTGCTTCTGTACGTGTGAGATACATACACTTTTTTTGATCATATTTTCAATTCTGCTATTCAATAAAAACCTTTGGGGATCAATTAAATTGCGGGATAGTTTGTGTTGGTACGTGTGAGATCCACCTTTCCAAGTTTTTGGGGTTCATCTCATACTTCTGAAGATTTGAGGGTGCTGCCTGTTCCAAACTCCTCCTAGTCCTCATCCTGCCTTTAGGGGTACAAACAATAGTAATTGGGGCCTAGTGTGCTTCTGTATGTGTGAGATACATACACTTTTTTTGATCATATTTCCTTTTCCGCTATTCAATAAAAACCTTTGGGGATCAATTAAATTGCGGGATAGTTTGTGTTGGTACGTGTGAGATGCACCTTTCCAAGTTTTTGGGGTTCATCTCATACTTCTGAAGATTTGAGGGTGCTGCCTGTTCCAAACTCCTCCTACTCCTCATCCAGCCTTTTAGGGGTACAAACAATAGTAATTGGGGCCTAGTGTGCTTCTGTACGTGTGAGATACATACACTTTTTTTGATCATATTTCCTATTCCGCTATTCAATAAAAACCTTTGGGGATCAATTAAATTGCAGGATAGTTTGTGTTGGTACGTGTGAGATCCACCTTTCCAAGTTTTTGGGGTTCATCTCATACTTCTGAAGATTTGAGGGTGCTGCCTGTTCCAAACTCCTCCTACTCCTCATCCTGCCTTTAGGGGTACAAACAATAGTAATTGGGGCCTAGTGTGCTTCTGTACGTGTGAGATACATACACTTTTTTTGATCATATTTCCTATTCCGCTATTCAATAAAAACCTTTGGGGATCAATTAAATTGCGGGATAGTTTGTGTTGGTACGTGTGAGATCCACCTTTCCAAGTTTTTGGGGTTCATCTCATACTTCTGAAGATTTGAGGGTGCTGCCTGTTCCAAACTCCTCCTACTCCTCATCCTGCCTTTAGGGGTACAAACAATAGTAATTGGGGCCTAGTGTGCTTCTGTACGTGTGAGATACATACACTTTTTTTGATCATATTTCCTATTCCGCTATTCAATAAAAACCTTTGGGGATCAATTAAATTGCGGGATAGTTTGTGTTGGTACGTGTGAGATCCACCTTTCCAAGTTTTTGGGGTTCATCTCATACTTCTGAAGATTTGAGGGTGCTGCCTGTTCCAAACTCCTCCTACTCCTCATCCTGCCTTTAGGGGTATAAACAATAGTAATTGGGGCCTAGTGTGCTTCTGTACGTGTGAGATACATACACTCTTTTTGATCATATTTACTATTCCGCTATTCAATAAAATCCTTTGGGGATCAATTAAATTGTGGGATAGTTTGTGTTGGTACGTGTGAGATCCACCTTTCCAAGTTTTTGGGGTTCATCTCATACTTCTGAAGATTTGAGGGTGCTGCCTGTTCTAAACTCCTCCTACTCCTCATCCAGCCTTTTAGGGGTACAAACAATAGTAATTGGGGCCTAGTGTGCTTCTGTACGTGTGAGATACATATACTTTTTTTGATCATATTTCCTATTCCGCTATTCAATAAAAACCTTTGGGGATCAATTAAATTGCGGGATAGTTTGTGTTGGTACGTGTGAGATCCACCTTTCCAAGTTTTTGGGGTTCATCTCATACTTCTGAAGATTTGAGGGTGCTGCCTGTTCCAAACTCCTCCTACTCCTCATCCAGCCTTTTAGGGGTACAAACAATAGTAATTGGGGCCTAGTGTGCTCCTGTACGTGTGAGATACATACACTTTTTTTGATCATATTTCCTATTCCGCTATTCAATAAAAACCTTTGGGGATCAATTAAATTGCGGGATAGTTTGTGTTGGTACGTGTGAGATCCACCTTTCCAAGTTTTTGGGGTTCATCTCATACTTCTGAAGATTTGAGGGTGCTGCCTGTTCCAAACTCCTCCTAGTCCTCATCCTGCCTTTAGGGGTACAAACAATAGTAATTGGGGCCTAGTGTGCTTCTGTATGTGTGAGATACATACACTTTTTTTGATCATATTTCCTTTTCCGCTATTCAATAAAAATCTTTGGGGATCAATTAAATTGCGGGATAGTTTGTGTTGGTACGTGTGAGATGCACCTTTCCAAGTTTTTGGGGTTCATCTCATACTTCTGAAGATTTGAGGGTGCTGCCTGTTCCAAACTCCTCCTACTCCTCATCCAGCCTTTTGGGGGTACAAACAATAGTAATTGGGGCCTAGTGTGCTTCTGTACGTGTGAGATACATACACTTTTTTTGATCATATTTCCTATTCCGCTATTCAATAAAAACCTTTGGGGATCAATTAAATTGCAGGATAGTTTGTGTTGGTACGTGTGAGATCCACCTTTCCAAGTTTTTGGGGTTCATCTCATACTTCTGAAGATTTGAGGGTGCTGCCTGTTCCAAACTCCTCCTACTCCTCATCCTGCCTTTAGGGGTACAAACAATAGTAATTGGGGCCTAGTGTGCTTCTGTACGTGTGAGATACATACACTTTTTTTGATCATATTTCCTATTCCGCTATTCAATAAAAACCTTTGGGGATCAATTAAATTGCGGGATAGTTTGTGTTGGTACGTGTGAGATCCACCTTTCCAAGTTTTTGGGGTTCATCTCATACTTCTGAAGATTTGAGGGTGCTGCCTGTTCCAAACTCCTCCTACTCCTCATCCTGCCTTTAGGGGTACAAACAATAGTCATTGGGGCCTAGTGTGCTTCTGTACGTGTGAGATACATACACTTTTTTTGATCATATTTCCTATTCCGCTATTCAATAAAAACCTTTGGGGATCAATTAAATTGCGGGATAGTCTGTGTTGGTACGTGTGAGATCCACCTTTCCAAGTTTTTGGGGTTCATCTCATACTTCTGAATATTTGAGGGTGCTGCCTGTTCCAAACTCCTCCTACTCCTCATCCTGCCTTCAGGGGTACAAACAATAGTAATTGGGGCCTAGTTTGCTTCTGTACGTGTGAGATACATACACTTTTTTTGATCATATTTCCTATTCCGCTATTCAATAAAAACCTTTGGGGATCAATTAAATTGCGGGATAGTTTGTGTTGGTACGTGTGAGATCCACCTTTCCAAGTTTTTGGGGTTCATCTCATACTTCTGAAGATTTGAGGGTGCTGCCTGTTCCAAACTCCTCCTACTCCTCATCCTGCCTTTAGGGGTACAAACAATAGTAATTGGGGCCTAGTGTGCTTCTGTACGTGTGAGATACATACACTTTTTTTGATCATATTTCCTATTCCGCTATTCAATAAAAACCTTTGGGGATCAATTAAATTGCAGGATAGTTTGTGTTGGTACGTGTGAGATCCACCTTTCCAAGTTTTTGGGGTTCATCTCATACTTCTGAAGATTTGAGGGTGCTGCCTGTTCCAAACTCCTCCTACTCCTCATCCTGCCTTTAGGGGTACAAACAATAGTAATTGGGGCCTAGTGTGCTTCTGTACGTGTGAGATACATACACTTTTTTTGATCATATTTCCTATTCCGCTATTCAATAAAAACCTTTGGGGATCAATTAAATTGCGGGATAGTTTGTGTTGGTACGTGTGAGATCCACCTTTCCAAGTTTTTGGGGTTCATCTCATACTTCTGAAGATTTGAGGGTGCTGCCTGTTCCAAACTCCTCCTACTCCTCATCCTGCCTTTAGGGGTACAAACAATAGTAATTGGGGCCTAGTGTGCTTCTGTACGTGTGAGATACATACACTTTTTTTGATCATATTTCCTATTCCGCTATTCAATAAAAACCTTTGGGGATCAATTAAATTGCGGGATAGTCTGTGTTGGTACGTGTGAGATCCACCTTTCCAAGTTTTTGGGGTTCATCTCATACTTCTGAATATTTGAGGGTGCTGCCTGTTCCAAACTCCTCCTACTCCTCATCCTGCCTTTAGGGGTACAAACAATAGTAATTGGGGCCTAGTGTGCTTCTGTACGTGTGAGATACATACACTTTTTTTGATCATATTTCCTATTCCGCTATTCAATAAAAACCTTTGGGGATCAATTAAATTGCGGGATAGTTTGTGTTGGTACGTGTGAGATCCACCTTTCCAAGTTTTTGGGGTTCATCTCATACTTCTGAAGATTTGAGGGTGCTGCCTGTTCCAAACTCCTCCTAGTCCTCATCCTGCCTTTAGGGGTACAAACAATAGTAATTGGGGCCTAGTGTGCTTCTGTATGTGTGAGATACATACACTTTTTTTGATCATATTTCCTTTTCCGCTATTCAATAAAAATCTTTGGGGATCAATTAAATTGCGGGATAGTTTGTGTTGGTACGTGTGAGATGCACCTTTCCAAGTTTTTGGGGTTCATCTCATACTTCTGAAGATTTGAGGGTGCTGCCTGTTCCAAACTCCTCCTACTCCTCATCCAGCCTTTTGGGGGTACAAACAATAGTAATTGGGGCCTAGTGTGCTTCTGTACGTGTGAGATACATACACTTTTTTTGATCATATTTCCTATTCCGCTATTCAATAAAAACCTTTGGGGATCAATTAAATTGCAGGATAGTTTGTGTTGGTACGTGTGAGATCCACCTTTCCAAGTTTTTGGGGTTCATCTCATACTTCTGAAGATTTGAGGGTGCTGCCTGTTCCAAACTCCTCCTACTCCTCATCCTGCCTTTAGGGGTACAAACAATAGTAATTGGGGCCTAGTGTGCTTCTGTACGTGTGAGATACATACACTTTTTTTGATCATATTTCCTATTCCGCTATTCAATAAAAACCTTTGGGGATCAATTAAATTGCGGGATAGTTTGTGTTGGTACGTGTGAGATCCACCTTTCCAAGTTTTTGGGGTTCATCTCATACTTCTGAAGATTTGAGGGTGCTGCCTGTTCCAAACTCCTCCTACTCCTCATCCTGCCTTTAGGGGTACAAACAATAGTCATTGGGGCCTAGTGTGCTTCTGTACGTGTGAGATACATACACTTTTTTTGATCATATTTCCTATTCCGCTATTCAATAAAAACCTTTGGGGATCAATTAAATTGCGGGATAGTCTGTGTTGGTACGTGTGAGATCCACCTTTCCAAGTTTTTGGGGTTCATCTCATACTTCTGAATATTTGAGGGTGCTGCCTGTTCCAAACTCCTCCTACTCCTCATCCTGCCTTCAGGGGTACAAACAATAGTAATTGGGGCCTAGTTTGCTTCTGTACGTGTGAGATACATACACTTTTTTTGATCATATTTCCTATTCCGCTATTCAATAAAAACCTTTGGGGATCAATTAAATTGCGGGATAGTTTGTGTTGGTACGTGTGAGATCCACCTTTCCAAGTTTTTGGGGTTCATCTCATACTTCTGAAGATTTGAGGGTGCTGCCTGTTCCAAACTCCTCCTACTCCTCATCCTGCCTTTAGGGGTACAAACAATAGTAATTGGGGCCTAGTGTGCTTCTGTACGTGTGAGATACATACACTTTTTTTGATCATATTTCCTATTCCGCTATTCAATAAAAACCTTTGGGGATCAATTAAATTGCAGGATAGTTTGTGTTGGTACGTGTGAGATCCACCTTTCCAAGTTTTTGGGGTTCATCTCATACTTCTGAAGATTTGAGGGTGCTGCCTGTTCCAAACTCCTCCTACTCCTCATCCTGCCTTTAGGGGTACAAACAATAGTAATTGGGGCCTAGTGTGCTTCTGTACGTGTGAGATACATACACTTTTTTTGATCATATTTCCTATTCCGCTATTCAATAAAAACCTTTGGGGATCAATTAAATTGCGGGATAGTTTGTGTTGGTACGTGTGAGATCCACCTTTCCAAGTTTTTGGGGTTCATCTCATACTTCTGAAGATTTGAGGGTGCTGCCTGTTCCAAACTCCTCCTACTCCTCATCCTGCCTTTAGGGGTACAAACAATAGTCATTGGGGCCTAGTGTGCTTCTGTACGTGTGAGATACATACACTTTTTTTGATCATATTTCCTATTCCGCTATTCAATAAAAACCTTTGGGGATCAATTAAATTGCGGGATAGTCTGTGTTGGTACGTGTGAGATCCACCTTTCCAAGTTTTTGGGGTTCATCTCATACTTCTGAATATTTGAGGGTGCTGCCTGTTCCAAACTCCTCCTACTCCTCATCCTGCCTTCAGGGGTACAAACAATAGTAATTGGGGCCTAGTTTGCTTCTGTACGTGTGAGATACATACACTTTTTTTGATCATATTTCCTATTCCGCTATTCAATAAAAACCTTTGGGGATCAATTAAATTGCGGGATAGTTTGTGTTGGTACGTGTGAGATCCACCTTTCCAAGTTTTTGGGGTTCATCTCATACTTCTGAAGATTTGAGGGTGCTGCCTGTTCCAAACTCCTCCTACTCCTCATCCTGCCTTTAGGGGTACAAACAATAGTAATTGGGGCCTAGTGTGCTTCTGTACGTGTGAGATACATACACTTTTTTTGATCATATTTCCTATTCCGCTATTCAATAAAAACCTTTGGGGATCAATTAAATTGCGGAATAGTTTGTGTTGGTACGTGTGAGATCCACCTTTCCAAGTTTTTGGGGTTCATCTCATACTTCTGAAGATTTGAGGGTGCTGCCTGTTCCAAACTCCTCCTACTCCTCATCCTGCCTTTAGGGGTACAAACAATAGTAATTGGGGCCTAGTGTGCTTCTGTACGTGTGAGATACATACACTTTTTTTGATCATATTTCCTATTCCGCTATTCAATAAAAACCTTTGGGGATCAATTAAATTGCGGGATAGTCTGTGTTGGTACGTGTGAGATCCACCTTTCCAAGTTTTTGGGGTTCATCTCATACTTCTGAAGATTTGAGGGTGCTGCCTGTTCCAAACTCCTCCTACTCCTCATCCAGCCTTTTAGGGGTACAAACAATAGTAATTGGGGCCTAGTGTGCTTCTGTACGTGTGAGATACATACACTTTTTTTGATCATATTTCCTATTCCGCTATTCAATAAAAACCTTTGGGGATCAATTAAATTGCAGGATAGTTTGTGTTGGTACGTGTGAGATCCACCTTTCCAAGTTTTTGGGGTTCATCTCATACTTCTGAAGATTTGAGGGTGCTGCCTGTTCCAAACTCCTCCTACTCCTCATCCTGCCTTTAGGGGTACAAACAATAGTAATTGGGGCCTAGTGTGCTTCTGTACGTGTGAGATACATACACTTTTTTTGATCATATTTCCTATTCCGCTATTCAATAAAAAACTTTGGGGATCAATTAAATTGCGGGATAGTTTGTGTTGGTACGTGTGAGATCCACCTTTCCAAGTTTTTGGGGTTCATCTCATACTTCTGAAGATTTGAGGGTGCTGCCTGTTCCAAACTCCTCCTACTCCTCATCCTGCCTTTAGGGGTATAAACAATAGTAATTGGGGCCTAGTGTGCTTCTGTACGTGTGAGATACATACACTCTTCTTGATCATATTTCCTATTCCGCTATTCAATAAAATCCTTTGGGGATCAATTAAATTGTGGGATAGTTTGTGTTGGTACGTGTGAGATCCACCTTTCCAAGTTTTTGGGGTTCATCTCATACTTCTGAAGATTTGAGGGTGCTGCCTGTTCCAAACTCCTCCTACTCCTCATCCAGCCTTTTAGGGGTACAAACAATAGTAATTGGGGCCTATTGTGCTTCTGTATGTGTGAGATACATACACTTTTTTTGATCATATTTCCTATTCCGCTATTCAATAAAAACCTTTGGGGATCAATTAAATTGCGGGATAGTTTGTGTTGGTACGTGTGAGATCCACCTTTCCAAGTTTTTGGGGTTCATCTCATACTTCTGAAGATTTGAGGGTGCTGCCTGTTCCAAACTCCTCCTACTCCTCATCCAGCCTTTTAGGGGTACAAACAATAGTAATTGGGGCCTAGTTTGCTCCTGTACGTGTGAGATACATACACTTTTTTTGATCATATTTCCTATTCCGCTATTCAATAAAAACCTTTGGGGATCAATTAAATTGCGGGATAGTTTGTGTTGGTACGTGTGAGATCCACCTTTCCAAGTTTTTGGGGTTCATCTCATACTTCTGAAGATTTGAGGGTGCTGCCTGTTCCAAACTCCTCCTACTCCTCATCCTGCCTTTAGGGGTACAAACAATAGTAATTGGGGCCTAGTGTGCTTCTGTACTTGTGAGATACATACACTTTTTTTGATCATATTTTCAATTCTGCTATTCAATAAAAACCTTTGGGGATCAATTAAATTGCGGGATAGTTTGTGTTGGTACGTGTGAGATCCACCTTTCCAAGTTTTTGGGGTTCATCTCATACTTCTGAAGATTTGAGGGTGCTGCCTGTTCCAAACTCCTCCTAGTCCTCATCCTGCCTTTAGGGGTACAAACAATAGTAATTGGGGCCTAGTGTGCTTCTGTATGTGTGAGATACATACACTTTTTTTGATCATATTTCCTTTTCCGCTATTCAATAAAAACCTTTGGGGATCAATTAAATTGCGGGATAGTTTGTGTTGGTGTTTGTGAGATGCACCTTTCCAAGTTTTTGGGGTTCATCTCATACTTCTGAAGATTTGAGGGTGCTGCCTGTTCCAAACTCCTCCTACTCCTCATCCAGCCTTTTAGGGGTACAAACAATAGTAATTGGGGCCTAGTGTGCTTCTGTACGTGTGAGATACATACACTTTTTTTGATCATATTTCCTATTCCGCTATTCAATAAAAACCTTTGGGGATCAATTAAATTGCAGGATAGTTTGTGTTGGTACGTGTGAGATCCACCTTTCCAAGTTTTTGGGGTTCATCTCATACTTCTGAAGATTTGAGGGTGCTGCCTGTTCCAAACTCCTCCTACTCCTCATCCTGCCTTTAGGGGTACAAACAATAGTAATTGGGGCCTAGTGTGCTTCTGTACGTGTGAGATACATACACTTTTTTTGATCATATTTCCTATTCCGCTATTCAATAAAAACCTTTGGGGATCAATTAAATTGCGGGATAGTTTGTGTTGGTACGTGTGAGATCCACCTTTCCAAGTTTTTGGGGTTCATCTCATACTTCTGAAGATTTGAGGGTGCTGCCTGTTCCAAACTCCTCCTACTCCTCATCCTGCCTTTAGGGGTACAAACAATAGTAATTGGGGCCTAGTGTGCTTCTGTACGTGTGAGATACATACACTTTTTTTGATCATATTTCCTATTCCGCTATTCAATAAAAACCTTTGGGGATCAATTAAATTGCGGGATAGTTTGTGTTGGTACGTGTGAGATCCACCTTTCCAAGTTTTTGGGGTTCATCTCATACTTCTGAAGATTTGAGGGTGCTGCCTGTTCCAAACTCCTCCTACTCCTCATCCTGCCTTTAGGGGTATAAACAATAGTAATTGGGGCCTAGTGTGCTTCTGTACGTGTGAGATACATACACTCTTTTTGATCATATTTCCTATTCCGCTATTCAATAAAATCCTTTGGGGATCAATTAAATTGTGGGATAGTTTGTGTTGGTACGTGTGAGATCCACCTTTCCAAGTTTTTGGGGTTCATCTCATACTTCTGAAGATTTGAGGGTGCTGCCTGTTCCAAACTCCTCCTAGTCCTCATCCAGCCTTTTAGGGGTACAAACAATAGTAATTGGGGCCTAGTGTGCTTCTGTACGTGTGAGATACATACACTTTTTTTGATCATATTTCCTATTCCGCTATTCAATAAAAACCTTTGGGGATCAATTAAATTGCGGGATAGTTTGTGTTGGTACGTGTGAGATCCACCTTTCCAAGTTTTTGGGGTTCATCTCATACTTCTGAAGATTTGAGGGTGCTGCCTGTTCCAAACTCCTCCTACTCCTCATCCAGCCTTTTAGGGGTACAAACAATAGTAATTGGGGCCTAGTGTGCTTCTGTACGTGTGAGATACATACACTTTTTTTGATCATATTTCCTATTCCGCTATTCAATAAAAACCTTTGGGGATCAATTAAATTGCAGGATAGTTTGTGTTGGTACGTGTGAGATCCACCTTTCCAAGTTTTTGGGGTTCATCTCATACTTCTGAAGATTTGAGGGTGCTGCCTGTTCCAAACTCCTCCTAGTCCTCATCCTGCCTTTAGGGGTACAAACAATAGTAATTGGGGCCTAGTGTGCTTCTGTATGTGTGAGATACATACACTTTTTTTGATCATATTTCCTTTTCCGCTATTCAATAAAAACCTTTGGGGATCAATTAAATTGCGGGATAGTTTGTGATGGTACGTGTGAGATGCACCTTTCCAAGTTTTTGGGGTTCATCTCATACTTCTGAAGATTTGAGGGTGCTGCCTGTTCCAAACTCCTCCTACTCCTCATCCTGCCTTTAGGGGTACAAACAATAGTAATTGGGGCCTAGTGTGCTTCTGTACGTGTGAGATACATACACTTTTTTTGATCATATTTCCTTTTCCGCTATTCAATAAAAACCTTTGGGGATCAATTAAATTGCGGGATAGTTTGTGTTGGTACGTGTGAGATCCACCTTTCCAAGTTTTTGGGGTTCATCTCATACTTCTGAAGATTTGAGGGTGCTGCCTGTTCCAAACTCCTCCTACTCCTCATCCTGCCTTTAGGGGTACAAACAATAGTCATTGGGGCCTAGTGTGCTTCTGTACGTGTGAGATACATACACTTTTTTTGATCATATTTCCTATTCCGCTATTCAATAAAAACCTTTGGGGATCAATTAAATTGCGGGATAGTTTGTGTTGGTACGTGTGAGATCCACCTTTCCAAGTTTTTGGGGTTCATCTCATACTTCTGAAGATTTGAGGGTGCTGCCTGTTCCAAACTCCTCCTACTCCTCATCCTGCCTTCAGGGGTACAAACAATAGTAATTGGGGCCTAGTTTGCTTCTGTACGTGTGAGATACATACACTTTTTTTGATCATATTTCCTATTCCGCTATTCAATAAAAACCTTTGGGGATCAATTAAATTGCGGGATAGTTTGTGTTGGTACGTGTGAGATCCACCTTTCCAAGTTTTTGGGGTTCATCTCATACTTCTGAAGATTTGAGGGTGCTGCCTGTTCCAAACTCCTCCTACTCCTCATCCTGCCTTTAGGGGTACAAACAATAGTAATTGGGGCCTAGTGTGCTTCTGTACGTGTGAGATACATACACTTTTTTTGATCATATTTCCTATTCCGCTATTCAATAAAAACCTTTGGGGATCAATTAAATTGCAGGATAGTTTGTGTTGGTACGTGTGAGATCCACCTTTCCAAGTTTTTGGGGTTCATCTCATACTTCTGAAGATTTGAGGGTGCTGCCTGTTCCAAACTCCTCCTACTCCTCATCCTGCCTTTAGGGGTACAAACAATAGTAATTGGGGCCTAGTGTGCTTCTGTACGTGTGAGATACATACACTTTTTTTGATCATATTTCCTATTCCGCTATTCAATAAAAACCTTTGGGGATCAATTAAATTGCGGGATAGTTTGTGTTGGTACGTGTGAGATCCACCTTTCCAAGTTTTTGGGGTTCATCTCATACTTCTGAAGATTTGAGGGTGCTGCCTGTTCCAAACTCCTCCTACTCCTCATCCTGCCTTTAGGGGTACAAACAATAGTCATTGGGGCCTAGTGTGCTTCTGTACGTGTGAGATACATACACTTTTTTTGATCATATTTCCTATTCCGCTATTCAATAAAAACCTTTGGGGATCAATTAAATTGCGGGATAGTCTGTGTTGGTACGTGTGAGATCCACCTTTCCAAGTTTTTGGGGTTCATCTCATACTTCTGAATATTTGAGGGTGCTGCCTGTTCCAAACTCCTCCTACTCCTCATCCTGCCTTCAGGGGTACAAACAATAGTAATTGGGGCCTAGTTTGCTTCTGTACGTGTGAGATACATACACTTTTTTTGATCATATTTCCTATTCCGCTATTCAATAAAAACCTTTGGGGATCAATTAAATTGCGGGATAGTTTGTGTTGGTACGTGTGAGATCCACCTTTCCAAGTTTTTGGGGTTCATCTCATACTTCTGAAGATTTGAGGGTGCTGCCTGTTCCAAACTCCTCCTACTCCTCATCCTGCCTTTAGGGGTACAAACAATAGTAATTGGGGCCTAGTGTGCTTCTGTACGTGTGAGATACATACACTTTTTTTGATCATATTTCCTATTCCGCTATTCAATAAAAACCTTTGGGGATCAATTAAATTGCGGAATAGTTTGTGTTGGTACGTGTGAGATCCACCTTTCCAAGTTTTTGGGGTTCATCTCATACTTCTGAAGATTTGAGGGTGCTGCCTGTTCCAAACTCCTCCTACTCCTCATCCTGCCTTTAGGGGTACAAACAATAGTAATTGGGGCCTAGTGTGCTTCTGTACGTGTGAGATACATACACTTTTTTTGATCATATTTCCTATTCCGCTATTCAATAAAAACCTTTGGGGATCAATTAAATTGCGGGATAGTCTGTGTTGGTACGTGTGAGATCCACCTTTCCAAGTTTTTGGGGTTCATCTCATACTTCTGAAGATTTGAGGGTGCTGCCTGTTCCAAACTCCTCCTACTCCTCATCCAGCCTTTTAGGGGTACAAACAATAGTAATTGGGGCCTAGTGTGCTTCTGTACGTGTGAGATACATACACTTTTTTTGATCATATTTCCTATTCCGCTATTCAATAAAAACCTTTGGGGATCAATTAAATTGCAGGATAGTTTGTGTTGGTACGTGTGAGATCCACCTTTCCAAGTTTTTGGGGTTCATCTCATACTTCTGAAGATTTGAGGGTGCTGCCTGTTCCAAACTCCTCCTACTCCTCATCCTGCCTTTAGGGGTACAAACAATAGTAATTGGGGCCTAGTGTGCTTCTGTACGTGTGAGATACATACACTTTTTTTGATCATATTTCCTATTCCGCTATTCAATAAAAAACTTTGGGGATCAATTAAATTGCGGGATAGTTTGTGTTGGTACGTGTGAGATCCACCTTTCCAAGTTTTTGGGGTTCATCTCATACTTCTGAAGATTTGAGGGTGCTGCCTGTTCCAAACTCCTCCTACTCCTCATCCTGCCTTTAGGGGTATAAACAATAGTAATTGGGGCCTAGTGTGCTTCTGTACGTGTGAGATACATACACTCTTCTTGATCATATTTCCTATTCCGCTATTCAATAAAATCCTTTGGGGATCAATTAAATTGTGGGATAGTTTGTGTTGGTACGTGTGAGATCCACCTTTCCAAGTTTTTGGGGTTCATCTCATACTTCTGAAGATTTGAGGGTGCTGCCTGTTCCAAACTCCTCCTACTCCTCATCCAGCCTTTTAGGGGTACAAACAATAGTAATTGGGGCCTATTGTGCTTCTGTATGTGTGAGATACATACACTTTTTTTGATCATATTTCCTATTCCGCTATTCAATAAAAACCTTTGGGGATCAATTAAATTGCGGGATAGTTTGTGTTGGTACGTGTGAGATCCACCTTTCCAAGTTTTTGGGGTTCATCTCATACTTCTGAAGATTTGAGGGTGCTGCCTGTTCCAAACTCCTCCTACTCCTCATCCAGCCTTTTAGGGGTACAAACAATAGTAATTGGGGCCTAGTTTGCTCCTGTACGTGTGAGATACATACACTTTTTTTGATCATATTTCCTATTCCGCTATTCAATAAAAACCTTTGGGGATCAATTAAATTGCGGGATAGTTTGTGTTGGTACGTGTGAGATCCACCTTTCCAAGTTTTTGGGGTTCATCTCATACTTCTGAAGATTTGAGGGTGCTGCCTGTTCCAAACTCCTCCTACTCCTCATCCTGCCTTTAGGGGTACAAACAATAGTAATTGGGGCCTAGTGTGCTTCTGTACTTGTGAGATACATACACTTTTTTTGATCATATTTTCAATTCTGCTATTCAATAAAAACCTTTGGGGATCAATTAAATTGCGGGATAGTTTGTGTTGGTACGTGTGAGATCCACCTTTCCAAGTTTTTGGGGTTCATCTCATACTTCTGAAGATTTGAGGGTGCTGCCTGTTCCAAACTCCTCCTAGTCCTCATCCTGCCTTTAGGGGTACAAACAATAGTAATTGGGGCCTAGTGTGCTTCTGTATGTGTGAGATACATACACTTTTTTTGATCATATTTCCTTTTCCGCTATTCAATAAAAACCTTTGGGGATCAATTAAATTGCGGGATAGTTTGTGTTGGTGTTTGTGAGATGCACCTTTCCAAGTTTTTGGGGTTCATCTCATACTTCTGAAGATTTGAGGGTGCTGCCTGTTCCAAACTCCTCCTACTCCTCATCCAGCCTTTTAGGGGTACAAACAATAGTAATTGGGGCCTAGTGTGCTTCTGTACGTGTGAGATACATACACTTTTTTTGATCATATTTCCTATTCCGCTATTCAATAAAAACCTTTGGGGATCAATTAAATTGCAGGATAGTTTGTGTTGGTACGTGTGAGATCCACCTTTCCAAGTTTTTGGGGTTCATCTCATACTTCTGAAGATTTGAGGGTGCTGCCTGTTCCAAACTCCTCCTACTCCTCATCCTGCCTTTAGGGGTACAAACAATAGTAATTGGGGCCTAGTGTGCTTCTGTACGTGTGAGATACATACACTTTTTTTGATCATATTTCCTATTCCGCTATTCAATAAAAACCTTTGGGGATCAATTAAATTGCGGGATAGTTTGTGTTGGTACGTGTGAGATCCACCTTTCCAAGTTTTTGGGGTTCATCTCATACTTCTGAAGATTTGAGGGTGCTGCCTGTTCCAAACTCCTCCTACTCCTCATCCTGCCTTTAGGGGTACAAACAATAGTAATTGGGGCCTAGTGTGCTTCTGTACGTGTGAGATACATACACTTTTTTTGATCATATTTCCTATTCCGCTATTCAATAAAAACCTTTGGGGATCAATTAAATTGCGGGATAGTTTGTGTTGGTACGTGTGAGATCCACCTTTCCAAGTTTTTGGGGTTCATCTCATACTTCTGAAGATTTGAGGGTGCTGCCTGTTCCAAACTCCTCCTACTCCTCATCCTGCCTTTAGGGGTATAAACAATAGTAATTGGGGCCTAGTGTGCTTCTGTACGTGTGAGATACATACACTCTTTTTGATCATATTTCCTATTCCGCTATTCAATAAAATCCTTTGGGGATCAATTAAATTGTGGGATAGTTTGTGTTGGTACGTGTGAGATCCACCTTTCCAAGTTTTTGGGGTTCATCTCATACTTCTGAAGATTTGAGGGTGCTGCCTGTTCCAAACTCCTCCTAGTCCTCATCCAGCCTTTTAGGGGTACAAACAATAGTAATTGGGGCCTAGTGTGCTTCTGTACGTGTGAGATACATACACTTTTTTTGATCATATTTCCTATTCCGCTATTCAATAAAAACCTTTGGGGATCAATTAAATTGCGGGATAGTTTGTGTTGGTACGTGTGAGATCCACCTTTCCAAGTTTTTGGGGTTCATCTCATACTTCTGAAGATTTGAGGGTGCTGCCTGTTCCAAACTCCTCCTACTCCTCATCCAGCCTTTTAGGGGTACAAACAATAGTAATTGGGGCCTAGTGTGCTTCTGTACGTGTGAGATACATACACTTTTTTTGATCATATTTCCTATTCCGCTATTCAATAAAAACCTTTGGGGATCAATTAAATTGCAGGATAGTTTGTGTTGGTACGTGTGAGATCCACCTTTCCAAGTTTTTGGGGTTCATCTCATACTTCTGAAGATTTGAGGGTGCTGCCTGTTCCAAACTCCTCCTAGTCCTCATCCTGCCTTTAGGGGTACAAACAATAGTAATTGGGGCCTAGTGTGCTTCTGTATGTGTGAGATACATACACTTTTTTTGATCATATTTCCTTTTCCGCTATTCAATAAAAACCTTTGGGGATCAATTAAATTGCGGGATAGTTTGTGATGGTACGTGTGAGATGCACCTTTCCAAGTTTTTGGGGTTCATCTCATACTTCTGAAGATTTGAGGGTGCTGCCTGTTCCAAACTCCTCCTACTCCTCATCCAGCCTTTTAGGGGTACAAACAATAGTAATTGGGGCCTAGTGTGCTTCTGTACGTGTGAGATACATACACTTTTTTTGATCATATTTCCTATTCCGCTATTCAATAAAAACCTTTGGGGATCAATTAAATTGCAGGATAGTTTGTGTTGGTACGTGTGAGATCCACCTTTCCAAGTTTTTGGGGTTCATCTCATACTTCTGAAGATTTGAGGGTGCTGCCTGTTCCAAACTCCTCCTACTCCTCATCCTGCCTTTAGGGGTACAAACAATAGTAATTGGGGCCTAGTGTGCTTCTGTACGTGTGAGATACATACACTTTTTTTGATCATATTTCCTATTCCGCTATTCAATAAAAACCTTTGGGGATCAATTAAATTGCGGGATAGTTTGTGTTGGTACGTGTGAGATCCACCTTTCCAAGTTTTTGGGGTTCATCTCATACTTCTGAAGATTTGAGGGTGCTGCCTGTTCCAAACTCCTCCTACTCCTCATCCTGCCTTTAGGGGTACAAACAATAGTCATTGGGGCCTAGTGTGCTTCTGTACGTGTGAGATACATACACTTTTTTTGATCATATTTCCTATTCCGCTATTCAATAAAAACCTTTGGGGATCAATTAAATTGCGGGATAGTTTGTGTTGGTACGTGTGAGATCCACCTTTCCAAGTTTTTGGGGTTCATCTCATACTTCTGAAGATTTGAGGGTGCTGCCTGTTCCAAACTCCTCCTACTCCTCATCCTGCCTTTAGGGGTATAAACAATAGTAATTGGGGCCTAGTGTGCTTCTGTACGTGTGAGATACATACACTCTTTTTGATCATATTTCCTATTCCGCTATTCAATAAAATCCTTTGGGGATCAATTAAATTGTGGGATAGTTTGTGTTGGTACGTGTGAGATCCACCTTTCCAAGTTTTTGGGGTTCATCTCATACTTCTGAAGATTTGAGGGTGCTGCCTGTTCCAAACTCCTCCTAGTCCTCATCCAGCCTTTTAGGGGTACAAACAATAGTAATTGGGGCCTAGTGTGCTTCTGTACGTGTGAGATACATACACTTTTTTTGATCATATTTCCTATTCCGCTATTCAATAAAAACCTTTGGGGATCAATTAAATTGCGGGATAGTTTGTGTTGGTACGTGTGAGATCCACCTTTCCAAGTTTTTGGGGTTCATCTCATACTTCTGAAGATTTGAGGGTGCTGCCTGTTCCAAACTCCTCCTACTCCTCATCCAGCCTTTTAGGGGTACAAACAATAGTAATTGGGGCCTAGTGTGCTTCTGTACGTGTGAGATACATACACTTTTTTTGATCATATTTCCTATTCCGCTATTCAATAAAAACCTTTGGGGATCAATTAAATTGCAGGATAGTTTGTGTTGGTACGTGTGAGATCCACCTTTCCAAGTTTTTGGGGTTCATCTCATACTTCTGAAGATTTGAGGGTGCTGCCTGTTCCAAACTCCTCCTACTCCTCATCCAGCCTTTTAGGGGTACAAACAATAGTAATTGGGGCCTAGTGTGCTTCTGTACGTGTGAGATACATACACTTTTTTTGATCATATTTCCTATTCCGCTATTCAATAAAAACCTTTGGGGATCAATTAAATTGCAGGATAGTTTGTGTTGGTACGTGTGAGATCCACCTTTCCAAGTTTTTGGGGTTCATCTCATACTTCTGAAGATTTGAGGGTGCTGCCTGTTCCAAACTCCTCCTACTCCTCATCCTGCCTTTAGGGGTACAAACAATAGTAATTGGGGCCTAGTGTGCTTCTGTACGTGTGAGATACATACACTTTTTTTGATCATATTTCCTATTCCGCTATTCAATAAAAACCTTTGGGGATCAATTAAATTGCGGGATAGTTTGTGTTGGTACGTGTGAGATCCACCTTTCCAAGTTTTTGGGGTTCATCTCATACTTCTGAAGATTTGAGGGTGCTGCCTGTTCCAAACTCCTCCTACTCCTCATCCTGCCTTTAGGGGTACAAACAATAGTCATTGGGGCCTAGTGTGCTTCTGTACGTGTGAGATACATACACTTTTTTTGATCATATTTCCTATTCCGCTATTCAATAAAAACCTTTGGGGATCAATTAAATTGCGGGATAGTCTGTGTTGGTACGTGTGAGATCCACCTTTCCAAGTTTTTGGGGTTCATCTCATACTTCTGAAGATTTGAGGGTGCTGCCTGTTCCAAACTCCTCCTACTCCTCATCCTGCCTTTAGGGGTACAAACAATAGTAATTGGGGCCTAGTGTGCTTCTGTACGTGTGAGATACATACACTTTTTTTGATCATATTTCCTATTCCGCTATTCAATAAAAACCTTTGGGGATCAATTAAATTGCGGGATAGTTTGTGTTGGTACGTGTGAGATCCACCTTTCCAAGTTTTTGGGGTTCATCTCATACTTCTGAAGATTTGAGGGTGCTGCCTGTTCCAAACTCCTCCTACTCCTCATCCTGCCTTTAGGGGTACAAACAATAGTAATTGGGGCCTAGTGTGCTTCTGTACGTGTGAGATACATACACTTTTTTTGATCATATTTCCTATTCCGCTATTCAATAAAAACCTTTGGGGATCAATTAAATTGCGGGATAGTCTGTGTTGGTACGTGTGAGATCCACCTTTCCAAGTTTTTGGGGTTCATCTCATACTTCTGAAGATTTGAGGGTGCTGCCTGTTCCAAACTCCTCCTACTCCTCATCCAGCCTTTTAGGGGTACAAACAATAGTAATTGGGGCCTAGTGTGCTTCTGTACGTGTGAGATACATACACTTTTTTTGATCATATTTCCTATTCCGCTATTGAATAAAAACCTTTGGGGATCAATTAAATTGCGGGATAGTTTGTGTTGGTACGTGTGAGATCCACCTTTCCAAGTTTTTGGGGTTCATCTCATACTTCTGAAGATTTGAGGGTGCTGCCTGTTCCAAACTCCTCCTAGTCCTCATCCTGCCTTTAGGGGTACAAACAATAGTAATTGGGGCCTAGTGTGCTTCTGTACGTGTGAGATACATACACTTTTTTTGATCATATTTCCTATTCCGCTATTCAATAAAAACCTTTGGGGATCAATTAAATTGCGGGATAGTTTGTGTTGGTACGTGTGAGATCCACCTTTCCAAGTTTTTGGGGTTCATCTCATACTTCTGAAGATTTGAGGGTGCTGCCTGTTCCAAACTCCTCCTACTCCTCATCCTGCCTTTAGGGGTACAAACAATAGTCATTGGGGCCTAGTGTGCTTCTGTACGTGTGAGATACATACACTTTTTTTGATCATATTTCCTATTCCGCTATTCAGTAAAAACCTTTGGGGATCAATTAAATTGCGGGATAGTCTGTGTTGGTACGTGTGAGATCCACCTTTCCAAGTTTTTGGGGTTCATCTCATACTTCTGAAGATTTGAGGGTGCTGCCTGTTCCAAACTCCTCCTAGTCCTCATCCTGCCTTTAGGGGTACAAACAATAGTAATTGGGGCCTAGTGTGCTTCTGTATGTGTGAGACACATACACTTTTTTTGATCATATTTTCTATTCCGCTATTTAATCAAAACCTTTGGGTATAAACAATTAAATTGCGGGATAGTCTGTGTCGGTACGTGTGAGATACACCTTTCCAATTTTTGGGGCGCATCTCATACTGCCGAGGATTTGAGGTTGCTTCAGTCTGCCTCCTGCCTGTTCCGAACTCCTCCTACTCCTCATCCTGCCTTTAGGGTACAAAAAATTGTAATCGGGGCCTAGATTGTGTTTGTATGTGTGAGATACACCGTTTTGTAAAATTTGTCCTATTCCGCTATTCAATATACACCCTGTTTGAGTGTAAAAAATTAAATTGCGGTATAGTCTGTACCGGTATATGTGAGATACACCTTTTTAAATTTGTTTGGCGCATCTCCTTCTACCGCCGAGGATTGCAGGGCGCTTCAGTTTGGCTCCTGTTCCCAACTCCTCCTACTCCTCTTCCTCATCCTGCCTTTAGGGTACAAAAAATTGTAATCGGGGCCTAGATTGTGTTTGTACGTGTGAGATACACCGTTTTGTAAAATTTGTCCTATTCCGCTATTCAATATACACCCTGTTTGAGTGTAAAAAATTAAATTGCGGGATAGTCTGTATCGGTACATGTGAGATACACCTTTTAAAATTTGTTTGGCGCATCTCCTTCTACCGCCGAGGATTGCAGGGCGCTTCAGTTTGCCTCCTGTTCCCAACTCCTCCTACTCCTCTTCCTCATCCTGCCTTTAGGGTACAAAAAATTGTAATCGGGGCCTAGTCTGTGTTTGTACGTGTGAGATACACCGTTTTTTTATCCTTTTTCCTATTCCGCTATTCAATATACACCCTTTTGGGGTAAAAAACATTAAATTGCGGCATAGTTTGCATATTTGACTGTCAGATACACCCTTGCGATACTGTTGTTGTTTTGTTCCGCTATTCAATAAACACGTTTCTAGGGCAAGATCATAAATTACAGAAATATGAGGAGACCGTCAAATAGGGGCCGTGGCCTGGGTCGTGGTGCTGCTGGTAGAGCTCCTGTTGCAAGGAGAAGACGTGGTCGATCTGTGCCAGCTACACGCACAAGTGAAACACCTTCCACAAGTGTGAGTAGGCGACAGAACCTGCAGCAGTATTTGGTAGGGCATAATGCGCCTCTAGACGTGATGAGGCCTGAAGAAGTACAGACGATAGTAGATTGGGTTGCTGACAGTGCCTCCAGTTCCTTCACATTGTCTCCCACCCAGTCTACTGCAGAAAGGTCAGAGTTGGCACCTGCAGCCAATGTCCAACCGTCTTTCACCTCACCCCCTTGCAAATCAGGCAAGCAGTCTGAGCCCCAATCCATAATGCAGTCTCTTGTTCTTTTTGAGGACTCTGTCAGCAGGGTTTCCCAGGGCCATCCACCTAGCCCTGCCCCAGAAGTGGAAGAGATTGAGTGCAGCGATGCCCAACCACTTATTTCTCAAGATGAGTACATGCAAGGACCATCGCAGCACGTCTCCGATGATGACGAAACGCAGGTGCCAACTGCTGCGGCGTTCAGAATTGAGGAGACCGACAAGGAGGGCAGGGGTGAAGACTGGGTGGAAGATGATGTGGAGGACGATGAGGTCCTCGACCCCACATGGAATGAACGTCATGCAGGTGACCTGAGTAGTTTGGAGGAAGAGGCGGTGGTCGCACAGAGCCACCAGCACAGCAGAAGAGGGAGCAGGGTGCCGAAGCGGAGCGGCCATGCCCTAGACACTACGCCCGCTACTGCCCAACGCAGCAAGGGAATGAGCGCACCAAAGTCAGCTCAAAGGAGTTCTCTAGCGTGGAAGTTCTTTAGAAAATGTGCTGATGACAGGACACGAGTGGTTTGCACCCTGTGCAATCAGAGCCTGAAGCGAGGCATAAACCTTCTCAACCTGTACACAACCTGCATGATCAGGCACCTAAGTGCAAAGCACGAGCTGCAGTGGAGTAGACACCTTCAAAACCAAGAAACGTCTCTGGCTCATCCTGCTTCCTCTTCTGCTGCAGTCTCGGCCGCTCCAGCCACATCTGTAGTGATACTGGCACCTGCCACCCCGCAAACAGAGGATCTGTCAGCAACACCACCACCTGGGTCACCAACCATCTCCACAATGTCCCGTGGAAGCGTTCAGCTTTCCATCTCCCAAAAACTTGAGAGGAAGAGGAAGTACCCTCCTACCCACCCGCGATCCCTGGCCCTGAATGCCAGCATTTCAAAATTCTTGGCCTTTGAAATGCTGTCATTCCGTCTGGTGGAGACGCACAGTTTTAAAAACCTTATGTCGGTGGCTGTCCCACAGTACGTCATGCCCAGCCGCCACTACTTTTCCAGGCAAGCCATCCCTTCCCTGCACAACCAAGTGGGGGAAGAAATCAGGTGTGCAATGCGCAACGCCATCTGTGGCAAGGTCCACCTAACTACCGATACGTGGACCAGTAAGCACGGTCAGGGGCGTTATATCTCCCTAACGGCACACTGGGTAAATGCAGTGGCGGATGGGCCTGAGGCGGATAGCAATTTGGCGCATGTCCTTCCACCACCGAGGATTGCAGGGCGCTTCAGTTTGCCTCCTGTTCCTAACTCCTCCTACTCCGCTTCCTCTACCGCCTCCTCATCCGGACAGCGTAACACCTTCACCACCAACTTCAGCACGGCCAGGGGTAAACGACAGCAGGCAGTTTTAAAACTTGCCTGTTTGGGGGACAAACCACACACCGCGCAGGAGTTGTGGAGGAGCATGGAACAGCAGACAAATGAGTGGTTGCTGCCAGCAAGCCTCAAGCCCGGCCTGGTGGTGTGCGATAACGGGCGAAATCTCATAGCAGCTCTGGGCCTAGCCCGTTTGACGCACATCCCTTGCCTGGCGCATGTGCTGAATTTGGTGGTGCCGAGGTTCCTTAAAAACTACCCCGATATGTCAGAGCTGCTGCAGAAAGTGCGGGCCGTCTGTGCGCACTTTCGGCGTTCTCACCCTGCTGCTGCTCGCCTGTCAGCGCTGCAGCGCAACTTCGGCCTTCCCGCTCACCGCCTCATATGTGACGTGCCCACAAGGTGGAACTCCACCTTGCACATGCTGCAAAGACTGTGCGAGCAGCAGCAGGCCATAGTGGAGTTTCAGCTGCAGCACGCACGCGTGAGTCGCTCTGCGGAACAGCACCACTTCACCACCAATAACTGGGCCTCCATGCGAGACCTGTGTGCCTTGTTGCGCTGTTTTGAGTACTCCACCAACATGGCCAGTGCCGATGACGCCGTTCTCAGCTTAACTATCCCACTTCTATGCCTCCTTGAAAAAACAATTCGGGCGATGATGGAAGAGGATGTGGCACAGGATGAGGAGGAGGAGGAGGAGGATGAAGAGGTAACATTTCCAAGGCTTTCAGGGCAGTCATTCGCAAGGGGCTCCGAGGGTGGGTTCCTGCAAACACAAACGCCAGGGACACAATTGTCCAGCAGGGGCACAGTTCTGGAGGATGAGGAGGATGAGGAGGAGGAGCTGGAGGAGGAGATGGAACCATGTTCACAGCAGGGTGGCACCCAGGCCAGCTCATGGCCATCACTGGTGCGTGGCTGGGGGGATACAGAGGACACGGACGATACATCTCCCACAGAGGACAGCCTTTCGTTGCCTCTGGGCAGCCTGGCACACATGAGCGATTACATGCTGCAGTGTCTCCACAATGACCGCCGAGTTGCCCACATTCTAACTTGTGCTGATTACTGGGTGGCCACGCTGCTGGATCCCCGTTACAAGGACAACGTACCGTTCTTAATTCACTCACTGGAGCGCGATCGCAAGATGCGCGAGTACAAGCGCACGCTGGTAGACGCGATGCTGCTGGCATTCCCACCTGACAGCGGGGCCACAGTGGAAGCACAAGGCAGAGGAGGAGGAGGAGGAGGAAGAGGTCGCCAACGCAACCAGGGCACCGCCAGCACCTCAGAAGGCAGGGTTAGCATGGCCGAAATGTGGAAAAGCTTTGTCAGCACGCCACAACAAACAGCAGCACCAGCAGCTCATATGGAACGTCTTAGCAGGAGGCAGCATTTCACCAACATGGTGGAGCAGTATGTGTGCACACGCCTAAACGTACTGAATGAGGGGTCTGCCCCCTTCAACTTCTGGGTCTCCAAGTTGGGCACATGGCCTGAGCTTGCCCTTTACGCCTTGGAGGTGCTGGCGTGCTCTGCAGCCAGTGTATTATCTGAACGGGTATTTAGCACGGCTGGGGGCGTTATCACAGACAAGCGCAGCAGCCTGTCCAGAGACAATGTGGACAAGCTCACGTTCATTAAAATGAACCAGGCATGGATCCCACGGGACTTTTCCGTACCTTGGGCAGAATAGCGATGGATACCGACCTTTCCCAGCCATTGTTCCATTTTTGCTCTTTCTCACTCTTTTGGGGTGTACCCTCATTTAAAATTTGTGAAAAGAAGCAGTGTTGGCTACCTCGTCCTCCTCAGGGCCAGATTAACGTAGGGGCTATTGGAGCTGCAGCTCCAGGCCCCTACCTTTATATAGGCCCTGGGTTGGCCATATTCACTGTTACCGCTCTTCTGTCACTTGTAAATAGTGATGTCGCGAACATAAAATTCGCCGTTCGCAAACGGCGAACGCGAACATCGGCGAATGTTCGCGAACCGGCGAACATTGCGAACCGCCATAGACTTTAATAGGCAGGCAAATTTTAAAACCCACAGGGACTCTTTCTGGCCACAATAGTAATGGAAAAGTTGTTTCAAGGGGACAAACACCTGGACTGTGGCATGCCGGAGGGGGATCCATGGCAAAACTCCCATGGAAAATTACGTAGTTGACGCAGAGTCGGGTTGTATTCCATAAAGGGCATAAATCACCTAAAATTCCTAAATTGTTTGGAATAACGTGCTTTAAAACATCCAGTGTGTTTATACGATCAGGTATGATGTTGTATCGATCAGGTAGTGTAAGGGTTACGCCCGCTTCACAGTGACAGACCAAACTCCCCGTTTAACGCACCGCAAACAACCGCAAACAGACCAGAACCGACCAAAATGGGACAGGAACTGGGCTTTAACCACGTAAGCCCCGGAAGATTTTACCCCCTTCCTGACCAGCGGGTATTTTGCGATTCGGCACTGCGTGACTTTAACGGACAATTGCGCGGTCGTGCGACGCTGTACCTAAACTAATTTGACGTCCTTTTTTTCCCACAAACAGAGCTTTCTTTTGGTGGTATTTGATCACCTGTGCGATTTCTTGATCACGCGCTATAAACAAAAAAAGAGCGTCAATTTTGAAAAAATAACAATATTTTTCACATTTTTTTATATGAAATTCCCCCCAAAAAAAAAGTAAAAATCAAAATTTTTTAAAGTTTTCGGCCAATTTGTTTTATGCTACATATGTTTGGTAAAAAAAATCGCAAAAAGCGTATTTTGATTGGTTTGCGCAAAAGTTATCGCGTTTACTAACAAAGGGAAAGATTTTTGTCATTTTTGTTGTTTTTTTTTTTAACGCGTAATGGCGGCGATCTGCGATTTTTTTTGCGGTACTGCGACATTGGGGCGGACAGATCGGACCCTTGACTGACATTTGTGACACTTTTGGGGTTACCAGTGACATTTCTACAGTAATCAGTGCTATATATATATGCACTGTTACTGTAAAAATACACTGGTTGTGAAGGGGTTAACTTTATTTGGGAGGGAGGGGCTGTGTGTATCCCTAGGGGCGTGCTTTCTACTGTGATTGGCTGTGGCTTGAGCTGTAAGGACACTGATCAACGGATCTACATACTAGATCCGTTTGATCAGTGTCTTTACAGCGAGGAGAATGACAGGTGGCTTGTTTACACAAGCTGCCTGACATTCTCCCTCTCCCCCGCCGATCGCGAGTGACCGGCGGACATCGGGTCCGCTGGTCACACACGCGGGGGGGTCCGTGACCACGCGGGAGCGCGCCTCCGGGGGCGCGCGCTCGCTCCCTAGACCCTCACAAGCTAGTGACGTAGCCCTACGTCACTTTGCCTGTGAGGGGCTGACTGCCGACGTAGATCGGCGTTAGGCAGTCGGCAAGTGGTTAAGGGTTAGGGTTAGGTTTAGTGTTGGGGGCTAGGGTTAGGGTTACGGTGAGATACTACCCCTACGCCTCTAACTCTAACCGTCTAACCCTAAGCACTAAAAATAACCCTAACCCTAGCCCTAACCCTAACCCTAGCCCTAACCCTAATTCTAATTTTTTTTCTGGTTCTGGACATGCTACAGAGCTGAAACTTCACAGGTACACTTTTTAGATCCCCAGACACTGAATCACACAAAAAAAAGTTCTTAAAAATTGTAATTTTTTGATAGAGAGCCAATTATTGGAAAAATTAAAAAAAAATAAAAATAAAAAATGTCTTTGGATTTAGCATCTGGGGGGTCTAAAAAGTGTACCTGTGAAGTTTCAGCTCTGTAGCATGTCCGGAACCAGAAAAAA